>NW_023994071.1:877500-1218010 GCF_015586225.1 Lucilia sericata | reverse complement strand
CATTTTTTTTTATTCGCTTAACAACAAGTTTTATATCAAGCAGTGAAAGAATTATGTAAAAATCATGACTGAGTCTAAAGTTATAGGCATTTTAATTTAAAAAATTTAAAAAAGGCGATTTTTTGCCATTTTTTTGGGAAAAAAGTATCTTTTTCTTTTTAAGTTATCTAAAAAGTTTCTAAGAAGATGTATATAGAATTTATACTTCTTGGAAAGCTGACTTTACATAAAATACGATAAATGAAACAAAACCTAAAAATTTCTGATACCGAGGGGACCAGGTCTATCCAAAAAAACCCTATTTTTTATGGAAAATTCAATTTTGAGCAAAAATTCTCAAATCGCAAATCAAAAAATATTCATAAATAAAATTTTTATTGCAATTTGAAAAATTTGTATCTTCGCAAAAACTGAATAAAAAACATTTTTTAATTTTTTTTTTAAAAAGTATTCCGCGAATTTTTTAATTTTCAAAAATTATATACAGTTTTGAAAAATAGACAAAATTACCTTCCATTGATATATAACATGCCTACCTAATGTTTTTTAAGTGACAAATTAATTAGGGAAAACTCAACATCTTTTAGAAAATTTACCTAGCTCTATTATTTCATCCATAAGGTTAACTCTTAAATTTGTTACATATATGGATGAAAATAATAGTGCTAGGTAAATTTTTAAAAGATGTTGAGTTTTCCCTAATTAATTTGTCACTTAAAAAACATTAGGTAGGCATGTTATATATCAATGGAAAGGTAATTTTGTCTATTTTTCAAAACTGTATATAATTTTTGAAAATTAAAAATTCGCGGAATACTTTTTTTAAAAAAAATTAAAAAATGTTTTTATTCAGTTTTTGCGAAGATACAAATTTTTCAAATTGCAATTAAAATTTTATTTATGAATATTTTTTGATGAAATTTTACAGTTAGGTAGATTTTTTCACTCAAAATCCAAAATTAAATAAAAATTTGAATTTTCTTATTAGAAATCCCGGAATTCCCAAAAAAGTTTTAAAAAATCCCAAAAATGGGATTTTTTGGTTTTTTGCCTATTATATCCATACCAGGGGCGGGGTTATCGAAACCCGTTACAAAATGATTAAGAACATATTGGGTCATATAAAACAGGTCACTATAATTTGATATCGACTATGCGATTTGAGAATTTTTGCTCAAAATTGAATTTTCCATAAAAAATAGGGTTTTTTTGGATGAACCTGGTCCCCTCGGTATCAAAAATTTTTAGGTTTTGTTTCATTTATCGTATTTTATGTAAAGTCAGCTTTCCAAAAAGTATAAATTCTATATACATCTTCTTAGAAACTTTTTAGATAACTTAAAAAGAAAAAGATACTTTTTTCCCAAAAAAATGAAAAAATCGCCTTTTTTAATTTTTTAAATTAAATGCCTATAACTTTGGACTCAGTCATGATTTTTACATAATTCTTTCACTGCTTGATATATAAACTTGTTGTTAAGCGAATAAAAAAAATGGCGAAAATCGGGAATATTTGGACCCTATTATCAAAAAAACTAAAGTAAGGACGGTAAAAATTTTAAAATTTTAATTTTCAAAAGCGAATATCTCCTAAACTATAAGAGATAATTTACTGCTTTTATAGTGCTCGATGAAGATTCTATATACGAAATTTTTTTTAAATCGGAACTCAAATGAAGAAATAGGATCGTTTTAAAAATTTAACATAGCCGAGGTGTCCTAATTTGAGGACCCCCCGCCGAGCCCCTGGTTGGCCTATAAGGTCCAAATTCAAAACCTAAACTCGACAACACCTCCTCTTTGTGCATACCAAAATCGGATTAACCGTTTAGAAGTTACCGAATTATTTCCCTCTTTTTTTTCCTATACCACCTATATGTGTTTTCGGAAGGAAAAGTATAATATTTCTAGTTTTACTTTTTTTTATAAACAATTTTTTTGTCTTCCTAAAAACACTTTAAAAATGGTTTTCATGTGACAAAAATATTGAAAATTCCGTTGAAATAATTTTAAATCTCGGTGAATAGATGTCAGGTTTATAACTCATACTTCCAAGATTTTTCGGAAAAATATATATGAGAATGTATGAAATTAATTGAGAGATATATTCAAATCCGTAAGTTTGTAATTCTGGAATAAATTGTCAATCATATTTTCAAAATTTATGTATTTTTTTTAATTAAAAAAAAACGTCACAACAAAATTACTAAAAATTTGGTAAAAATAAAAAGAACAGAAAGTAGAACAGAAATGAGAAGGCTTAATTATATATTATTAATTTTTTCAATACTTATTTTCAATAAATTAACAAGAACTCCTGAAGGATGATAAAATTAAAACCTCTTTATTTCGTATAGGAAAAAATAAAATTCGTTAATTACCGTCATACATAGCCTTTTCCAAAATTATATGTTTCATTCCGTGAGCAACAAAAAGTATTAGGGCCAATATCTCAACCTCCGGTTATCGTTTGACAGGTGAATATACTGCCGGTTAAAATAATTTTTGTATGTAAGATGTCAATTTATCGTTATGATAAACATAATCAGACAATGAGAAAATGGGGGTTAGTTTGTAAAATAGCGTACTGAACGTATTTGTAAAAATATATGAATCTCTTGAATTATTTCTATCACCTCGAATTTAAAAAAGCATTGGGTTCCAGAAAAATAATTTAGAATACAACATTTTAAAGTATTCACTTGTATTGGCGTAATTTTAAGTTATTTATCTTCATGAATCTTCTTGCATTATTTTGAATTACAGTGTAAATTATTACATTTCTCATATTTCTTGTTGCTTGTGTTTGGGTAGACATTTAATTCTGATTTTTCCGGTTAAACCTATTTCCAATATAAATCTTTTTTTGCAAAAATTTGTCTTTTTTTGTTTATGTACTAAAATTGCAAAAAAGCTAAAAATGCTAAAAATATTTTATAAAAATGCTAAATAAAATGCCAAATGCTAAATTAAAATTTTTACAGCTAAATCAAAATAAAAAATGCTAAATCTAGCTGCAAAAATGCCAAAATGGTCACACTGATCCAGAGGTTTGTGATAATGTTGATTTCTTAGGACATTTTTCATGAAAATTTTACAAAACAACAACAAAATGAAATATTTCACAAAACCTTGAATTTACTAAACATTTGATTTTTAAGAAGCGGTTTTTCCAATTAGTTAAAATTTTAAAAATAGAAATTTCACAAAATGCCCTATACGGTTTACCTGTTTGAGAAAGCTTTGTGAAATTTTTGATTCTTTACGATATTTGTCAACGATTTTATCCAGAAGTCAACCGAAGGATGAAATATTTCACAAAAGAATTTACGACACAGCTGAATTATTTGAAACAAAGATTTCATGAAAATTCTACAGTAATCTTCTTGAGGTTTTGTGAATACCT
The DNA here is from genome assembly GCF_015586225.1 of Lucilia sericata. Lineage (NCBI taxonomy): Eukaryota > Metazoa > Arthropoda > Insecta > Diptera > Calliphoridae > Lucilia > Lucilia sericata. Next base: position 1,214,604 of record NW_023994071.1, on the reverse strand, counting down.
TGATCTTTAGGACATTTTTCGGTTTTGTGAAATCTTTGATTTTTTAGTATAATTTTCTAATTTTCCCAAAGTGAAATATTACTATCTTTCTCAAAACCTCTAGAATACGACGAAAAATTATGTATTTGCTTAAGAAAATCCGCAAAATGTCCTACAATTTTTTATTTCTTGAAAACGGTTTTTTGAAATCTTTGATTTTCTAGGACATTTTTCCAATGTTCCCAAAGTTTTGTGATAACTTTGATTTCTTAGGACATTCGGCATAAAAACTTTACAAAACAACAACAAAATGAAATATTTCACAAAACCTTGATATTTACTAAACATTTGATTTTCTAGAAGCGGTTTTTCAATTAGTTAAAAATTTTAAAAATAAGAAATTTCTCAAAATGCCCTATATAGTTTACCTGTTTGAGAAGGCTTTGTGAAATTTTTAATTTTTTACGATATATGTCTTATTTGTCAACGATTTTATCTAGATGTCAACCGAATGGTGATATATTTCACAAAATATTGCAATTTACGATACAGCTGAATTTCTTGAATCAAAAATTTCATAAAACTCTACAGTAATAATTTCTGAGGTTTTATGAAAACTTTGATTTTTAGGACATTTTCGGTTTTGTGAAATCTTTGATCTTTTAGTATTTTTTTCTAATTTTCCCAAAGTGAAATATTACTAACTTCTCAAAACCTCTAGAATGCGACGAAAAATTATGTATTTGCTTAAGAAAATTCGCAAAATGTCCTACACTTTTTTATTTCTTGAGAACGGTTTTTTGAAATCTTTGATTTTCTTGGATATTTTTCCAATTTTCCCAAAATTTTTGTGATAACTTTGATTTCTTAAGTCAAAAATATTTCAAAATGAAATATTTCACAAAACTTTGAAATTTACTAAACATTTGATTTTCTAGAGGCGTTTTTCCAATTAGTTAAAAATTTTAAAAATAAGATATTTCACAAAATGCCCTATACGGTTTACCTGTTTGAGAAAAGTTTTGCGAAATTTTTGATTTTTTACGATATTTGCCAGATTTTGTCAACGATTTTATCTAGAAGTCAACCGAATGGTGAAATATTTCACAAAATATTACAATTTACGAAACAGCCGAATTATTTGAAACAAAGATTTCATGAAACTCTACAGTAATCTTTTTGAGGTTTTGTGAAATCTTTGATTTTTTAGTATAATTTTCTAATTCTACTATCTTCTCAAACTTACTATCTTCTCAAAATCTCTAGAATACGACGTAAAATTATATATTTGCTTAAGAAAATACACAAAGTGCCCTACACTCTTTTATTTCTTAGGACATTTTTCATGAAAACTTTACAGTAATCTCTTGAGGTTTTGTGAAAGCTTTGATTTTTAGGACATTTCACAAATCTTGAAATTTCCTTTCATTTAACATTTCATTTTCTAGAAACAGTTTTCCAATTAGTTTAAAATTTAAAAAATAAGAAATTTCACAAAATGCCCTATACGGTTGACTTGTTTAGGAAAAGTTTCGTGAAATCTTTGATTTTTTAGGATATATGTCTGATTTTGTCAACGATTTTATCTAGAAAGTCAATCTTTCTTGAGGTTTTGTGAAAACATTGATTCTCTCATAGAAAAGAAATATTTTACAAAATCTTGCAATTTAAAAACAGTCTTCCAATTAGTTAAAAATTCAAAAAATCCATAGATTTCATGAAAACTCTATAAAAATTAAAAATATCTGCAATTCCTTATGAAAATTTCACTAAAACTTCACAGTAACTGTTGAGGTTTTGTGAAACTTTTGATTTTTAGGAAATTTTTTCACTTCTCTCAACGAAATGACAATTTCACATAATTTTGAAAATTTACTAAACATTTGATTTTCTAGAAACGATTTTCCCATTATTTAAAAATTTAAAAAATAAGAAACTTCACAAAATGCCCTATAAGATTGACTTGCTTGAGAAATGTTTTGTGAAATCTTTGAATTTTTAGGATATTTATCTGATTTTATCAACGATTTTATTTAGAAGTCAACCGAATGGTGAAATATTTCACATAATATTGCAATTTACGAAACAGCTGAATTATTTGAAACAAAGATTTCATGAAAACTCTAGAGTAATCTTCTTGAGGTTTTGTGAATATTTTGATTTTTAGGACATTTTTTCGGTTTTGGGAAATCTTTGATTTCTTGGTATAATTTTCTAATTTTCCTTAAGTGAAATATTTTTATCTTCTCAAAACCTCTAGAATACGACGAAAAATTATGTATTTGCTTAAGAAATACGCAAAATGACTTTTAAGGTACGTTTAAATACCGTTCAGGTACCTATCAAATATTTGACGTTTTTTATCAAATATTTGTTGGCTGTAATGTGAACACAAAATATTTTTGAAGAGCAAAGAAAATATCAGCTGTTTTTCGAGAAACATTTTTATTTGTCAACCTACAAATATTTTCTTAATGTGAACACCAAACATGAAACATTTTTGTTAAACGTTAAAGAAACTATTTAATAATATTTTTTACGATTTCATAGAAATTTCTGCCTAAAAACAAAAAATTAAATACATTTTTATTTCATAATGTGCTTAAAATGAGTATTTCTATTTTGACGTTTTGTTTGAAGAAACAAAGCCAAACACAATTCAATACAATAGTAAAAGTTTGTTTGCCCGGTGTTCACATTACAACAAATAATTTCGTAAAGCAATTGACGGATAAAACAGTAAAATAACAAGATTTTGTTTGCAGGCAAAGAGGAACATAACAACAAGAACAGCTAATGCGCAACCAAACCAAAAGCCAAAAATATATGTGTTTATATTTACTAAAAAGCTATATCATTGAATGATAACTTCTATATATTCTAAAATTTCATTTAATATTGTTTTTCATCAAAATTTTACCACAAAAAAATACAAATGTAATTTCAATACCTTGTGCAAGTGGAAAAGAGATAGATAGACTTGCATAAGGTATTGAAATTACATTTCAATACCTTGTGCAAGTGGAAAAGAGATAGATAGACTTGCACAATGTATTGAAATTACATTTCAATACCTTGTGCAAGTGGAAAAGAGATAGATGGTGGATCTTTACTGTCATGTTGTTGCTATTTAGTATAGTCAATGTAGCGAAAAACCTTGGTTGTTTGGAACGGTTTATAGCGATTTCAAAAAAATCGCTATAAGCCCGGAAATAACCAAATTATAAATAATTTTCATTAAATTACATATCTATAAAATTGAAAATTATAGAGAATTGTTTATTATTAATATATTTTTATATCCATTAATATAATAAATAATTGTTTAAATAAATTGAGTAATAAATTAATTAAATAATTTCTCAATTAATTACTAAACTATAGACTAGATTATAACCTATAGACTAGACTATAAACAATACTATAAACTAGAGTATAGACTAAACTATAGCTTGACTATAGACTAGACCAGCGGTTCCCCCGGTTTTTACTTCGCGGACCCCTTGAGGAATTTATTTAAATTCGCGGACCCCCATACATATTTTGATATCTTATTGTTCTAAATTGTTATTGTTCATCCGAAAATTGTCATAGTCCATAAATCCCAAGGTCAAGATATGTCATTTCTATAAAATATTCCCGTACATTGAGAATAATTAATATTTCAGAGAAGTTTCAATTGCCTGTTTTTGCAGATAGAATGACTTCAATGTTGAAATGTTTTTTATGATCGTGAGATCTTTCACGTTCATTTTTCTTTAAGGTAACGAAAAGGTTTCTTCATCAAATATCGTCGACATGTGCTCAAAGAGTCACGTTGCAAAATTTTTTTGCGATTGCAGACGGGTAATCTGAGTATGTTAGCTAATTTTTCGGGAAAATAATATAAGAAAGTTGAACTTCTTCGATATTGTTGCGGAATGCGTTTATCCGCATAATATATGACTTGAACTCTTTGCGAAAGTACTGTGAATTTTACTGCATGGTTTTGACTATTTATGCATTTTCTGATGTTAATTTAATAATATTGGTCGACAAAATCAAGTTAAAATCTGTGTATCACGTCGGAATGGAATATTTATATTTAAAATTACCCGGATTAACGTATTGAAGACGAATAAAGAGTCACCTCTGTTTCGGAAATATATTATTTTAGTCCTTCCAAACAAGAACACTTTTGTTTACAATTTTACAAACTTAAATCTGCGATAAGCTTGTCCTTGAATTATGAAATGTGGCCTAACTTCATACTCCGAGATAACAGTATCTCTTATTTAATTGTAATTTGGGAACCGTTGGACTAGACTGCAAACTAGACTATAGATGCATATATTATGGAGTATAACTATATATAGTATGTTGTTACCAACCAATAAATAACAAAACAAACAACAAAAATAATAATTATCATTAATTTACGCAATTGCTTGAATTTCAATTAAATGTCACAACTTTGTCTCAGATTTATATTTTATAAAAAATAAAATAAAACCAGTCATTTGGTTTGCAAGATCAAATAATTATTTTACCAAAATGACGTAAATTATTTGACTTTTGGTGTTCATATTGATGAAACAATGAGAAAATATTTATTTGCCAGCAAATCAATTTGTTTTATGAAAATCATCCGCATTGCTGTTTGTTAACATGAAATATTTTATGTTCTGATTCGACAAACAAAGTTTTTTCAATCGTGTTATATATTAATATTATACACTTTTATTATAAAAATTTAATTTTAAACCTAAAAAAATAGTTAAAATTAAAACAAATTGCCAAATTGTTTTTTTCTTGCATGAAAATATACGATATACTGTGGCTGCAAAACATGTGTGTGTTTGAACCAAATTATTTTTGCACTGTTTGATAAAACAATACCAACAAATATTTGTTCAAGTCTGAACATGAAATAAATATTGCATTTGTTTGACGCAACTTTATAAATATTTTATAACAAATATTTGGACCAAATATTTTACAGGTCTGAACGTAGCTTTACACTCTTTTATTTCTTGAGAACGGTTTTCTGAAATCTTTGATTTTCTAGGATATTTTTCCAATTTTCCCAAAGTTTTGTGATAACTTTGATTTCTTAGGACATTTTTCATGAAAACTTTACAGTAATCTTTTGATTACAATTAGTTAAAAATTTAAAAAAAAAGAAATTTCACAAAATTACCTATACGGTTGACTTCTTTGGGAAAAGTTTTGTGAAATATTTGATATTCTGGATATTTGTCTGATTTTGTCAACGATTTAGCTAGAAAGTCTATCTTTTTGAGGTTTTGTGAAAGCTTTGATTTTGAAAGGCATTTTTCCAATTCTCTCATAGAAAAGAAATAGTTCACAAAATCTTGCAATTTACTGAACAGTTGATTTTCTAGAAACAGTCTTCCAATTAAAAATTCAAAAAATCCAAAGATTTCATGAAAACTCTATAATTCCTTATGAAAAATTTCACTAAAACTCTACAGTAATCTTTTGAGGTTTTGTGAAAACTTTGATTTTTAGGACTTTTTTCCCTTTTCTCAACAAAATGAAATATTTCACAAAATCTTGAAATTTACTAAACATTTGATTTTCTAGAAATGATTTTCCAATTAATTAAAAATTTTTGAAATAAGAAATTTCACAAAATGCCCTATACGGTTTACCGGTTTGAGAAATGTTTTGTGAAATTTTTTAATTTTTAGGATATTCGTCTGATTTTGTCAACGATTTTATCTAGAAGTCAACCGAATGGTGAAATATTTCACTTTGATTTTTAGGACATTTCACAAAATCTTGAAAATTACTAAAAATTTATTTCCAGTTAGTTAAAAATTTTACAAATAAGAAATTTCACAAAATGCCCTATAAGGTAGACTTGTTTGAGAAAGGTTTTGTGAAATCTTAGAATTTTTAGGATATTTGTCTTATTTTGTCAACGATTTTATCTAGAAGTCAACCGAAAGGTGAAATATTTCACAAAATATTGCAATTTACGAAACAGCTGAATGTTTTTTATGTAAACTTTGATTTTTAGGACATTTTTCGGTTTTGTGAAATCTTTTATCTTTTAGTATATTTTTCTAATTTTCCCAAAGTGAAATATTACTATCTCAAAACCTCTAGAATACAACGAAAAATTATGTATTTGCTTAAGAAAATACGCAAAATGACCTACACTATTTTATTTCTTGAAAACGGTTTTTTGATGTCTTTGATTTTTTAAGATATTTTAAAAATTTTCCCAAAGTTTTGTGATAACTTTGATTTTTTAGGGCATTTTTCATGAAAACTTTACAGTAATCTTTTGTGAAAACTTTGATTTTTAGGACATTTTTCAACTTTTCTCAACGAAATGAAATATTTCACAAAATTTTGAAATTTACTAAAAATTTGATTTTCTAAAAACGGTTTTACAATTAGTTAAAAATTTTTAAAATAAGAAATTTCACAAAATGCCCTATACGGTTACCTGTTTTTTATGATATTTGTCTGATTACCTGTTTGAGAAAGGTTTTGTGAATTTTTGACTTTTTAAAATATTCGTCTGATTTTGTCAACGATTTTATCTAGAAGTCAACCGAATGGTGAAATATTTCACTTTGATTTTTAGGACATTTCACAAAATCTTGAAATTTACTAAACATTTATTTCCAGTTAGTTAAAAGTTTAACAAATAAGAAATTTCACAAAATGCCCTATACGGTTGACTTGTTTGAGAAAGGTTTTGTGAAATCTTTGATTTCGTCAACGATTTTATCTAGAAGTCAACCGAATGGTGAAATGTTTCACAAAATATTGCAATATACCAAACATCTGAATTTCTTGAAACAAAGATTTCATGAAGACTCTACAGTAATCTTTTTTGAGGTTTTGTAAAACTTTGATTTTTACCACATTTTTCGGTTTTGTGAAACTTTGACTTTTTTGTAGATTTTTCCAATGTTCCCATAGTGAAATATTGCAAAATATCCAGAGGTTTTGTAATAACTATGATTTCTTAAGCATTTTTCATGAAAACTTTACAGTAATCTTTTGAGGTTTTATGGAAACTTTGATTTTTAGGACATTTTTCCCTTTTCTCAACCTAATGAAATATTTCACAAAATCTTGAAATTTAAACATTTGATTTTCTAGAAACGGTTTTCCAATTAGTTAAAAATTTTAAAAATAAGAAATTTCACAAATGCCCTATACGGTTGACTTGTTTGGGAAACGTTTTGTGAAATCTTTGAATTTTTAGGACATTTGTCTGATTTTGTCAACGATTTTATTAAGAATGGTAAAATATTTCACAACATATTATATGAAACAAAGATTTCATGAAAACTCTACAGTAATCTTCTTGAGGTTTTGTGAATACTTTGATTTTTTATTATAATTTTCTAATTTTCCCAAAGTGAATTTACCATCTTCTCAAAATCTCTAGAATACGACTAAAAATTATATATTTGCTTAAGAAAATACGCAAAATGCAGTACACTCTTCTATTTCTGAGAACGGTGTTTTGAAATCGTATATTTTACATTTTTCCAATTTTGCCAAAGTTTTATGATAACTTTGATTTCTTATTTGGGAAAGGTTTTGTGAAATTTTTGATTTTTAGGATATTTTCTGTGATCTGATTTGATTTTGTCTGATTTTGACAACGATTTTATCTAGAAAGTGAATCTTTCTTGAGGTTTTGTGTAAACTTTGATTTTCTAAGGCAATTCTTTCCAATTCTCTCATCGAAATGAAATATTTCACAAAATCTTGCAACTTAGTGAACAGTTGATTTTACAGAAAAAGTCTTCCAATTAGTTAAAAATTAAAAAAAATCCAAAGATTTCATTAAAACTCTATAAAAAGTAGAAATATCTACAATTCCTTATGAAAAATTTCATTAAAATTTTACAGTAATCTTTTGTGGTTTTGTGAAAACTTTGATTTTTAGGACATTTTTCCCTTTTCTCAACAAAATTAAATATTTCACAAAATCTTGAAATTTACTAAACAATTGATTTTCTAGAAACCGTTTTCCAATTAGATAAAAATTTAACAAATAAGAAATTTCACAAAGTGCCCTTTACGGTTTACCTGTTTGAGAAAGGATTTGTGAAATTTTTGATTTTTTAGGATATTGTCTGATTTTGTCAACTATTTTATCTAGAAGTCAACCGAATGGAGAAATATTACACAAAATATTGCAATTTACGAAACAGCTGAATTATTTGAAACAAAGATTTCATGAAAACTCTACAGTAATCTTCTTGAGGTTTTGTGAATACTTTGATTTTTAGGACATTTTTCGGTTTTGTGAAATCTTTGAGTTCTTAGTATAATTTTCCCTAAGTGAAATATTACTATCTGCATATTTTTCCAATTTTCCCAAAGTTAAATATTACTATCTTCTCAAAACGACGAAAAATTATGTACTTGCTGTGAGGTCAAAGCATAGGTAACATTATTTAGTTTTAAAATCGCCCTTTCCAGATCCAGTTATCGATCTGCTTGTGCATATCTTAAGCTGTATCTGTTTTGTGAGGGCTATGTGTTTTCAAATTGTTTATTGGGTTTCAAATACTTTAAAATTTCCAGCAACAATTTTCCTACTAACTTTTGTATGTACATACATATAAAATATTTTAAAGAATTTCCGTTATAACTATAATTTTCTGATATTTGTTTTATTGATTAAACATCGTGGGAAATAAAAGAAATCACCGAGAAACAAATATAATTAATTTATCTTAAACTTAAATTTTTTTAAATTACTTAAACTATTCTACCTTAATTGCATTTAACTTAACTTAAAACTTTAATTTTCTTAAATTTAATTTAAATTTTGATAATAATTTAACTTAATCTAAACTTAATTTCTAATTTTATTTTATTAACTTAATTTTATCTGAAATAAAACTTAATCATAACTTAAATTAACTTAAAATTGTAATAACACTTATACACTAACACTTTATACACCCAACATACAAATACAATAACATACATACATAAATACACTCAAAACCTATAAAAGAAATGAGAGTTTGAAATTAAAAATTATAATTAGAAACCAAATTCAACAAACTTCAGGCCTGTTGTCATCGTTGGATTATGTTTGGTAAGTTTTAAATTGTGTTTACTGTTCATTTAAATTCTCTAGTTATTTAAGTGTTCTAAATTGAATATTTTTTGTTAATGTTAAAACAATTATGTTTTTAACATAATATCGTAAAGTATTATGTTAACAACATTTGAAAGTAAACTTCAAATTTTTCATTGTTAAATATTTCAACGAAAGGTTAGTTAAACACGTAGATAGGGAATCATTATAAGGTGTCTTAAGGATGATTTAATAAGATACAAAGGTTGGGAGGGTATAGAATGAGAAGAAATACCACCATCTTTTCGAGACTTTTAATTTGTATAAGTTAATATTGATAGCTACCTTTTTAAGTTAATGTGCGGTTCTTAACCTATCCTGATGGAGACAAGAACACCACCCTTAACCCTGAGCACGGTCGGAATAATAGGTAGCGCAGGTCTCCTGGAGGATAGGGCACATCGCGTGAACCGTTACATTGCTTAAGAAAATACGCAAAATGCCCTACACTCTTTTATTTCTTGAGAACAGTTTTTTGAAATCTCTGATTTTTTAGGATATTTTTCCAATTTACCCAAAGTGAAATATTGAAAATATATCAAGAGGTTTTGTGATAACTCTGATTTTCATGAAAACTTTACAGTAATCTTTTAAGGTTTTGGGAAAACTTTGATTTTTAGAACATTTTTCCCTTTTCTCAACAAATTGATATATTTCACAAAATCTTGAAATTTACTAAACATTTGATTTTCTAGAAACGGTTTCCCAATTAGTTCCACAAAATGCTTTACGGTTTACCTGTTTGAGAAAGGTTTTGTGAATTTTTTCATTTCTTAGGATATTTGTCTGATTTTGTCAACGATTTTATCTAGAAGTCAACCGAATGGTGAAATATTTCACAAAATATTGTAATTTACGAAACCGTTGAATTATTTGAAACAAAGATTTCACGAAACCTCTACAGTAATCTTCTTGAGGTTTTGTGAATGCTTTGATTTTAAGGACATTTTTCGGTTTTGAGAAATCTTTCATTTCTAATTTTTCCAAAGAGAAATATTACTATATTCTCAAAATCTCTAGAATACGACGAAAAATTATGTATTTGCTTAAGAAAATACGCCAAATGTCCTACACCCTTTTTTCTTCGTGAGAACGGTTTCCCACAGTTTTCTGATAACTTTGATTTCTTAGGACATTTTACATGAAAACTACAGTAATCTTTTGAGGTTCTTTGAAAACTTTGATTTTAAGGACATTTCACAAAATCTTGAAATTTACTAAACATTTCATTTTCTAGAAACAGTTTTCCAATTAGTTAAAAATTTAAAAAATGAGAAATTTCACAAAATGCCCTATACGGTTGACTTGTTTGGGAAAAGTTTTTTGAAATCTTTGATTTTTTTTTATTTGTCTGATCTTGTCAACGATTTTATCTAGAAAGTCAATCTTTCTTGAGGTTTTGTGAAAACTTTGATTTTTTAGGTCATTTTTCCAATTCTCTCATCGAAATGAAATATTTCACAAAAAATTGCAATCTGCTGAACAGCTGATTTTACAGAAACGGTCTTCCAATTAGTTAAAAATTCAAAAAATCCAAAGATTTCATGAAAACTCATTAAGAAGTAGAAATATCTGCAATTATGAAAAATTTCACTAAAACTTTACAGTAATTTTTTGTGGTTTTGTGAAAACTTTGATTTTTTTAGGGACATCTTTCAACTTTTCTCAACGAAATGAAATTTTTCACAAAATTTTGAAATTTACTAAACATTTGATTTTCTCGAAACGGTTTTCTAATTAGTTAAACATTTTAAAAATAAGATATTTCACAAAATGCCCTGTACGGTTGACTTGTTTGAGAAAGGTTTTGTAAAATCTTTGATTTTTTAGGATATATGTCTGATTTTTTAATTTTCCCAAAGTGAGATATTACTATATTCTCAAAATCTCTAGAATACGACAAGAAATTATGTATTTGCTTAAGAAAATACGCAAAATGCCCTACACTCTTTTATTTTTTGAGAACAGTTTTTTGTAATCTTTGATTTTTTAGGATATTTCTTAAATTTTTCCAAAGTAAAATGTTGCAAAATATCCAGAGGTTTTGTGATAACTTTGATTTCTTAAGGCATTTTTCATGAAAACTTTGCAGTAATCTTTTGAGGTTTTGGGAAAACTTTGATATTTCAAGATATTTGTCTGATTTTGTCAACGATTTTATCTAGAAGTCAACCGAATGGTGAAATATTTTCCCAAAATATTGCAATTTACGAAACAGCTTAATTAAAGATTTCATGAAATCTCTACAGCAATCTTCTTGAGGTGTTGTGAATTCTTTGAATTTGAGGACATTTTTCGGTTTTGTGAAATCTTTGATCTTATAGTATATTTTTCTAACTTTCCCAAAGTGAAATATTACTATCTTCTCAAAACCTCTAGAATACGACGAAAAGTTATGTATCTTGAAATCTTGAAATTTACTAAACAATTGATTTTCTAGAAACCGTCTTCCAATTAGATAAAAATTTACAAAATGAGAAAGGTTTTGTGAAATTTTTGATTTTTTACGATATTTGTCTGATTTTGTCAACGATTTTATTTAGAATTCAACCGAATGGTGAAATATTTCAATTTGCGAAAGAGCTGAATTTCTTGAAACAAAGATTTCATGAAAACTCTACAGTAATCTTTTTTGATTTTTAGGACATTTTCCGGTTTTGTGAAATCTTTAATTTTTTAGTATATTTTTCCAATTTTCCCAAAAGTGAAATATTGCTATCTTCTCAAAACCTCTAGAATACGACGAAAAATTATGTAGTTGCTTAAGAAAATACACAAAATGTCATACACTCTTTTATTTCTTGAGAACGGTTTTTGAAATCTTTGCATATTTTTCAAATTTTCCCAAAGTTTTGTGATAACTTTGATTTCTTAGGACATTTTTCATGAAAACTTTACAGTAATCTTTTGAGGTTTTGTGAAAACTTTAATTTTGTAAGGCATTTTTCCAATTCTCTCATCGAAATGAAATATTTCACAAAATCTTTAAATTTACTAAACATTTGATTTTGTAGAGGCGGTTTTCCAATTAGTTAAAAATTTTAAAAATAAGAAATTTCACAAAATCCCCTAAATGGTTGACTTGTTTGAGAAAGGTTTTGTAAAATCTTTGATTTTTTAGGATATTTGTCTGATTTTGTCAACGATTTTATCTAGAAGTCAACCCAATGGTGAAATATTTCACAAAATATTGCAATTTACGAAACAGTTGAATTATTTGAAACAAAGATTTCATGAAAACTCTACAGTAATCTTCATGAGGTTTTGTGAATACTTTGATTTTTAGGACATTTTTCGGTTTTGTGAAATGATTTCTTAGTATAATTCTCTAATTTTCCCTAAGTGAAATATTACTATCTTCTCAAAATCTCTAGAATACTTCGAAAATATATGTACTTGCTTAAGAAAATACGCAAAATGCCCTACACTCTTTTTTTTTTGTCTTGAGAACTTCTTTTTTAAATCTTTGCATATTTTTCCAATTTTCCCAAATTTTGTGATAACTTTGATTTCTTAGGACATTTTTCATAAAAACTTTACAGTAATCTTTTGAGGTTCTTTGAAAACTTTGATTTTAAGGACATTTCACAAAATTTTGAAATTTACTAAACATTTCATTTTCTAGAAACAGTTTTCCAATTAGTTAAAAATTTAAAAAATAAGAAATTTCACAAAATGCACTATACGGTTGACTTGTTTGGGAAGAGTTTTTTGAAATCTTTGATTTTTTTTATTTGTCTGATTTTGTCAACGATTTTATCTAGAAAGTCAATCTTTCTTGAGGTTTTGTGAAAACTTTGATTTCTTAGGGCATTTTTCCAATTCTCTCATCGAAATGAAATATTTCACAAAAAATTGCAATCTGCTGAACAGCTGATTTTATAGAAACAGTCATCCAGTTAGTTAAAAATTCAAAAAATCCAAAGATTTCATGAAAACTCATTAAGAAGTAGAAATATCTGCAATTATGAAAAATTTCACTAAAACTTTACAGTAATTTTTTGTGGTTTTGTGAAAACTTTGATTTTTTTAGGGACATTTTTCCACTTTTCTCAACGAAATGAATTTTTCACAAAATTTTGAAATTTACTAACCATTTGATTTTCTCGAAACGGTTTTCCAATTAGTTAAACATTTTAAAAATAAGATATTTCACAATATGCCCTGTACGGTTGACTAGTTTGAGAAAGGTTTTGTAAAATCTTTGATTTTTTAGGATATATGTGGGATCTGAGCCTGAACGGACTTTGGGATCGAAAAGGGTTAAATAGATGAGAATTGAGTTGACTTTTATTAGACAGAGACCGATAGTTGATAATGTTGCTGCTGCACAATGAGTAGTCGAGTGAAGAATATTTTTAGAGTGAGTTGTGAAGTTGAAGTTGTCTGTGGCAGTCGTCGAAGAAAAGTTGTTTAAGTTGGCCAAATATTTAAGTTGTGAAGGAAGTGTATTTTTTTGTTATAATTACCCCTAGACATAGGTTTTATTTAATTACAAAAATATTTAATAAATATTCATGAATTAACCTACTAAATAAATTAAAGTGAATTTATTTCTGAAAAAGTGGAAAGTAAGTTGCGAATATAGTGTGGAGCCTACAAATTGGGGACTCTACTGAGATATGACACTCGGAATGTGTTGAAAGAAAAAAATGAAGAGGAACAAGTAAAGCTGAACAAGATGATGATTAAATTAATTATGTTTGTTATCTAATAAGATAAGTATAATAACCAAATTGTATGTATTTTGTTGGTAGGCAACATAATTAATGAAGTTGTTTTATGATGATCAGTTTGAAATCAGAATTATTAAAGTAGAATTAATTGAAGTTGATTGATTAAAGTTGGGAATGAAAGTTGAATATTAAAGTTGAAAATTAGGTTGAAAATTAAGTTGAATATTAAGTTAGATATAAAGTTGGAAAAGTTGACGAATTAAAGTTGTAAAATTTAAATCTGAAAGTTGTGATCAATATTGGAAATTAAGGTGATGAATTGGAATTTAAAATTTTTAGTTGAAAATCAGAGTTGGAAATTATATTGGTAATTGAATCAAAGTTTTGAAAATTTAATATTGTTAATTAAAGTTGGAAACTGAATTTGGAAATTGAGGATAATTTTAAGGATTGAGGTTTAAGAATTATTGTATTAATTTAAGGTTGTTTGTTATTGAATGATAAATTTATTTTATAATTATTAATTAAATTTAAATTAACTTTATTTGAAATATTGTAAGGCAACTGCACACAGATTTAAAGATGGACTTGAATAGCATTATGACGTTGAGTGTAGCTGACTTACGCAATAAGTTGACTGAATTAGGTTTAGATAATACAGGACTGAAAAAAGTTTTACAAGACAGGCTCATTGAACACTTAGGCCTTCAAGCCAATGTTGATAATGTGTCGGAACAGTCCGAATATGAGGATCTCGATGTGCCGGAATCTCGTTCTACTGGACCAGTTTTTACATTGAAAGATATAGCCGACAGTTTGTCGATTTTTAGCGGAACCGACTCGCTAGATGTAAGACAATGGGTAAATGAATTTGAGGAAAATGCGGAAACGGTAGGTTGGAATTCTATTCAAAAATTTATTCACAGTAAACAATTGTTGAAGGGAGCCGCCAAATTATATATACGTAGTCAGACAGGCCTGAAAGATTGGAGATTGTTAAAACAGGCGCTTCCGATATATTTGGGGAAAGCCTTTCATCGGTTGAAGTCCAAAAACTTTTACGCAGTCGCCGAAAAAAGGAAAATGAGACTTTTAGGGAATATTTATATACTTTAATGGAAATAGGAAAACCGGTAAATCTTGATGTACCTAGTTTACTAGATTATTTCATTGAGGGAATTCCGGACTCTAGAAAGAACAAGTCTGTTCTTTATCAGGCTAGGACGGTTGCCGAAATGAAGGAGCAGATGTTGCGGTATACCTCACCGCACCGAGGATTTTATATCTGGCCACACCAAAAAAAAAAATTTTGCGTGGGGTGACCTTAGGGAAACGCTTCGGGAGGAGGCCAAAACATGCTGCCTCGAGTCCCTCATATTAAGAATAATAGGGAGTAGCCTCTGAAGGATGGAGCCACCAACTCCGGCTACTTCCCGGTGGTTTTATATTCATATAAAGGGGAGGGGCTTTCGATCCAATCGGAGACACTACCTCCTGCCCGAGTCCCAGTGTTTTTGTTTTTCTTCTTGTTAGTAGGGTTTGTTAGTAGTTTTTTTTTTTTTTGTTTTTTTTTTGGTTTGTTAGTTTTTTATTTTTGGTATTTTTTTTGGTTTTGTAGTTTGTTTTTTTTTGTGTGTGTGTAAGTTTTTTTTGTTGTTTATTGATAGGCTGAAAAGAATAGAAATATTAATAAAATGTAATAAGAAATTGGAACGATAATACTTACAATACCTGTTCATTTTATTTTTTTAGCCTGAAAATAAAAGAAAAAGAAACAAATTAAAATTAAAAAATTACAAAATACTTACCAAATAAATACTCCATGTGCTTGTCCGTCCAGCTGTTGTCAAAATGAATGAAAACAGGGCCGCTCAATATGTCAAAAACAGTGAAAGGGTTGGCAACGCCACCAGGGTTGTATTTCATTCATGCAGATATGGGAATGCGTATTTTTTTATAGTAAAAATTTAAAAATAGTAAAATTTCAAAAAAATATTTGAATGAAAATACTCTTACTAAAAATCTATGCTCCTGATACAAGAGGCGGTACAAATATATGTAAGATAGGGAAAGCGCCTTAATTGGGGGAGTTAAGCATAAATTACTTATTTGGAGAGACAAATAAGTAGGAAAAATTCGCCAAATAAAAAAATTAATAAGAAAATAAAAAAATAATAATTTGGAAAAATCCGCCAAAAACAAAATAAATAAGAAAGTATCTAAGGTAATAATAAAATTGGCGGACAGAAAAGGCTACGACATGATGTGTAGGGGAAAATATATAACTACGCAACGTATATAGAGATTTTTAGGAGAAATAAAAGTTGCGGGAAATTATAGGTAAATAAAGTAGGGGAAGATCAAAATAGAGTATTTAAGCTCACGAGAAAAATTAAAAAGAGTCAGTTGGTGGAAAAAAAGAAAAAAGAAAAGTAAAGTGAGTGTGCGGAAAATTTTTAAGAAAGTTTTAAGAAAAAGTTCTAAGAAAAAGTTTTAAGAAAAAGGTTTAAAGAAAGTTTTAAGGCTGTTAAAAAATTATAAAAAAAGGATTTCAGCCAAAGGAATAAATCTTTAAGATTATTCCTGAAAATAATCCTGAAGGATAATATAATAATTTTTAAATTTATTTAAATAATTGAGAAACAATAAAAAAAAACGTAAGTCGATATTTATAATTTAGTAGACCATATAGGATTTTAAAGTGACTGAATTAATCCTTTCTAGCTGGCTAATGTTCAAGAAGGAAGCTACAAAATATTGGAAAGACTATAGCCCTAGTAATTAGCCAGGTAAATTTTTTTTTTCGAAATATTCCTTTTTAAATCACTCCTACTAAATAATTTATGGAAAGATATAATTAAGCCGTATAAAAATATTCACGCCCATTTTAAACAGGAAAAGGAATTGGTGAACATTATTAAATTAATATATATTAAACCATTTATTAAGAAAACGTATTTTATATCCGTAATATAATCACATACATAGCTCACTTAATATAGCCAACAAAGATTTAATCCAATTTACTCAGCACTAATCTGAGAAGATGATTTTTATATAAACGAAATTTTAAATTTGCCATAGTAAAGGCCAATGATAAGCAAAAACAAAATTCCAACGATAAAATACAGAAAAAGAGCCGGAAATAGATTAAGATAGATTAAGAAAACAAAAATAGAATTTAAGATATATTAAGTTAGTTGTGAAATCGTGAAAAAAAAAATATTGTACCGTGAAAGTGTCCCATAGTTCTGTGTCGTTTTGTTTGAATCACGTAAAGCTCGCAATTAGACCGGAAAAGAAAAAAGAGAATAAGAATTAGAAAGTAATACATATATATATATCTTAGGATTGTTACCCAGAGCTTAAGAAAAGCGCGTAGACAGAAACCTTATTATATAACAAAGGTAATTTAAAATATAACTCAGGGAGCTCCTTTAGTTGTAGGTTGTAGAGAAATCGAACTCGAATTGAGGAAGTTGAAAGCTTAAGCCCTGAAAAAAAGTATATAGGATATATATAATAGATTATTCAGGTAAAATATAGGAAAAAAAATTGATAAGAAATACTGTGATTCGCTCAAGTTAGTAGTTTTTTGTATGTGTTTAGAAGTAAGATATAGATTAAGTTATTTTTTTTTGTCTAATAAATATGTATAAGTTGAAGTGAAATATTTACTCACAATGTTGGCTTAATTAGTTAATGGTAACGGCGATGATAGACTGGTAAGTTGTTAAAAGGGTCTTCTCTTTGCAGCGACCCAAAATCCGCCTGACCCTTTTAACAACTTACCAGTCTATTTTTGGGTCGCTGCAAAGAGAAGGCTGTGGATCCATCAGCGACAAGGTTGGGGGGGCAGATGCGGAGAATAACATCCATCTCTGTAAAGAAGAATATGATTAATGTGGTGAGGATTGTGTAAGTTTTGTTTTGTTAGTTGAATACCTTTGTTTTGTGTAGAATACGAGTTTGGCGAGGAAGGGTTGGAACCGCCTGAGGTCAGTCATGCCAGGTAGTCGGAAACCTCGCCGTACAACCGGTTCCGTAACACAAATGGCGCCCAAACAAATGCGATAGTTTAGAATATTTTTCTTCAAATTCGGAATGAAATATTCCAAAATATAAAATGAAACATGTATAAACATCGACACATGTAACAATAGACCAGATAGTGTAGTAAATAGCCCAAAAAGATCGCGAAAAATATTGAAATGTTTATCCATATAGCGGCCTAAATCAAATAGAATAAGAGTGTTGTATATGAATAAAAATCAACAAAATTTGACCGATTATAGAATACTTACCGAGATAAATCGCTGCAGCTAAAAGAAAATTTCAAGTATCTTTTATTGTGTGACGAAATATTTTCGAATTGCCTTATGTTTCTGATTCGTTTTACTTTTTCAAATTATTTAAATGTATAGAAACGGTATATTTTCCGATAGCCTATCGTTGCAATCAAATATACGATGTTAGTTGTATCAGAAAATACCCGTAACAGTCGTTGTCACATCCGATGACAATATCAAGATGTAGCCGATTGATCGTACAGGAAATTTGATTTGAAACCACCATAAATTATCTAACCACATTAAGCTTAATTAAAATAACAACCGCCCTGACACATCCATCCGTTTATCATCGCCAAAACCTGAAAATTTTAAAATTAGAGATCCATTAATACAAATTCATTTGTTAGAGTCTATAAAAAAATAGTTCATATTAATCTTTATCTTATTTATATCTCTTTATCTATATTATTCATTTATTTTGAGTTTATTATTTCGTTAGTTTACTTTATTTATTAGTTATTTATTTCCTATTATTCTATATATTATTTTAATTATTATTATTATTATTATTTGTATTAGTATTATCATTTATTTAGTTAATAGTTTATGTATTTCATTGATTCATTATTATAGTACGTTTTATTTTGTCTTATTTTTATTCTTATATTGTTTAGTATTTATTTCATTTCATATTTTTATATATTTATTTTGTAGTCCTAATATTTTTCAAATTATTCGTTTACATATATTTTATATTTGCAAATTACTTCACCAATTTCCTAAATATTTCCTTTTTCCATATAACTTTTGCCCGATAAGTTTCCGTGAGTGTAGTAAATCAAGTAAAAATTTTACATTTGAAGTTCATAGTAAGGTTTAAGGTAATTAGATGAGATTTTTTTGTCTGAAATTATCATGAGCAATAACCCACCTAATACTAGATCAAGAAAGAGATATAGACAAGTACATTTTGACTTAAATCGATCCTCCCCTTACGTATCACGAAAAATACCAAAACCAAATACTCCTAAAACTCAGTCTAAACCTAAAACTAAACTAGATATGGCTCAAAGCAATAAGCCTAATGAACAGATTAGGGATATGTCCCATACCATCATGTCTAGCACTCCTAATCCAACACAAGCCGCGAATGTTTTGCCTACAGATCTTTTAGCTCAAGGTACTAGTAAACCATTTGAAGAGTCAATTAAACAATTAGTTCAACAAGGTGTTAACTCACAGTTATCCGATATCATGAAGACCATGGCCGAATTGACATCAACAGTCAGCAGATTAAGCATCGTGGTACAACAAACCCAGCAGGAAAACCGCAACCTAAAAGAAGCCAGTGTATCCAGAACTTCCAGTGATGGAAACATGCAAGTCGACGCCTTCGAAATACAACTTCCATCAGCTCCGTCATCAAGAGCCACATCCATATGTAGTGAGGAAACAAGAAACTACAACAGACCCCGTATCGACAAATGGGGATTAGAATTCGATGGGGTCAACAAATTAGCTGTCGAAGACTTCGTGTTCCGTTTAGAACGACTGCAAAGCCAATATGGAGTATCCTGGAAGGAGGTTTTAGATAATTTCCATCTTTTAGTTAAAGGATCTGCAGAAAAATGGTATTGGTTGTTTATACAAACCAATTACGTCACCGAATGGTCAAATTTAAAATCAGCTTTGTTAAAACAGTACCAAGCAACCAGATCCAGCTTTGAACTGATGAGAAATATGGTCGAAAGAAGACAAATGCCAGGAGAATCGATCGATGCGTTCTTTTTTTGCCATGACTCAATTTAGGTCTCGTCTTAGCATCTCTATGCCAGAGGCTGAAATGATAAAAATGATTAAGAAAAATATCAGAGAGAATATTGGCAGAATCGTTTACCCGATGGCAGTTTCGTCAGTGGAAGAATTGAGGATGAGTTGCCTAGATGACGAAAAAACTTTCCTTAAAAGAGATTTTCGTCAACAGCCAGCGGTAGGAAACAGGTACCAAAGACAAATTAATGAGTTGTATGAAGATGCTGAAACTCAACCTGTTCGTGAAGAAACTTTTGATGAAGTAGCGGCCGTTAGACTAGTTAATGCCAGCAATTCCACTCCAAGGCAACCATTAGTATGCTGGAACTGTCGCCAAAATGGACACATGTTCATGGATTGTCCAGCAGAAGAAAGAGCAATTTTCTGTTACCGTTGTGGAAAACCTGACGTCATAGCCCCTAATTGTGCCAATTGCCGCAATCGAAATTTTCCCAGGAACGAAGGGAGAGCGGGGGACCATCGTTCAACACACAACCCGTAGGGACATCTGCAAGAACAATAAAAACAAATTTAATAAAAGAAGCAAAGAAATTCAACAAATTTTTACCCCAGCAACGACATTTATACACTCTCGAAGATCGTCAAAAGAACTATGAATCCGTCCGAAATAGAATCTTTAACGCCGAAATCTCCATTCCTCGTCCAACAATATCTAGAAGGATTAAAATGTTAAGACAAAAGTTCGCCGAAAGAAAACGAAGTAGAAAACTTACCATTGAGGCAATAAAAACAGCTGATGAGAAATCTTCTGATCCCAGACCATATGCTGAATTTTCGATTGGTGATGTAAAATTACAAGGCCTTCTGGATACTGGCGCTTCAGTTAGCATTTTAGGGAAAGGTTGTCGAGAACTTGTTAGCGAATTAGAGATTCCAATAATACCCATATACTCCGTGATAACAACAGCTAGTGGACAAAAACAAAGATTATTAGGTAAAATAATAGTAGACGTTAAATATAGTGATAGGATAGGTAGAATAACTCTTTATCTATGTCCAGATTTAGAACAACCAGCGTATTTGGGGATCGATTTTTGGAAAATCTTCCAACTCGCTCCTGAAATCGTCGGTGTTGATGAATTGAACATAGAAAAAGTTATTGAAACCTTCAAAACCGAAAATCACAAAACCGATCCACATGAACTAAATGAATTGGAACAAAAACAACTCTCAGAAGTAGTTGATATGTTTCCTACATTTGAGAAACTAGGTTTAGGATGCACGTCTTTAGAAAAACACTCTATTAAACTAATAGACGGTGCAGAACCAGTAAAAGATAGACATTACCCAATATCTCCAGCGGTTCAGGAAATCGTCTACAAAGAAATTGACCAAATGTTAGCATTAAGAGTAATCGAAGAAAGCGAAAGTCCCTGGAGCAATAGGACAACAATAGTGAGAAAACCGGGAAAGAATAGGTTTTGTTTAGACGCGAGGAAACTAAATAAGCTTACCGTCAAGGATGCTTATCCCTTGCAAAACATAGATGGTATCCTTAGCCGAATTGACGAGACCTATTTTATTAGTAGTGTGGACTTAAAATTTGCCTTTTGGCAAATTGAGCTAGAAGAAGAGAGTAAGCCATACACCGCGTTTACCGTAGCAGGTCGGCCGCTCTACCAATTTCGTGTAATGCCGTTCGGTCTCTGCAACGCGGCACAAAGACTTTGTCGCCGAATGAACAAAGTAATTCCACAAAGGCTTAAAGATAACGTCTTCGTCTACTTGGACGACCTCCTAGTCATTTCCGATAGTTTCCAAAAACATCTAGAACTATTAAAGGAAGTTGCTCATTGCCTCGAAAACGCAAACCTAACAATAGGCCTTAAAAAATCACAATTTTGTTTCAAAACTTTGAAGTACCTCGGCTTTATAATAGGCAGTTGAATGTTAAGAACAGATCCCGAAAAGGTGAAAGTCATCCGAGAAATTCCGATCCCGAAATCCGCAAGAGATGTTCGAAGCTTTTTAGGCACCGCCGGCTGGTATCGCCGATTTATAAAGGACTTCTCAACCATATCAGCTCCCTTAACGGATACCCTAAAAAAGAGTCCAAAGTTTCAAATGACTCCAGAAGCAATTCAATCTTTCGAGGATTTAAAAAAAGCTCTAACATCCGCTCCTGTCTTACGACATGCCGATTTCTCTAAGCGGTTTTACATCCAATGCGACGCTAGTGATTATGGAATTGGTGCTGTGTTGTATCAGCTCAATGGTAATGAGGAAGAACATCCAATAGCATTCTTCTCACAAAAACTGAACAACTGTCAAAAAAATTATAGTGTGACAGAGAAGAAATGCCTAGCAGCGGTGATGGCCGTCAAAAAGTTCCGGCCATATGTTGAAATGATGCCGTTTACTATAGTGACTGATCACGCGAGCCTGAAATGGTTAATGTCACTCAAGGACTTAACTGGTAGATTAGCCCGCTCTTCAGCTCCAAGCATTCGATTTCGAAATAATGCACAGGAAAGGATCGGAAAACGTTGTAGCCGACATGCTATCCAGGTTACCAGATCATGAACACGTCGAAGAGCTCAATATGGAGGAAATATTCGATTTCGAAACAGCTGAATTTGAGAGTGAAGAATACTTAGATCTGGTAAAACACGTCCAAGAAAATAGAAATCAACTCCCAGATCTAAAAGTTGACGATGGTAAAGTTTATAAAAAAGTGTCCTTCGAACAAGGAGACGATGAATATAAGTGGAAGATGTGGATACCATCAAATATAACCCAGCCTCTGATAGAAAAAGCACACGCAACACTAACAACAACTCACGGTGGTGTAGCCAAAACACTGGAAGGTTGAAAAGATTTTTCTACTGGCCCAAGATGGCTTTTCAGGTCAAAATGTTTATAAAAAATTGTCAAACCTGTAAAGAAATAAAGCCAACCAACCAAAACCTTATGCCCGAAATCGGAAAACCCGTAATTACAGAAAGGCCATTTCAAAAGTTATACATTGACTTTATGGGAAAATACCCAAGGTCCAAAAATGGAAATTGTTATATTTTTATCGTGGTAGATCACTTTACGAAATTTACTTTCCTAAAAGCAATGAAAGAAGCGTCTGCAAATAATGTCGTGGAATTCCTAGTACATGAGAATTTTCCATAAGTTCGGAGTTCCCGAAATCATCCACAGTGACAACGGTGCACAATTTATTTCAAAAAGCTTTGAAAATTTAATAAAAACATACAAAATCCATCATATAAAAACTGCAGTATACTCGCCACAAAGCAACGCTAGCGAAAGAGTCAACCAATCCGTTTTGTCAGCAATAAGAGCGTACCTAAAAGACGACCACAGAGATTGGGACCTATACCTATCTGAGATAGAATGTTCACTGAGAACCGCTGTCCGCTCCGCTACTGGCTTTACACCTTTCTTTGCTCTTTTCGGATACCATATGTTTTCTAGTGGAGCAGAATATAAACTTAGCCGAAAATTAGAATCCCTAACTGATCATCAAATACTAGAGGTGGATCGAAACGACAAGTTGGAAATCATTAGACAACAAATTAAAATAAACCTACAAAAAGCCTACGAAAAAAGTGCGAAAAGATACAATCAAAGAGCTCGAGTGGTTACTTTCGTCCCAGGCCAAGAAGTCTATCGTCGAAACACTGTCTTAAGCGACTTTGCGCAGAACCGAAACGCGAAATTTTGTAGAAAATTTTTGAAATGTAGAGTCGTCCGACCTGTCGGTAACAATATGTATGAATTAGAAACGCTACAAGGGAAAACACTAGGTATATATCATGTAAAAGATATCAAAGTATAAGAAAATTAACCAAAGAGAAAAAGTGCAATATTAGGACATAAGCAAAGATCAATTATACATACAAACAATTTAACTAAATATTACAAAACACAATTATTACTTTGCTTTTTAGATCCTAAGATTGACTGACAAATAAATAAGATATCTGTGATATATTTCTACATAAGTACCTGATAGTTTTAAGAGTAATAAATTGACAAATGAAGGTTTAACTCACCAAGACTTTGTGCAATAAATAGGGAAACCGCAATATATCAACCCAATCTGTGATCCAATTTAGTTTAATAGTAAAAATTTCATTGACTTTTCCGATTTTTATTTTAGATTTTAGGGCAAGTGCAATATTCCTTTATGTTGTGCCAGTCCAATAAGTTTAAGTTAAATCTGAAAAGAAAGAAATCACAAAGTAAGAATTCTTAAAAATACAAATTGTTTCACAGTTTATACTTCCCGTAAAGTGGTGTTCGGGATAAATCGAGAGTTAAAACGTCTCTCAATCCTTTCTTCTTAAAAGGTTTGAAGAGATGTATGACGAATACTTGGCAACTTCATCTTATGTAAAGAAAGATTATAGAGGCGTAACCCGAAGCTATTGATTTGACACAGCTAATGTAAGCTAAGATTTTCTTTTGCCTCAAAAATCCTTTTTGTAGGCGCTCGTTTTAATTTAGCACCCTGTTGTGCACTACTGGAAATGATCCAGTAACAAGAAATAAGTTTATTTTAATCCCAATGGGTTTGCCTCTACAATTTTCTTTCTCTAAACAAGAAAAAAAGTTGGAAGAGAGCTCTTGCCTAGTACCGTCATAGTTACCTCAAGTTATTTCAGCAACACCAATTCTTTATCAAAAGACCAGAAGTCCATATTGCAAGGTTTCCTGAAAATAAATGAAAATTAATAAAAAATTACTCTTAAAGTATAGTATTTCTACTTACCATATTGATTGCCCGGCTAACTCTTCATTAGGAGACTCTTCTTCAGGGTCAAGGGTGTTCCCCGCGTTGGGCTTGTTCGGTATATAACCGCACACCGATCCTTCTGCTTTGACAACAGCAACCTCGGAGTTTTGTTGCGTATACCTCACCGCACCGAGGGTTTTATCCTCTGGCCACCCCAAAAAAAAATTTTGCGTGGGGGGACCTTAGGGAAACGGTCGGGAGGAGGCCAGAAAATCAAAATTGCCTCTACTCCCTGTTTTGAAATCAATGGGGAGGGGCTTTCGGCCAATGGAGACACCACCTCCTGCCCGAGTCCCGGTGTAATTCAATATAAAAAGGGGAGGGGCTTTCGACCTATGGAGACACCACCTCCTGCCCGAGTCCCGGTGTAATTCAATATAAAAAGGGGAGGGGCTTTCGACCTATGGAGACACTACCTCCTGCCCGAGTCCCAGTGTTTGTTTGTTTTTTTTTTGTTAGTAAGTTTTGTTAGTTTTTTTTGTTAGTATTTTTTTTTTTGTTTTTTTTTTGGTTTGTTAATTTGTTAGTTTGTTAGTTTTTTATTTTTGGTATTTTTTTTTGGTTTTGTAGTTTGTTTTTTTTTGTGTGTGTAAGTTTTTTTTTGTTGTTTATTGATAGGCTGAAAAGAATAGAAATATTAATAAAATGTAATGAGAAATTGGAACGATAATACTTACAATACCTGTTCATTTTATTTTTTTTAGCCTGAAAATAAAAGAAAAAGAAACAAATTAAAAATAAAAAAATTACAAAATACTTACCAAATAAATACTCCATGTGCTTGTCCGTCCAGCTGTTGTCAAAATGAATGAAAACAGGGCCGCTCAATACGTCAAAAACAGTAAAAGTGTTGGCAACGCCATATATATCGTAAGAGTGTAGGGTTGTATTTCATTCATGCAGATATGGGAATGCGTATTTTTTTATAGTAAAAATTTAAAAATAGTAAAATTTCAAAAAAATATTTGAATGAAAATACTCTTACTAAAAATCATGAGCTCCTGATACAAGAGGCGGTACAAATATATGTAAGATAGGGAAAGCGCCTTAATTGGGGGAGTTAAGCATAAATTACTTATTTGGAGACACAATAAGTAGGAAAAATCCGCCAAATAAAAAAATTAATAAGAAAATAAAAAAATAATTAGGAAAAATCCGCCAAATACAAAAATAAATAAAATAATAAAATCAATAACCAGGAAAAATCCGCCAAATACAAAAATAAATAAAATAATAAAATCAATAACCAGGAAAAATCCGCCAAAAACAAAATAAACAAGAAAGTATCTAAGGTAATAATAAAATTGGCGGACAGAAAAGGCTACGACATGATGTGTAGGGGAAAATATATAACTACGCAACGTATATAGAGATTTTTAGGAGAAATAAAAGTTGCGGGAAATTCTAGGTAAATAAAGTAGGGGAAGACCAAAATAGAGTATTTAAGCTCACGAGAAAAATTAAAAAGAGTCAGTTGGTGGAAAAAAAGAAAAAAGAAAAGTAAAGTGAGTGTGCGGAAAATTTGTAAGAAAGTTTTAAGAAAAAAGTTTAAAGAAAGTTTTAAGGCTGTTAAAAAATTATAAAAAAGGATTTCAGCCAAAGGAATAAATCTTTAAGATTATTCCTGAAAATAATCCTGAATGATAATATAATAAATTTTAAATTTATTTAAATAATTGAGAAACAATAAAAAAAAACGTAAGTCGATATTTATAATTTAGTAGACCATATAGGATTTTAAAGTGACAAAATTAATCCTTTCTAGCTGGCTAATGTACAAGAAGGAAGCTACAAAATCTTGGAAAGACTATAGCCCTAGTAATTAGCCAGGTAAAGTTTTTTCGAAATATTCCTTTTTTTAAATCATTCCTACTAAATAATTTATGGAAAGATATAATAAGCCGTATAAAAATATTCACGCCCATTTAAACAGGAAAAGGAATTGGTGAAAATTATTAAATTAATATATATATTAAACCATTTATTAAGAAAACGTATTTTATATCCGTAATATAATCACATACATAGCTCACTTAATATAGCCAACAAAGATTTAATCCAATTTACTCAGCATTAATCTGAGAAGATAATTTTTATATAAACGAAGTTTTGAATTTGCCATAGTAAAGGCCAATGATAAGCCAAAACAAAATTCCAACGATAAAATACAGAAAAAGAGCCGGAAATAGATTAAGATAGATTAAGAAAACATAAATAGAATTTAAGATATGTTAAGTTAGTTGTGAAATCGTGAAAAAAAAAAAATATTGTACCGTGAAAGTGTCCCATAGTTCTGTGTCGTTTTGTTTGAATCACGTAAAGCTCGCAATTAGACCGGAAAAGAAAAAAGAGAATAAGAATTAGAAAGAAATACATATATATATATCTTAGGATTGTTACCCAGAGCTTAAGAAAAGCGCGTAGACAGAAACCTTATTATATAACTAAGGTAATTTAAAATATAACTCAGGGAGCTCCTTTAGTTGTAGGTTGTAGAGAAATCGAACTCGAATTGAGGAAGTTGAAAGCTTAAGCCCTGAAAAAAAAGAATATAGGATATATATAATAGATTATTCGGGTAAAATATAGAAAAAAAAATTGATAAGAAATACTGTGATTCGCTCAAGTTAGTAGTTTTTTTTTTGTATGTGTTTAGAAGTAAGATATAGATTAAGTTATTTTTTTTATTGTCTAATAAATATGTATAAGTTGAAGTGAAATATTTACTCACAATGTTGGCTTAATTAGTTAATGGTAACGGCGATGATAGACTGGTAAGTTGTTAAAAGGGTCAGGCGGATTTTGGGTCGCTGCAAAGAGAAGACTGTGGATCCATCAGCGGCAAGGTTGGGGGGGCAGATGCGGAGAATAACATCCATCTCTGTAAAGAAGAATATGATTAATGTGGTGCAGATTGTGTAAGTTTTGTTTTGTTAGTTGAATACCTTTGTTTTGTGTTTGGCGAGAAAGGGTTGGAACCGCCTGAGGTCAGTCATGCCAGCTAGTCGGAAACCTCGCCTTACAACCGGTTCCGTAACAGACTTTCCAAAAATTGACATCGATGACTCAAGATGTCATAACAGGTGAATATGGGAAATCTGTTTGAAGTAGGACTCTAAAATTTCGAGCCCATATTGCAAAATTGTTGTACCAGCAGTATCTCCATCCTTATCGATTTTCTTTTCTAAACAAGTAATGTTTCTTTTCATTGTGGACCTTTGTTGTTTCAAAGAGGCCAATTCTGGACTTCCAGAATCATTTAATTCTGGCATATCTTTGTTGGCCATTTTTTATATAAACTTTTCGAAAATTTATAACAAAATGTTTTATAGGAAATCTTAAAAAAAAAAATACCTATTACAAATCTTGTATGTTTTATTTGTACCAAGTATTTCTTGAACCACAAAAAAATATTGAAACACAAAAATTAACTTGTTTTATTCTACAAATTTTGTTTAGCAAATAAATTTAACTTATTTGAGCCACAAATTATTGTAATTACAAAATAAAGCAATTTATTTTGTTCTACTAAAAAATGTGAAATCAAATAAATTTAATTATTTATTTGGACTACAAATTGGTTTTGAAACTACAGAAAAACAATTTCTTCTGTTCTACTAAGGAGAACTACAGCTCTTAAGTTGGCTCTAAGAATTTCTTGAAAGAATTTGCAACAGTACCACAAATTGGTTCTGCTGCACCGAAAAGCAATATTCGTGCATCTGGTATACACAAATTCTACAAAGATGTGGCTCTACGGGCCAGGAAATCATCAAAACCAAATTAAATAATTGAGTTTTATTTAAAACTGTCACGGTCGCCAAAAATGTCGCAATAAAAAAAATACTTATTACAAAAATAAATATTTTAATAATGCGCGAGAGATTTGCCGTACATATGATGTTGCTCATGTGCAGATTCGATTACTACTGTCTTTAAAATTAAAAAATAATGTTTATGGACCACAAAGAATTTATAAATTATAAATATCAAGTGGTCCGTTATCCAAAAACTAAAATATTCAACTATTGTTGGTACACACATTATGCTTACTTATATTTAAATAAATAACAAATGCATGTACGTACACGACAGAAAGAAGAATGACAAAAATTTGCACTAACAATAATACACGCATTAACAGACGCAGTATTAATAACAAAAACATTAAGGGTATTGGAAAGTACGAACGAAAAAACAAACAAGTAATTAAATAATCGGTGACAAAAAATATGATCTCCTCCAACAGGGACTTTGTATGGGAGCTAGGGTCAAATGAGGCCCGATCTTTATGAAATTTGGCGAGGTCATCAAGACTTGTATAAAACTTAGTTGTGCCGCTTTTTATCGATATACAGGTATATTTAACATAATTATGAGCTCAGAAGCCCTTTTCGGGGGGTTCTGTTGTATGGGGGCTAGGTGAAATAATGGACCGATTCGTCCTTGGACCAAAAAAAGCGTGTGTGCTAAATTTCATCCAATTATCTTGAAAATTGCGACCTGTACCTTGCGCACAAGGTTTACATGGACAGCCAGCCAGTCGGACGGACGGACATAGCTTAATCGACTCAGAAAACGATTCTAAACCGATTGGTATACTTTAAGGTGGGTATAGGACGAATATTTTTGTATGTTACAAACATCAGCACAAACCCAATATACCCTCCCCACTAAAGTGGTGTAGGGTATAAAAATTGTACTTTTAACACAAAGATCTACCGACTTCGACCAAATTTATACTAAACGTCGGAAATGGATATTGTAAAGAATCCTGGAATTAGTCTTTGGTCTAGTATATAGACAATTCTATAGAGCAGACAATAAACTAATCTAATTTCTAATCTATGGACTACTCATTTGTCTAGTTTATAGACCAGAGGATAGTCCATAGACTAGAGGATAGTCCATAGACTAGAGGATAGTCCATAGATAGACAATAGACTGTATATTGACTAGTCTAAGAACAAGTGTATCGACTAAATGGTCCTATTCATTGACTACTCTCATGACTAATCTATACAATTAAAGTACTTTTAACTAGAACTTTAAAGTATTTGAAGGACTATTCTATGAAGTCTTTGGTCTTGTATAAAAACTCCATAAACTAGTTTATTGTCTAGTTATAGACTAATCTCCCGTCTATTCTAGAGAATAGCCTATTGCCTAGTCAATGGACTAGTACATTGACTAATGAACTTACTTATTGGCTTAGATTTGTAAAAATATAGATTTGGTACAATCGGATTCAAAAAAGTGAAGAAGTCGGCTTGAAATGATTTTGTTTTATATTAATATAAATAAAATTTGGTACTGTGCCTATAAATAAATTCGAATATGATTTTTTTCATCCATATTTCATTTACCTTGCGGCAAAAAATGTGATGTCCTCTCACTAAAAACTAAATACTAATGAATTTATGCTTCTTCTTCTTCAATGTATGCTTCTTCTGCTTCAATTTCAGTTGAAAATTAAAAGTGTTTTGATTTTCATCAAAACAGTGCGTGTGAGTTTTTTTTTCACTAACACAATCAAAAGAATTCCTGTGTGTGTAAATTTGTTTGATCGTTGCCATACCCCTTCAAACATTTAGAAGACAAAACTATTGCGCATCACCCCAGACGCCACGTCAGAAACACTTCTGGACCATTGTCAGACGAGAACGCACATTTTACAAAAACAAAATACATTGATTTCGAATTTTCGTTACTTCCGGATGATAGTTAGAAGAGTGCATCCATTTTGCTTAAACAAAAAACCATGACTGTTGAATTTTTTTCATCTGGAAGTATACGTTTTAGTGACTTCTGAATGAGAGTTGGGTGAGAACACACATTTTGCAATAACAAAATACATTGTTTCCTAATTTGTATCTTCTTGATTTGTATGTTTATGTCACTTCTGGAAGACAGTTTGAAGAGTGTTCACATTAATGTTGTATTTTATTCATCTGGAAGTGTGGATTGTAGTCACTTCTGGACGATTGCCAGACGAGAGCACACATTTTACAAAAACAAAATACATTGATTTCAAGTTTTCGCCGTCTGGAAGTATACTTTTAGGTTACTTCCGGATGATAGTAAGAAGAGTACAATAACAAAAAAATATAAATACTTATTTTTTTAGCGTGAACGCGAAAAAAAAAATTAAAATAAGTAATGCAGAAATTTTGCTAAGTTCAGTGCTGTTTTGTGTTTTGTCCAGTCATGTTCAGTTTTAATTATTCATTGTAAAACTTAAATGAGTTATTGAATTTACTATTCATAGAAAAATAGTGTAATTAATATATTGTGAATCTTAAGTAATAAAAAACAATATGACAGTGTTGTGTTAAAAGTCAACTGTTAATAAACATTTGAGAAGGTTTTGTTAATTGGTGAAGTTTATTAAATATATACCAAAAAGTAATTATCTTCAAGGATTATATAAATAAAATTAAAAAGTAAGTTGTCATCCTTTACATTAAAATACTATTTTAGGAATAAGTTAACAACTCTAAACGGCTTCCATTTCCATTAATTTTGAACGAAGTATGTTTAATTAAAAATGTTTTATATTAAATTTCGTCTCTCTCTTAAATGGTTTAGGTGTTATAAGCATTTAAAGACTTTTTTCAAGTTGTACGTTTCGGCTTTCATTTGATGAACATTGCATTTTTAACCTATTTAGATTTATTTGAGTTAAATCTTAACTTTCAATATTTTTTAAACTATTTGCGCGTTTATGTCCCGTTTCTAGATTACGTATGATCACTTTGAGCTAAAATTTTATTTGTATTTCATTATCGTAACAAAAAAAAAATACATTAAAATTTTACTTAAAGTATTTAAACACTAGCTGGAAGCATTATATTCAAATTAATACTACTGTTTTATACATAAATTATTTTTTGACTTGGGTCACTTGACACGAAATTGCCCATATAAGATATTTAATATTAAAATGAAATATTTTTAAAACCACCTTTTTTAAATACAATTTTATTAATTTTCATATAGCTTTGGATTTAATTATTCTAATTATAGGTACTTTTTTAGTTATTAACACCAGGTCTTTCTATGACCTTTATATGATACTAATATTCTAAGTTTTTGAAAGTGTATAACTCCTTAATTAGAAGAGAGCAAACAAAAAATAGTATTGCAGTATTAGTGTCACAAGCAATATCCCGTTTAGCGTCGTTAAGGTGTTTCTATCGTAGGTAGGTTGATAGGAGGATGTATATTACATCAAATCCGAAGAAATACACCTAGGCCACTATCGGGCCTGTTGTGCGCTCCTTATCATGAAATATCCCGTTTAGCGTCGTTAAGGTGTTTCTATCGTAGGTAGGTTGATAGGAGGATGTATATTACATCAAATCCGAAGAAATACACCTAGGCCACTATCGGGCCTGTTGTGCGCTCCTTATCATGAAAAAAAGGGAACTGAATGAATTCCAAGATACTTGGATCTAACTTCGACGAATGCCTGGCAGTGGCAAAGAAAGTCCTCCAGAGTTTCACTGTCCTCTCCACATGCTCTACATTCGTCTGAATCCGCACGTCCAATTTTGCATAGATGTGCTCGTAATCCTGTGCGTCCACTCAGAATACGTACCATCAGACTTGCTCATTTTGAGGAGATTATTCGTCTTGCTCTCATCAGGGTCACTTATGGGATTCTCTCACCCATATTTTTAGTTCAGCTTTTGTTGCGTCGAATGGTTTCGCGTTTGTCAGGTTAACTGCCTCGAGCTCCCTACCTTTTAAAGCTATTACATTCGCCCTTTCGTTATCGACTACTCTCGAGTGGGCTGGTACCCATATGATGTGAACCTTACCTCTGGGAGAGTATTCAGTTAAAGCTTTCTTACAATCCAATACGGTCTTAGATTTAGTTCTATCGCCTGATATCGCCCTAATTGCCTTCTGGCTATTGGTAAATATATTAAGTGCTGTGGGCGCCATATTTATTCTAATGTGTTATGATTTGGTAAACGGTGGTATATTTCTGTTTCTGGGTCTTCAATATAGAACCCCAGCCCCACTTTTTCCCCCAATTTAGAGCCATCCGTGTAACAACGGATTCCTTATGGTATTTGCTATAATGTTCCGCTTGACCAAGACATTCTATCTGGGATCAGCGTTTCAAAGTTTCCGACATATTCTGTGTCTGGTATACGATCAGGCACGTCCGATGATTGTGTATAACCTTCCATTTTGTCCAGTATACATTGATGACGTGTCCTATAACCGCTTTTGGCCAGTTCGCCTAAAGTAAAGAGCCGCCGTTCGGCTGTAAGCGCCGCCTCATATCTTAAATATGTTTCAATTGGTGGAATATCTAGCAACGTTTCCAGAGCCTTGTTTGAAGTAGTACACATGGCTCCACTTATACCCAAGCAGCATGTACGCTGAACTCCCTGTAGTAGTTTGATACTGCACTTTTTGTCTAAATCAGTCCACCTGATTATTAAATCATAAGCTAGAATTGGTCTAATTACACTTTTATAAAGCCAATTTGTCATAGTAGGACTAAGACCCCATTTCATGCCTATCGTTAGTGACTTAGTAATTTCTGATCTTTATAGACCGTTTAATTCCAAATAAATTAAATAATTTTAATTTTATTAATTTAATTAATTTTTTTATTTTTTTTAGAAAGCTGTAACCTCCTATTAAAGTACTTCTAACCGAATTAAAATATAAAAAAGGGATCTGGTAAGTTATATACAGTTAATCACAAAAATAAGTATACAGAAATACTGACGATTGGTTTTATTTAACACATTTATTTATTAAAAACAATTATGATAATTATTATTCACTACTTTTTTTCTGCATATTTTGGTTCTTTGAGTTCTCATTTAAGCTAAAGTTAAAAAGGTGCAAAATTTACGTCACAAAAGTAAGTATACAGATCATTTCAGTATATATTTGGTTTAATGATATTAACAAAATTTATGAAAATTTTACTTGTATTAAAATAATTACTTTTTAATAAAATATTTTTTACACAATAACTTGGAAAAAATCTACTTTTAGTTCCGAAATCTTGAAATTTGGGCCGATTGGCTCCGGAATTAATTAGTAGAACAGTCTTTTCTCATTTCTACGATTTTTTTCCACTTTAGACCCCGGATTGTGGATCTGGTGGTCATTGAACCCTCCAAATGATGCATTGGAAATAGAATTTTTAACTTTTGAAAAGAGTTGTTATTTCGAAATTAATGTTATATGCATGGATTTGGCCATTTTGAACACAGTACGTTCTTAAAAACCCGAAATTTAACTCCGATTTCTTAAGACTTACAACATAAACTTTAAAATTTGGATAATTCTATATATTTTCTTTAATTTAAACAGGTTTTCCAAATACTCCGATTTCCAAAGCATACAATAATGCTACCAATCATATCTTGATATACTCGATACAATAACCATGTTTTATGGATCGGACATTTTATTTGTTATAGCAACAAATTAAGATGTATCCGTGTTCAAAATTGTTCAATTCGTATTCATACCACCAATTGAGCCTGATTTAATATAAAAATCTTACTATTTTGGACAATAATCAATTTCAGAACCGATATGTATTGTAAGTTATTGACATGGTCACCATTTGACGATTATTGGTAGTATTTAGGAGTGTGTAATGGATGATTGGAACCAAAAAACTTGTTTTAATTAATGGATACTAGTGCAAATATTATTAATATCGCATTTTAAGACGTAAATTTTAGGAAATCGCCGTTAAATATCGAATATGTACGCTATGGATTGTAATGTTCCGCAATGGATTGTAATTATTGTAAAGAAACAATTAATTTAAAAGTTAAAATATCGTCTTCCAATCCATCATAATGAACAAACGAGGAATATTATTGAATACCCGATCCAAAACTCCGGGGGTTTAATGTTCTTAAATAGGAAAAAATGCTCCTATAAATAATATTCAGATCAATTACCAAAAATTTCAATTTTTCGGAACAAAAAGTGAATTTTTTTCCATGTTATAGTGTACAGAATATTTTATTATAAAATAATTACATTCAAACAGGTAAAATTTCATGAATTTTGTTAATATCATTAAGCCAAATACATATTGAAATTATCTGCATACTTACTTTTGTGACGTAAATTTTGTACCTATTTAACTACACCTTAAATGAGAACTCAAATAACCAAAATAACCCGGAAAAAAGTAGTCAATAATAATTATCATAATTGTTTTTAATAAATAAATATGTTACTTTTTTGATTTTTGAAAAAATAATATCGTTTTTTAAATAAAACCAATTGTCAGTATTTCTGTAT
Source organism: Lucilia sericata (assembly GCF_015586225.1). Taxonomy (NCBI): domain Eukaryota; kingdom Metazoa; phylum Arthropoda; class Insecta; order Diptera; family Calliphoridae; genus Lucilia; species Lucilia sericata. The sequence goes on along the minus strand of NW_023994071.1, from coordinate 1,179,642 downwards.
ACTTATTTTTGAGATTAACTGTATGTCTTATTTCATCACGCGGTTCCATTAAAAATGTCAATTATTTGCAGAAAATGTAAAAAATAGATCTGAACGTTTAAACTTCGGTGGGAAATGTATTGATCATAAGATAATCCAATTTTTATTGCTTCCTAAAGTATAACAGGTAATTTCAATAAATACAAAAGTATGTATATTCAATATTAATTATAACATTATTTTTGTTTATTTCGTTGAAGGATTAATGCGTTCCAAAATATAACTCTTACAATTTGATGGATTGATCATAAAATTTATGAAGAACTACAAAAATATTTTAGAGTCCAACGTTTTACAATTTTTGGAAGTATACCAGTCAACAGTTGGAATATTAATACAGATTTCCTGAAAATTATCTTATTATAAGTTAATAATTCCAAATTGTTGATACATACGACTCACCCTGTATGGAAAAAAAACGTGTTTTTGTTACCCCTCTCAAAATTTACCTTGCTATGTTTTATGATGATTCCCAAAATATTTTATGTCTAGCGATGACCGTTCGTGAGCTGGACCAAATTAAAAAAAGGTATTTTGGAATTATTTTTTTTTTTAATTTTTTGTTTGTTTTGGAACAAAATTTCCAATACGGGGTATCGTTTAAAAGGTATTTTAAAGCCGCGTCCAATGATGTATTAATCATAAATAACCGTCTGCTTATAATTGTCATATTCCAAAATATTTAATATTGTTAGGAAAAATAAAATGTATACACAATTTTGCAAATTTTGCGCACCACTAGACTTGGCTTCAACAAACCTTTGTTGGTTTTTGTGAAATGTTGAAGAAATGCTGTGTAATTTAAAAAAAAAACAAGTAAGAGTGCTATATTCGGCTGTGCCGAATCTTATATACCCTTCACCATAGTGTATTTAAAAAATATAAATTTTATAAAATTTAAATTTATGTACCTATTTAATTTTCCCGATTATATCATTATTATAGCAATAGCAAAACAAAATGAACAACAACAACGCTAAACGAAATAAACACTCAAAAAACAAAATACACAAGGCAATAAAACCAACAAACGAAACTGTACACCAACAAACAAAAACAATATACACAAGGCAATGAAACACACAGCCATCCAAACATACAAAACTGAATACACCAAGAAACAAAAACAATATACACATGACAATGAAACACACAGCCATCCAAACATGGGAAACGAAATACTCAATGAATAAGCAGTGTTGTTGTTGTTGCTTATTAATCAAAGCATGAAAAAATTTTCTTTTTTAATGAAATTTTCAGAGGTTGTCTCGGATTTTTGCTTATATCTCCGTCATTTATGGACCGATTTTGCTGATTTTAAATAGCGATCTTCTCGAAAGCATGTCTAACAGAATTATTGAAGATTCGGATCTCGCCGATATCTGGGGTCCTCTTAAAACTGATTTCAACAGACAGACAGACGGACATGGCTTAATCGACTCCGCTATCTATAAGGATCCAGAATATATATACTTTATAGGGTCGGAAAATTATATTATAGAAATTACAAACGGAATGACAAACTTATATATACCCTTCTCACGAAGGTGAAGGGTATAATAACTAAAAAGGGACTTTTTTGTAACCCGTTCAGCTCACGAATGGCCATCGATAGACTAGAAATATTTTGGGAACCATTATAAAACATAACAAAGATTTTTTGAAGTTCTTTACTTCAGGCGAACTGGCCAAAAGCGGTTATAGGACACGTCATCAATGTATACCGGACACAATGGAAGGGTATACACAATCATCGGACGTGCCTGATCGTATACCAGACACAGAATATGTCGGAAACTTTGAAACGCTGATCCCAGATAGAATGTCTTGGTCAAGCGGAACATTAGAGCAAATACCATTAGGAATCCGTTGTTACACGGGGGAAAAAGTGGGGCTGGGGTTCTATATTGAAGACCCAGAAACAGAAATATACCACCGTTTACCAAATCATAACACAAGCTTCCAGGCAGAAGTACGAGCAATAACGGAATGCGTAAATTGGATTAGAATAAATATGGCGCCCACAGCACTTAATATATATACCAATAGCCAGAAGGCAATTAGGGCAATATCAGGCGATAAAACTAAATCTAAGACCGTATTGGATTGTAAGAAAGCTTTAACTGAATACTCTCCCAGAGGTAAGGTTCACATCATATGGGTACCAGCCCACTCGAGAGTAGTCGATAACGAAAGGGCGAATGTAATAGCTTTAAAAGGTAGGGAGCTCGAGGCAGTTAACCTGACAAACGCGAAACCATTCGACGAAACAAAAGCTGAACTAAAAATATGGGTGAGAGAATCCCATAAGTGACCCTGATGAGAGCAAGACGAATAACCTCCTCAAAATGAGCAAGTCTGATGGTACGTATTCTGAGTGGACACACAGGATTACGAGCACATCTATGCAAAATTGGACGTGCGGATTCAGACGAATGTAGAGCATGTGGAGAGGACAGTGAAACTCTGGAAGACTTTCTTTGCCACTGCCAGGCATTCGTCGAAGTTAGATCCAAGTATCTTGGACGTGATGTTATTCCGGAAATAACATTCCTGGCTAACACTGATAAGGAATTACGTTCAGGAAACTGCGTTTTTGAACACTGAAAAATAATTCATTCAGTTCCCGTTTTTTCATGATAAGGAGCGCACAACAGGCCCGATAGTGGCCTAGGTGTATTTCTTCGAATTTGATGTAATATACATCCTCCTATCAACCTACCTACGATAGAAACACCTTAACGACGCTAAACGGGATATTGCTTGTGACACTAATACTGCAATACTATTTTTTGTTTGCTCTCTTCTAATTAAGGAGTTATACACTTTCAAAAACTTAAGAATATTAGTATCATATAAAGGTCATAGAAAGACCTGCTGTTAATAAATAAAAAAGTACCTATAATTAGAATAATTAAATCCAAAGCTATATGAAAATTAATAAAATTGTATTTAAAAAAGGTGGTGTTAAAAATATTTGATTTTAGTATAAAATATCTTATATGGGCAATTTCGTGTCAAGTTAAAAATAATTTATGTATAAAACAATAGTATTAATTTGAATTTAATGATTCCAGCTAGCGTTTAAATACTTTAAGTAAAATTTTAATGTATTTTTTTTTTTTTTTTTTGTTACGATAATGAATGCAAATAAAATTTTAGCTCAAAGTGATCATACGTAATCTAGAAACAGGACCTAAATGCGCAAATAGTTTAAAAAAATTGAAAGTTAAGACTTAACTCAAATAAATTTAAATAGGTTAAAAATGCAATGTTCATCAAATGAAAGCCGAAACGTACAACTTGAAAAAAGTCTTTAAATGCTTATAACTCCTAAACCAATTAAGAGAGACGAAATTTAATATAAAAACATTTTTAATTAAACATACTTCGTTTAAAAATAATGGAAATGGAAGCCGTTTAGAGTTGTTAACGTATTTTTAAAATAGTATTTTAATGTAAAATATGACAACTTACTTTTTAATTTTATTTATATAATCCTTAAGATAATTACTTTTTGGTATATATTTAATAAACTTCACTAATTAACAATACCTTCTTTAATGTTTATTAAAAGTTGACTTTTAACACAACACTGTCATATTGTTTTTTATTACTTAAGTATTTATTTTTATTTTTTTCGCGTTTACGCTAAAAAATGAAGTATTTATATTTATTTTTTTTGTTTTTATACTCTTCTTACTATCATCCGGAAGTAACCTAAAAGTATACTTCCAGACGGCGAAAACTAGAAATCAATGTGTTTTGTTTTTGTAAAATGTGTGCTCTCGTCTGACAATCGTCCAGAAGTGACTACAATCCACACTTCCAGATGAATAAAATACAACATTAATGTGAACACTCTTCAAACTGTCTTCCAGAAGTGACATAAACATACAAATCAAATTAGGAAACAATGTATTTTGTTATTGTAAAATGTGTGTTCTTACCCAACTTTCATTCAGAAGTATACTTCCAGATGAAAAAAATTCAACAGTCATGGTTTTTTGTTTGAGCAAAATGGATGTACTCTTCTAACTATCATCCGGAAGTAACATAAAAGTATATTTCTAGAAGACGAAAATTCGAAATCAATGTATTTTGTTTTTGTAAAATGTGCGTTCTCGTCTGACAATCGTCCAGAAGTGTTTCTGACGTGGCGTCTGGGGTGATGCGAAATAGTTTTGTCTTCTAAATGTTTGAATGGCAAAAACCTAACTGGTGAGAATGCATTAGTAGAAGCACAAAGTAAACACAGTTGTTCAAAAGGTACTAAATAATAAATGTATTTTTGATACGTTATTTTTTGTATGTTATTACTGGCATTTCATATACTAGTAAAAGAAAATATTAGTTAATTAATTTTTTTCAGAAGATATTTAATCTTAAAACATATTATAAACACGTTTTTTTGTTATTTTTTTCTTCACTAATGGAAAAAGAAAAAAGTGTGTGAAATACTTTTTTTTATTTTCAATACGAAAATTTACAACTTTTCTTTTTTCAGATTTAATCAAAATTAAATGTCAAAGAATTAAAAATATTTTTTTTTCGTTTGTAAAATATAAATTATTTACGGAGTTTTAAATACAATAAAAGTGTACAAAAAAATAATAAATATTAAGTTTAAGTGATAAGAAAAACTATTAAGTGCTAAAACTTCAAATTTGCTTCGCAAAATTGCGAGGATAATTTCGCGAAGAAAATTTGAAGTTTTGTGAGTGCGTTTAGTTCTCTCAAGTGTGTTTTATTCTCTCATGACTCGTCTGTGAAGAGAATAACAAATTTTGTTTGACAACCCCTTCGGTTTCGCCTATATCTCTACTATATGGTCAGGAGCATGGCATAATAAAGTAAGGTGACTGCGATAAAGTAGCTGATTATTTTTTATTTTTGTGTTAAGTATGCTTAATGTCAAAAGTTGTTATTGTTTACATGTTAAGAATGTTATTTGTTTACATTTCTTATGTCATTTTTGACATTAGTCTGATTCTAGTACAAAAACAAAATACATGTTGTTTTTGTATTGTTGTAGTGATGCAGTCACCTTTCTAAGTGTACCCTGGTCTGGAGTATCTGCTACCTCAACATAATATTATTTAATTTGTTAACATTTAATGGATTTTAAAATTTGTTCATAACTTAGAAGTCAGCTTCCGCCAGATGGTATAAATATTTCATATGGATTTCATTATATAAAGTGTACTGGAAGATAACTTTTTTAGTTAATCACGTTATCTACACAATATAAATATAAAATATGAAACAGTATTGTTTAATTTATTAATATATAATAGTAGTGATGCAGTCACCTTTCTAAGTGTACCCTGGTCTGGAGTATCTGCTACCTCAACATAATATTATTTAATTTGTTAACATTTAATGGATTTTAAAATTTGTTCATAACTTAGAAGTCAGCTTCCGCCAGATGGTATAAATATTTCATATGGATTTCATTATATAAAGTGTACCGGAAGATAACTTTTTTAGTTAATCACGTTATCTACACAATATAAATATAAAATATGAAACAGTATTGTTTAATTTATTAATATATAATAAAAAAATATTTTTCTTAAATAAAATTTGTATATAAATACTAGGGTGATCGATTATTCGATTTTTTCAAAAAACCGGTTTTCGAATAGTTCGAATAGTTGACATATGGAAAAAGCAGTTGACATTTCTCAAATCCAGAAAAAAACCAGTTAACCAGTTTTTCATTGTAAATAACAAAATATATTTTAATTTGAAAAAATTGACGTTTATGTTTAAATTTGATTAATAAAACAATATAATATAATATTAACCTTGAACTTATGACGTGGTAGTAATTTTTACACTCCCTTTTTTATTTTTTAGGTTTGTAAAAAAAAGGCTTGCGAAAAAAGTTAAATTTTTTTTAAATAAATTTAAAATTTTCTGCTTGTTTTTTGTTAATAATTCATTTAGAAGCAATCAAATTCGAATAATAGAAGTATAACATTATTATATTATACACACATCAAAAATAATATATAAAATAAATCGGGTGTATAATTTACACCACCTCTTCATATACGTTAAATAATTTCATGTCATAAGTTAAAAGTTATTCAAATAAACTTTACAAATAAAAATTGTTAATTAATTAGGAAAATCAAATAAGATTAACTAAAGGTGCGTTAGAAAAATATACTCTAGTTCCTGACTCCAATATTTTTAATATTTAAACGCGCTGTATTTTTATTTACTTCAAAATTTAATTTAAGTAATCTTTGAATACAAAACAAATAAAAGTATTCGAAACCGGTTTTTAAAAAGTAAAAAAACGGGTTATTCGATATTCAAACAATCAACATTTAGAAAAAACCGACACTGGTATAACTAAAAAAACCGGTTTTAAACCCGGTTGAAAAACCTAGTCGATCACCCTAATAAATACCAATTATGCCATTATTTATTGGTATATTCAGATTTTTTACATAAATATTTCAAAATACTAACGAAGTTTTTCTCTGTTTTAACGGAAATTTTTAAATATAAAAATGTAAACAATAACAAACTCTGTAAATTAATAAAGTAGCGATACAAGAACAGCTGACTATTTTTTTAAACTTTAAATTGTGAATCGGCTGTCAAATTTATTTTTGACAGCTCAAAAGTAATCAGTGAGATCTGTCAAATTTGTTTATGTTGTCATTTTTTAAAAGTAATAAAAACAAAATTTTAGTGACTTCAAAATAATAATTATTATAAATTATTATTTGTTTAATTGTGTTTCACAATGAGACGGTGCTTCCTTTGTATGAAGGAGATCAAAAAAAGGCAATGGAAGCTTTTTTATGGTACCGAAAGACGTACAAAGAAAAAAGAAGTGGCGTGATGCCTGCCAGATGGAACTCCCGGCAACTGCACGTATATGCATGGACCACTTTTCTGATTCATGTTTTGTTAAAACGGGACGGTATACATCGTTGGTGTATGATGCCGTTCCTTCAGTTCAGGTATTTAAAAAAGATTTAAAAAGTGGCAAGAAAATACCTACAGCAAGGTAAGAAAATTTACTTTTAATATCTAAAATTTTTGTTGCACTTTTCAAATTGTCTAAAAATACTGCCAGCAAAAACCACCCCCATAATTTAATAGTGTTAGTTGATCCACAAATGTATGTATATTCTTAGTTCTTATTAGAAACTAATATGATCTTGCCATGTCCTTCCATCTGCCTGTTCAAAAAACGTTTGGTAGGAGATAGAAGATATAAATTTAGGAAATATATTCTCTATTGATATAGGTTGTTTGGTATTGATTTTCAGAAGTGGGGTTTATATTGGAGATATGATCAATTATGGAGATTCCTTACAACTTATTTCTATTTTATACCGATTATCATAAAAATTGATAGATTTTGAATCGTAAAAATCTTGTTTACTTTGAATTTCATCAAAATTGCTGCTAATCAAGTTACAACTGTTTCAATGTGTTTAATTTACGGCAACGACTTTCTAATATGACGAAAATGTGATGTGATTTAGAAATTTTGATTCATATTCTGGGGTCTGCGTTAATTTTTCTTATCTGTTACTAAATTTTTATATAAACAAGTTATTTCTTAGCTTTTCGGAAAAGAAATATTAGAAGAATTTAGACTATATACTAGACTATAGACTAGACTATAGACTAGACTATAGACTAGACTATAGTCTAGACTATAGACTAGATTATAGACTAGACTAGAGACTAAACTATAGACTAAACTATAGACTAAACTATAGACTAAACTATAGACTAAACTATAGACTAAACTATAGACTAGACTATAGACTAAACTATAGACTAGACTATAGACTAGACTATAGACTAGACTATAGACTAGACTATAGACTAGACTATAGACTAGACTATAGACTAGACTATAGACTAGACTATAGACTAGACTATAGACTAGACTATAGACTAGACTATAGACTAGACTTTAGACTAGACTTTAGACTAGACTATAGACTAGACTATAGACTAGACTATAGACTAGACTATAGACTAGACTATAGACTAGACTATAGACTAGACTATAGACTAGACTATAGACTAGACTATAGACTAGACTATAGACTAGACTATAGACAAGACTATAGACTAGACTATAGACTAGACTAAAGACTAGACTATAGACTAGACTATAGACTAGACTATCGACTAGACAATAAACTAGACTATAAACTAGACTATAGACAAGACTATAGACTAGACTATAGACTAGACTATAGACTAGACAATAGACTAGACTATAGACAAGACTATAGACTAGACTATAGACTAGACTATAGACTAGACTATAGACTAGACTATAGACTAGACTATAGACTAGACTATAGACTAGACAATAGACTAGACTATAGACTAGACTATAGACTAGACTATAGACTAGACTATAGACTAGACTATAGACTAGACTATAGACTAGACTATAGACTAGACTATAGACTAGACTATAGACTAGACTATAGACTAGACTATAGACTAGACTATAGACTAGACTATAGACTAGACTATAGACTAGACTATAGACTAGACTATAGACTAGACTATAGACTAGACTATAGACAAGACTATAGACTAGACTATAGACAAGACTATAGACTAGGCTATAGACTAGGCTATAGACTAGACTATAGACTAGACTATAGACTAGACTATAGACTAGACTATAGACTAGACTATAGACTAGACTATAGACTAGACTATAGACTAGACTATAGACTAGACTATAGACTAGACTATAGACTGGACTATAGACTAGACTATAGACTAGACTATAGAAGACTATAGACTAACTATAGACTAGACTATAGACTAGACTATAGACTAGACAATAGACTAGACTATAGACTAGACTATAGACTAGACTATAGACTAGACTATAGACTAGACTATAGACTAGACTATAGACTAGACTATAGACTAGACTATAGACTAGACTATAGACTAGACTATAGACTAGACAATAGACTAGACTATAGACTAGACTATAGACTAGACAATAGACTAGACTATAGACTAGACTATAGACTAGACAATAGACTAGACTATAGACTAGACTATAGACTAGACTATAGACTAGACTATAGACTAGACTATAGACTAGACATAGACTAGACTATAGACTAGACTATAGACTAGACTATAGACTAGACTATAGACTAGACTATAGACTAGACTATAGACTAGACTATAGACTAGACTATAGACTAGACTATAGACTAGACTATAGACTAGACTATAGACTAGACTATAGACTAGACTATAGACTAGACTATAGACTAGACTATAGACTAGACTATAGACTAGACTATAGACTAGACTATAGACTAGACTATAGACTAGACTATAGACTAGACTATAGACTAGACTATAGACTAGACTATAGACTAGACTAGACTATAGACTAGACTAGACTATAGACTAGACTAGACTATAGACTAGACTAGACTATAGACTAGACTAGACTATAGACTAGACTAGACTATAGACTAGACTATAGACTAGACTATAGACTGGACTATAGACTAGACTATAGACTAGACTATAGACTAGACTATAGACTAGACTATAGACTAGACTATAGACTAGACTATAGACTAGACTAGACTATAGACAAGACTATAGACAAGACTATAGACTAGACTATAGACTAGACTATAGACTAGACTATAGACTAGACTATAGACTAGACTATAGACTAGACTATAGACTAGACTATAGACTAGACTATAGACTAGACTGTGGAAGTGGAAGTGGGAAGACATATCAGCTGCGATATGTCTACACGCCTCTGGCCCTAGAGCTTACAGACACTTGTACATAAAAGGGTTTCCACTACCTCATGAAAGAACTTTGCAGCGTTGGTGTCGCAAAGTTAATATAACAGAAGGCATTATAAGACCAGCAATTGATTTCATGCGGCACATTTCCGATTTGGAAGCTGAAGACAAAGTGTGTGTGCTGGCATTTGATGAAATGAAGGTAGTGGAAACCTTTGAATACGATGCTGATAGGAACAAGGTACGCACGCCAGCAAATTATGTACAAGTGGTAATGGCGAGGGGCCTACGAAAATCTTGGAAACAACCTATTTATTTTGATTATGATCGGCAAATGACAAAGGAGCTCTTATTTGAGCTAATTTCTGAGCAGGTTTTCCTGTCGTAGCGGTGGTTTGCGACATGGGTCCTACGAACCGTAAGTTGTGGAGAGAGTTGGGTGTTACTACAGGTAAGCTTTTTTAAAGAATATATACAAAGAAATTAAAGATTTTCAATATTTATATAATCTTTTTGTCCAGTCGAATCTTATTGACATTGATTACAATGTCAATTTACACTTTTACGAGGCTCACACACAAACACATCGGAATTTTTGCCATAATCGGTAAATTTGGTAATTAAAATTTTTCGTTAATATACGATTTTAAGATTAGATTTTAATATTTTAAATTTAAAAGTTAGATTTAGTTAAAAGCCTTTAAGATTTTTAGATGTAAGATTTCTTCTCTTCAACATTTGATTTTTCCCAAAACCATGTTGTTTAATCAAAAACATTTCTAATGTTTGTACATATAAGTTAATTACGGCTTAATAGTAATATTTTGCATTTAAAGTTCATAATTATAAGTTTGTCATTTCGAATTCGATTTTTCACTAAATTACAGATTAATAATAATTTAATTTTAAGCTTCGTATATATAAGTTTATTCATTTCATTTGAGCTAATTTCTGAGCAGGTTTTCCTGTCGTAGCGGTGGTTTGCGACATGGGTCCTACGAACCGTAAGTTGTGGAGAGAGTTGGGTGTTACTACAGGTAAGCTTTTTTAAAGAATATATACAAAGAAATTAAAGATTTTCAATATTTATATAATCTTTTTGTCCAGTCGAATCTTATTGACATTGATTACAATGACAATTTACACTTTTACGAGGCTCACACACAAACACATCGGAATTTTTGCCATAATCTGTAAATTTGGTAATTAAAATTTTTCGTTAATATACGATTTTAAGATTAGATTTTAATATTTTAAATTTAAAAGTTAGATTTAGTTAAAAGCCTTTAAGATTTTTAGATGTAAGATTTCTTCTCTTCAACATTTGATTTTTCCCAAAATCATGTTGTTTAATCAAAAACATTTCTAATGTTTGTACATATAAGTTAATTACGGCTTAATAGTAATATTTTGCATTTAAAGTTCATAATTATAAGTTTGTCATTTCGAATTCGATTTTTCACTAAATTACAGATTAATAATAATTTAATTTTAAGCTTTGTATATATAAGTTTATTCATTTCAAATTTAAGTTACTATAAAATTATATTTGCGATTAATGGTTTTAATATTTAGTTTATTCATTTCAAATTTAAGTTACTATAAAATTATATTTGCGATTAATGGTTTTAATATTTAGTGCAGATTATAAGATTATAACTCGTTTATAAAATTAAATTTAAAAAATCTTAAAGCATATATAAAATAAACCAATTACTTCTACAGATAGGCCGTGGTTCCCTAACCCAACAAATGCTGGCGATAAAGTTTTCGCTTTCGCCGACGCCCCCACCTTTTGAAGTTGGTTAGAAATCACTTCATCGACACGGGTTTAGTGATTAATGAGAAGCTTTTAACTCCGTGGAGTTAATCACTAAACCCGTGTCGATGAAGTTATTTCTAACCAACTTCAAAAGGTGGGGGCGTCGGCGAAAGCGTGAAGCATATATATATATATATGCTTCACGAATATGTTGAGGAAAGGTTCAAGATGACTTACATATGCACCAGTCGTTTAAACCAAGATGTGTTGGAACACTTCTTTGGTGCACTTCGCAGCAAAGGGGGTTTGAATGATCATCCCTCCCCAAAAGATTTTAAATATGGGATGAGAAAATACATCTTGGGTATGTTTTAAATTGTTTGTATTTTATATATCATTATTATATTAATTTACTCTTGTAATATTTACAGCCAGAAATACTGAGCATCTTAGTGGTACCGGTAACGTGGGTTACGACACAACGGAATGGCTCAGCACTTCAGATTCTCAAAAATCTTTTATTGAAAGCGGATTAAAAATTCAGAACGACCCAGTTGAAATAGACGAAATTTTGGAAGAACCCCAAACAAATGCACTTGACGACTTAGGTGGATCGAATTTTGACGATATGGGTACTCTCCAAGTGGATGCTTTGGAATATATAGCTGGCTACATTATCAGAAAGCAGAAACTTGGAGAGTACGAATCTCGTGAAAATTCGTATACTTGGGTCGATCAAGTGTCAAAAGGTATGCTAATAAAGCCATCTTCGGAGTTCATGGAGATACTGAAGAAACTGGAAGCAATATTTTATTCCGTAAATGGCTTAGAAATATCGCATTGCGACAACATCCATCGAAGTCTAGTTGAACGAAGCATCAGCGTTGACCTTCCGTCACATATTAAAGCGTTTTTCTTTAAATGTCGGATTTATTTCCGAATTCGACATTTAAATCAACGGCTTAAAAAACAAAAACTAAAGCAGAAGAAAATCAGCAAAAAGATGCTTAAAATCAAGCTTTAATAATTTAAAGTAAGTCATTAATCATATATATAAATATAATACATACAAACAAACAACTCATCCAAAAAATTTATCATAACAATTTCTCTTTTATTTTTTTTTTTTTCCGGGTTTTAATTAGGATGGCGGTACATTAAGCACTCATATTGCCAAGTTATCACACGTTTGTCCAGAGAAAACCCCACCAACCGACCTATACCTTCATATAGGAAGTTGGAGCATCCGGACTTAATTTCATCAAAAGTATTAATGGTCTCCACCAGAAAAAAGTTTTAGAGTTTTAATGGTCTCCACCAGTAAATATTTGAGTTTAAATGGTCTCCACCAGGTTATATCGTGAGTATTTTATGGTCTCCACCAGTCAAATACATAACCTCACTCTGAGGTAAAACGAAAGCACGCGTTTAATGAAGACAACGCATAACTTAGAACAGTTATACGAAGTAGTGCATTAAATTAGTGCGGGGTGAGAAGTAATTCTGTCGAAAGCCCAGCAACAAGCACAAGCCTGACCGTCCTTAAGAAATAAAAACGATGACGTGAGAGTTGTTCCCCAACTCAGACCTGAATTACAACTGTCTTTTATTTTCATGTTCATCTAAACTAAGTTATCGTACCCCTTTCCCACATAATCACGTTTCCCAACTGTGTAAAAGTAAAAGGTATAAATGTTTGTTATAAATTATTTGCTATTTTTAAAACATTAATTTTATTGCAGTAATTTCCACCACCCATCATACTTTATTGGATTACTGTTGTTGCTGAAAGGTTTGCATTTAGCAACATTAAACTCCCGCCCCCTCACTTGATCACGTTTTGTGTATAGCTTCTATTCAACGTAACAAGTCCAATTTTTATAGAAATTAAGATTTCTATGCAGACTTAAGGTGAAATCAAGGCGAATTTAGATAAGGTGGTGTTATACAATCAGCTGATAATTTTTTTCTTAATTCGCCTGGTTTACGTAGCTGTCAAAGTTTGTTATTGTTTACATTTTTATATTTAAAAATTTCCGTTAAACGGAGAAAAACTCCGTTAATATTTTGAATTATTTACGTAAAAAATCTAAAAATACCAAGCATCTCGTAAACAAATATCATTTTATTTAAATAATGGCATAATTGGTATGTATACAAATATGTTATTTACGAAAAATATTTTTTCTATTAAATGTTAACATAGCAAACAATATTGTTTTATATTTTATATTAACGTTGTGTAGATAACGTGATTAACTAAAAAAAATCTCTTCTGGAACACTTTATATACAGAAACACATATGAAGAATTTAGCCGAACAGCGGCAGCTTTTACATATGGCTTAATTTTGAAATCTATTAAATGTTAACAAATTAAACAATATTGTTTTATATATACACTATGTATATAAAGAGATTAACTAAAAAAGTCTGTTCCGGAACGCTTTATATAACAAAACCCATATGAGGTATTTACCCGTCCGGCGGCTGCTACATTATGGCCAAATATTGAAAATTACTCCGCCGGAGTAGAATTATCCATTCGCAACAAATATTCATTCATTCGTAATATAATAGTTTCATAAATATGTACTTTTTTATGTTTATTTTTCACAAAAAAATAAGTTTTACTTAACTTCAGGCACTCACTTAAATTTTGCAAATTAATCTGCCGGAATAGAATTTTTCGTTTGAAACAAACATTATTCAATTCAGAATATATTTTCCTTACAAATTTTAATATCTTTATTTTTTAATAAAATATAAACTTTTTACAAAAATTTTTCATTAAATGAATTCGCCGTACTTATGGTTTTTGACATCTACGTAAACCAAATGCAAAAACAAAATACATGTAAAATGTTGTTGTTGCAGAACTGCCACCACCTTATCTGAATTCGCCTTGGGTGAAATCAATTCATCAGCTGATCACACATTTTTATACCCACCATCAAAAAAGATGGGTGGTACATTCCGTTTGTAACACATCGAAATGTTGGTCATAGACCCACAAAAGTATATATATTCTGGGTCCTTATTAAATTCTAAGATGATCTAGCTATGTCTGTCTGTTGTCATTCCGAACGGAATGAGCTAGAGGACTGAAATTTTTCACAAATATTTTCTATAGGTAAAGTTTGTTTGGTATTGAAATTGGGCAATATCGGGCCACGTTTTTGGATAGCCCCCATATAAGTGGATACCCGAAAACAAGCTTTAACGGGCATATCTGTTTTAAAAGTACGAGTATAGCAATGAAATTCGACACAAATAAGTTTCATATGAACCAAAATCTCCCTACCAAATTTTATGAGGATCGGTCTGTAATTGACCCTACCACCCTAATGAGGTCCCCTTCATAAAGTGACCGTAACGGTTATTACTGGTATAAAAATACGAATATAGTGACACATAAGTTTCTCACTACCCATCCCCCATACAAGGTCCCCTTCAGAAAATGACTATAACGCTCATTACTAGCTTAAAAATACGAGTATAGCGATGCAATTCGACACACACAAGTTTCATGTGAGCCAAATTCTCTTTATCAAGTTTTACGTGGATCAGTCCAAAGTTGATCCTACCCCCCATAAAAGGTCCCCTTCAAAAAATTACTTTAACGATCATTACTGGCTTAAAAATACGAGTATATCAATGAAAGTTGATATAAGTAAATCTCTTACGAGCCAAAACCTCTCTACAAAATTTTATGTGGATCGGCCCATAATTTAACTTTTTTTTATTTTTAGGCAGCATTATGTTTTTTTCTTTATAGTTCTGTAGGGTCCAGTCCTGGTAATGATAATCCAGTGGTAGTGGTGGTTCTGTTTTGTTAAATTTCATTTTTGTTATTATTTATTATTTGCACACAAATGTTTTTGTTTATTTTTGCTCAGCTGTTTATTACTGGAAGTCCATTATGGAAAATGAGCTTTTGCATTCAGAGTTGAAAAGAATAGAAACAAGGTTGATTTTATAGGTAGATTTGTAGTTTATACGAATGAAGAGAAAAGTTAAACGATTTTTCTCTGCGAAATAGCTTGTAATGAGTTCAAGGCCATAGGAAATAAGTTAATGACCCGATGTAATCGTGAAAACTGCTTGTATGGTAATGTTATTTTTCGGTACTAGTTTTGTTGTTCTGTAACAACTAAACGTTTTTTTCTCTGTTATACGAAACAATTTTTTGAAACATTAGGATCACTAATATAGAAAACTTCAAGCAGTGAACCAAGTTGAAAGTTTAAATATTAAATTTTTTTAACTATCAAATTTTATATTGAAAAGCATAGTGAAACATTTGAATTGATTTTATTATTTACATTTTATGATTTGTGGCTACAAAATAAGAGAAGGAAGTAAGTTTTGATATTAAAACAAGTAAGAGTGCTATATTCGGCTGTGCCGAATCTTATATGCCCTTCACCATAGTGTATTTAATAAATATCAATTTCATAAAATTTTAATTTATTTCATTTTTCCGTTTATATCATTATTATAGCAATAGCAAAACAAAATGAACAACACAACGCTAAACGAAATAACCACACAAAAAACAAAATACACAAGGCAGTAAAACCAACAGCATCCATACATACGAAACGAAATACACAACAAGTAAGAGTGCTATATTCGCCTTTGCCGAATCTTATATACCCTTCGCCATAGTGTATTTAATAAATATAAATTTCATAAAATTTAAATGTACATATTTCATTTTCCCGATTATATCATTATTATAGCAATAGCAAAACAAAATGAACAACAACAACGCTAAACGAAATAACCACACAAAAAACAAAATACACAAGGCAGTAAAACCAACAGCATCCAAACATACGAAAGGAAGTACTTAAAAAAATACACAATGCAATGAAACCAACAGAGATCCAAACATACGAAACTGAATACGCCAAGAAACAAAAACAATATACACAAGGCAATGAAACACACAGCTATCCAAGCATACAAAACGAAATATTCAAAAAAAAAAAAAAAAAAAAATACACAACGCAATGAAACCAAGTAAAGTAAGTAAGTAAAAATGTTTATTGAGTCTTTTCTTCTTTCAATTACAATGATTTTTTTTTACTAAACGATAGAATAATATTATTCTTAGAACTATTTACATCTTGCTCTAATAAAATTTAATAATGAAAAAGCAACTTGCTAGACAGAGAAATACAATACTAAAAAGTATTTTTACATTTAATATTAAACATATGCTTGCTCCCGGCATAACCATTAACGTACAGAGTTATATTCTGTATATAAAAAACTACAAATAGGCAACACTTAAAACTAAATAAAAAACAGATAAATTACGGTATCTTAACTGAGATTAACACTGAGTAAAACGAACTGTCCAATTTAAAAGGTGAACAAATATAAAAAATCACAAGTCGGTAGACCTAATACTGAGTATCAAATCATAATTAACAGTTAAAATCACAGTTTCATAGACTAGAAACAAAATTAAAAATACAAAATTGTATTAAATAATAAACATTAACAACGAAAAATTATCACAGTGATGCGTCAATTAATAACAATTCCCTAGCCTCTGTGCGAGCCGGGGGAAGTCCTCGCGTAGAATTCAGGGATGACATGCGCATCCAATCCATTCGTGCCCGGAGCACCTAGAATACCAATTGGGGAGAGGTATGTTACACCAGACCAATCCACGTTTCGTTCCATCTCGAAAATTTCATTCATTAGATTGTTTTCATGTGTGGCCAGGTTATCCACAAATTTCCTTTGTAGGGACATTGCATAATTACAAAAAGGCACAACCTCTGATTTCTCATAGATATAAGAGTTGGAATAACGCTTCGTTTGGCTTGCAAAATTCTTGTTTATACATTTTCTCAGGATCCTTCTCTCGAATACCTCCAATTCTTTTGCCACTATTGGTGAAATAGTAAACCAGATCGGAAATGCGTATACCAAGGCGGACCTGATTGCCACTTTATATAGTAATAACTTTGTATTACTCGGAAGATATTTACTGTTAAACAGACTGGTGAACATGCAAGCAATTCTTTTGGCCTTCGTAAGAATTGTTCTGGCGTGATTGTTAAATTTGTGTAGTTTATCAAAACTAACACCCAAGTATTTTATAGATGATTTAAATTGTATTTCAATTTCGTCAATGTAAAGATATAGAATCTTGCTTTCTGGAACCACATATCTCGCACATTTTCCAGAGGCATTTCGAATACAGATGGCCTCAGATTTAGATACATTAATCCTAATACCCCATTTCTTATAGTAGTTACAAATTTCCTCCAGGTGAGATGCAGCTTTAAGAAGTGCGCGGTGTGGAGATTCATCATGTGAGTACAACAGACAGTCGTCAGCATATAGTATTGCAGTAGAGTTACTTGTCAGATGGGGAAAATCGTAAAGAAATATATTAAATAACATAGGCGCCAGGACACTCCCCTGGTGGACTCCAGATTTCACACATCCATAGTCGGAAAGACAATTTTTTATCTGAACTCTGAATGAACGGTTCAAGAAATAATTTTGGAATAATTTTATCAAAAAAGGGTCAACTTCCAGCTCAATCAGTTTGTATAAGATACCCCTGTGGAAGGCAGTGTCAAATGCTTTCTCAATATCGAGTGAAATTGCCACCGTACAAGATTTTCCCCGCAGATGTCGCACGATGTCATCATGAAATTTCAAAAGCGCGTGTTGTGTTGAGTGATAACGTTGGAATCCAAATTGGTATGATGAAATTGGGTTAATAATAAACTCACTTTCCAATTTTGCCTTTAGTATGTGTTCAAAAATTTTTCCTATGTTAGACAAGAGAGATATAGGACGAAAATCATTCACATTGTTACTATCCCCTTTTTTTTTAAGTGGAATAATTTTTGCAGATTTCCATACATCTGGAAAATAGCAGTTATTGAGACAATTATTAAAAATGATGACCAGCAGCTGTATTACACGATCAGGAAACCTTCTAATTAAGAAATTGGACACACCATCAAAGCCAGAAGATTTTTTATTGTTCAGCCCATTAATTATACTTTCAACCTTTTGCACGCTCGTAAAGTGGTAATCATCGTCATTGTCCAAAGAATTAAACAAAATGTTGAACTGATAAATATGCGGTAACGCATTATTTGTATATGAAGTGATACGCTGGTCTAAGTCATCAATAGTGAATTGGGGGATAACTTCCCTGTAGATGTCACAGTAGTAATCCTTAAAATGATCAGCTATCTCCCTCTCATTTATGACAGTTTGGTTATCAGCAGTGATCTGTTGGCAAAATGGCGATTTTTCCCTTCCAACAATTTGGTACACCCGTCTAAAAGCATCCGGACCAGGTTTTATCTTCTCCAGTATACCATTAAACCTGTCGGCTTGCTCTATATTAACCAGTTCTCTAATTATATTCTTTAGAAGCTGAATTTGTTTTGATATTATATTATATTGGTGACTGCATCTATTACCCGTACGGTGAAATATTTTTTTAAGGTCTTTTTGCCATTTGTGTTTGATTTTAAAAAATTTACGTATATTATCAGAAGTAGGGATCTTACAGTTTGACTGTATAATTCTTTCTGAATGAGCATTGTGGATATGAGAAAGATTCGCATTAAATTGTTCAATTAATATATCCAATTCCATGTTTGACAGGTTTATGTACTTGGAGGGCATAATATCATTGGCCGAAATTTCAAGGTCGTTTCGAAATCGACTCCAATTTGTGTTTTTATACGACGTAAAATGACGTGGGTTATTTAGGATAATTTGCCCCCATTGTAAATCTATTTCCAATTTCAATGGAAAGTGGTCCGAGAATGTTGGGCAACTATATATTTTAAGGTTAGAAATTCCAGAGCCTGTAAAATGCGGACTAAGTAGGAAATGATCCAAATAGGACGGACCATTTGGGTAGGACGGTCCAGCATCACAAATACGTGAAACATCCAAAGAGTGGTCAAGTAGCCAGTTATTTAAAACTCTACCATTGCAGTTTTCCAATGGGTCGCCCCAATTTGGATGCCTGGCGTTTAAATCTCCGCCCAGTATGAATCCATCAAAATTACCAGCTGTTTGCAACAATTTGTCAAGCCCGTCATTGAGTCTAGATGTAGAAATATTGCATGGTATATAGATTGAGCCAACTAGAATTCTCCTCAGAGAATTGTCCATATTTAGCTCTATTTGAATTAATTTGACTTTTAAATCTATATCGGCAAAGTTTATAATATTGTATACAATAGACTCCTTGATTGCTAGACCTACTCCAAGAGCTGAGTTGTCATATATAAAATTAAATCCTTTTAGTTTTAGTCTTTGGTTTTTACGTAAATGGCACTCTTGAAGAAATGCTATGTCAATTTTATTATGAGAAAGTGTATTCAGCAAGTCAATTTGTCGACTGGCGTCGACAAGTGAACGTACATTAAATGTGAGAAAATTTAAATGTCTATGGAACATAATTGTCATTTACTTTTTTTAAAAGACGTAAGAACTCATCTTTCGCTTCACTTTTTTGCATATTTTTATAATCAATCAGGAATTTGTGAATTTCCTGTTCCAATGTTGGTTCCTCGGGTTCAAGAAACAATTTTGACAGTTTTAGGAATTCCTCTACAATTGGGGAGCATCTGTTTTTTGAGTTATTATTATTTAAATTGGAATGAAAAAGGCTTGCAAAGGTTAAGCCGGGTGTGACAGTAGTGGTTTTTATTGCATTGCTAACATTACGACTTACTAGCAAATTATCTTTTCGGGCTTTGTCTAAACGTTCCAATTTACCCTTTACATATTTCTTATAGGCGACACAGCCTCTCCAATTCGCTGGATGCCCCTCCTCACCACAGTTAACGCAAGTCGGTTTTGAGTTCTGAATTTGTGACAGCTCACACTCCCCCGGAGGATGAGATTTATCACACTTTACACATTTAAAGTCAGAGTTGCAATTTCGTGCAACATGACCCCAGAGCTGACACCTATGACATTGTATTTCATGGTTCTTCCTTTTCGGTTTCTCCCATATCACAGTTTGGTTTAGTAAGTATTTAATTTGACTAATATCAGTTAATTTCTTTCCAGGTGCAAGAACAACAAGAAATAGACCGGTATCCACTTTGTTTTTCCTTGAGAGTGCCGTTGTAAATTTATTAATATTATTTATGGTGTCTGGGACCAATTGGTCTAATGCACTTTTAATTTCCTGTACATCTGTCTTATAATACAAGCCACGCAAAACCAAAGAAATTTGTCTAAATTCTTTAGGTGTAAAAGAATATGATTTTATTTTCTTCTCCCTAAGGAGGGCCATCATCTCATTATGTACAGCCGGGTCTGCAATATAAAGTTTACTCTTTTGCTTATTTACATTTTTAATTTTATAAACTATTTTTGGTGACTTAGCCTCTAGTTGCGCTACAAGATGTGTTACATTAACATTGTATAAGAAAATTGGAGGACAAAATCCTCCCTTTTGTGTAGCATTGTCCCCAGTGGGGTCATCAATCATCGCTCCACCTCGAGCAGCATGAATATCAACATCGCCAGTATAATCAAAGTCAAGCTCACCCAAAAGAGCAAATCTATTCTGGCTGTTGGTAGCACCAGAAAACCCAGATCCCTTACGTCCAATAGATTCAGAAGAGTCAATCTTAGAGGGAGAATTGTCCCCAGCAAGTCTCATTCTTTTAGCCGCAATGTTCTCATTAGGCAAAACCTTCACATGTTCCATACCATCACTGTTGTCCCCGTCCTCATGTTCCATAGTGGAGAAATTTTAGCCCCGTATGGGCACCCACTCATATACAAGCAAAAAAGTCCGTAACTTCAAAATAATTTAAAAAAAGCAAAATTAAATTAAAAAAAAATCAGAAGGAAGTTCGCGCTCGATGTTCTCATGCGTAAAGTTGTCAAGCCAATCGCAATGAAACCAACTGACATCCAAACATACAAAACTGAATGCACCAAGAAACAAAAACAATATACAGAAGGCAATGATACACACAGCCATCCAAACATACAAAACGAAATACTCAAAAAAAAAAAAACAAAATACACAACGCAACGAAACCAACAGACATCAAAATATTCGAAACTGAATACACCAAGAAACAAAAACAATATACACAAGGCAATGAAACACAGAGCCATCCAAACATGTGAAACGAAATACTCAATGAATAAGCAGTGTTATTGTTGCTATACGTATATCAAAGCATGGAAAAATTTGTTTTTTTATGAAATTTTCAGAGGTTGTCTCGGATTTTTGCTCATATCTCCGGTATTTATGGATCGATTTTGCTGATTTTAAATAGCGATCTAACATGCGATCGAAAGCATGTCTAACAGAATTATAGAAGATTCGGATCTCGCCGATATCTGGGGTCCTCTAAAAACTGATTTCAACAAACTCACAGAAGGACAGACAGACAGACGGACATAGCTTAATCAACTCCGCTACCTATAAGGATCCAGAATATATATACTTTATGGGGTAGGAAAATTATATTATAGAAGGGTATAAAAATGCAAAATACACAACGCAATGAAACCAAAAGACATCCAAACATACGAAACTGAATACACCAAGAAACAAAAACAATATACACAAGGCAATGAAACACAGTGCCATCCAAACATATGAAACGAAATACTCAATGCATGAAAAAAATTATCTTTTTTATGAAATTTTCAGACACAGAAAAAACTGAAAAACGATTTCAATTACCAAAACCTCGTTTTCAGTAATTTTATTTATTGAAGTTCAATCTATAACAAAAAATGTATATTCAATTACTACTTATAATTGATTTCGTATAAAAAAATTTTATTTTTATACCCTACACCAGTTTAGTGGGGAGGGTATATTGGATTTGTGCTGATGTTTGTAACATACAAAAATATTCGTCCTAGACCAACCTTAAAGTATACCAATCGGCTTAGAATCGTTTTCTGAGTCGATTAAGCTATGTCCGTCCGTCTGGCTGGCCGGCTGGCTGTCCATGTAAATCTTGTGCGCAAGGTACAGGTCGCAATTTTCAAGATAATTGGATGAAATTTGGCACGCACGTTTTATTTGACCTAAGGACGAAGCCTATTGAAAATGGTTAAAATCGGTCCATTATTTCACCTAGCCCCCATACAACAGAACCCCCCGAAAAGGACTTCTGAGCTCATAATTATGTTAAATATACAGATATATCGATAAAATACGGCACAACTAAGATTTATAGAAGTCTTGATGACCCTGCCGAATTTCATTAAGATCGGGCCCCATTTGATCCTAGCTCCCATACAAAGTCCCCTTCAGAAAATTACTTGAATGTCCCAAATTAGCTTATAAACACAAATATCGCGATGAAATTCAGCACAATAAAATATTATGTCAATATATTCACAAAATTTTATCGGGCTTGGTCCATATTTGCCCCTAGCCCCCATATAAAGCCTCTTTCAGAAAATTAGTTTTTCATCCATAAATTGCTTAAATGTATCGGAACAAGGGAATATTGAAGATAAATGCTTTATTATGAAAAATAAATCACATTTAATATTCATAACTGGTGTAGGGTATCATATGGTCGGCCACGCCCGACTACACTTTCTTGTTTTATATTTCTGTTGTTGTTAAATACGTATTTGATTATACATTTTTATTGTTTGGGTGAATCTCTTAAGTAAGAGGGAAAAGGCTGGAGAAAAGGAAAATATGCTGAACTCTCTGAGCCGAAACAAAATCCCAATGATTTTGTACTCAGTACAATTTAATAAATGAAAGAAAAGGAAAAGAAATAAAACAATAGAATTAGGATATTTTCTATGTATATTTATTAAACTGTTGGACAAAGGATTTCTTACCAAGGACACAAAGTATACAGAGATGTCACTTTTGACATTTAAAAAAGTCTAAAATCAGCTTTTGTTTGATTTTGAAATTGTTTGGTGAGAAGAGCTTTATAAAATACAGCTAAAAAAAATTATTGAATTCGTTTTGTGCGAAAGAGAGGGAAATAGTTTTTTGCTCGTGACGCCTCTGTATACCCTGTGCCAAGGATAAGTGGACTGTATTGTTAGGAGTTAGAATTTGATCTGAGCGCAAATAAGCATTTATGACATTTACGAACTATGACATTTCTTTTAGAACATTATGACAAGTAATTGTATACTGCAACACATAGCAATCAGCATTTGTATATGTAATAATTAATTAGGGTTTGCAGGGAAAAATAGAAAATCAAAGAAAATAGCTATATGTTGTTTTTTGGCGTAAACATTACCGCCCGCCTTGCAGTATACATATAGAAAAATGGAGGAAGAAAGTCATAAATACTTATTTTTGCTAGGAGAAAGGAATGAAATATTGCTTAGGCATAGTATCAGTAATACAGGATTTTAAATCATACTAAAAAATAAAAAATGGAATTTGAAAATATAATATTAATTTTGAAAGGAACAAAAAATATAATATTATGGAATTCAATATATTAAGTTAGGAATAAATTCAGGTTTGTTTGTTTTCATGTTGCTTACTACTAAGTGCATTGGAAATCTGAAATTAGAGTGGTTTGTGTCGTGAACATTGGAATATAAATATGGATAAATGAAATGGATATACGATGTGCTTGGATAAAGTTGGAATTAGGGATGCCAATCGGGAATGGTTTTAAAAAATCCCGGAATCCCGATTTCGGGATCCCGGGATTTCTAAATCCCGAACAAAAATTCAGGAAATTTCACACTTTTAACACAAAAACGGAATTTTTTCTTATAAAATGTTTATTTAAAAGTTTTTTTAAGTCAAAATACTTAAAACAAATAACATATTTCACTTTTATTAACAAAAATTTATTATTTTAAGTAAAATTTCATAACTTATATTTGGAGACCTACATAAATATTGTTCATTGCTGACAAATAATGTAATATTAATAATATTTATCAGTGTACATTAGTTTAACATAAATTATTTTTCAATTAAAATTAAAAATTCATAAATCACATTTGGAGATCTACATCAATATAATGTAAAAAATAAAGCAAATATTTTAATATTTGTTAGTGTACATTAGAAAAGTATTAACAAAAAATAATAATTTAAATAAAAATTCAAATTTGATAAGTCACATTGAAGATCTACATAAATATTAGCTTTGTTCCAGAACTTTTCTGGCTATAGAGAATTAATGAATTTTCTCTTCGTACTTGTAAAAAGTACGGGAACAAAAAAAAAACAAAATTTCTCTTTCAATGAATTTGTATTGAAGTTTATTCATACAAATTTCTATTAAAATTAAAATAAAATTGAAAAACTACAATCACACATACTTATTTATCAAAATAAATCAAAAATTTTAAACAGTTTTTGTTTTCAATGTATTTTTATAAACAAATAATTTATTTGACAAATTTTTTTCTATTTGCCAGGAAAAAATGTTCTGGCTAAAACCTGCATGTTCTGGCAAAGAGAAAACAATTTTTATTTCTCAATTTTGTTCTCTTTTACAATTTCTGGTAAAAACCTGCAAACATGACAAGTAAGGGAACAAAGCTATTATGTAAAAATTAAGGAAAAAATAAAGTACATATTAATTTTTTAAATAATTTCTTAAAAAAATCAACGCATTTAGCGTTTCGTCAGACAATCTGGAACGTTTTTTGTTTCCTACGTAGGCCGCTGTAGAAAAGCACCTTTCGCACTCTACGCTGGTTGGTAAAATAGTCTGCAAGTATTTGTATGTGATATTTAAAATTGTTCCCCTTATACCTTCAGATACGAACATTTGTATTTCGTTATTTAGCTTTGAATTGAACTCATCTTCGTCAGTGTTCCTAATGTGTCTTATGGGGCTTTTGCATTGATCAATAGCATTTTGCAATTTTTGGGCTATTGACACATTATCATCTTCTAATTCCTCGTCCGATGCAATATTTATTTCATTCCCTGCAGTCGAATCACTAGAATTTTCATCTTGATTTAAACGTAAGTTTAATTTTTTTATCTCATATTTTATTTTGGTGATATCCACATTTTGGTCAAATATAGAATTGATGTTTGGGTTTTGTAGGAAGTTTAGGATTGTGGAATATACAGAACGTCTTTCGTCAATTCTTTTTCTGAGGGATATACATAAATCATCGCCCATATCACATTTCATTGCTGATATTTCCTTCAACATGAAAGTTAATGCAGCGTCAGCTTTACATAGCGTCATGTCACTGCGACATAATGCCTCTAGAGTGATTTTTATTGGGTTTAAAACATTAACAATTTTTTTAATTGAACGAAATTCGTCGTCAGTAAATTGTTCACACTTTAAATCTATGAAGGTTTTTTTTAATGGAATTTCTAATTCTGAAAATCGCTGGCACATTTCGAATAAAGTATTCCATCTTGTTCTGCAATCAATTAATAATTTTAGTTCTTTTCCCTTGTCGTCTTTCACATATTTTTGTAGAATATCATTTTTTGTAGGCGATTTTCTAAACATTTTTACTGTTTTTCTTATTTTGTCAATTAATGGCTTAACATGAAAATTGTCAGTAATGTTATTTTCTTTTTCATATGAACATACTTTAAAAATATCTTCCGGATTAACAACTTCCAAATCACCAACATCCTCATCATCATCAGATGAGAATTCTTCTTCTGGAAATATAATTGCAGTTTTTTTATAGATAACATCTATTAACGCCAAATGCAAACCGTGAGCAAAACAAAGTTGTTGTTTTGTTTTCTGCATGGTAGATGCACCATCTGTGGTAAAAGCTACTACGTCGGATGACAGAGAAATTTCAAATTCATTGAGTTTATCAATTATACAATTTATGCAATTAACAGCCGTACCGGACTTCTTTAATCTAACCAAACCCAGATTAAGAAGTTGTCCATTTGTGTGAGCAATGATATTAATGTACCGTTTATTTCAAAAGTAATACTAAACTTATTACCTTCTGTTTTTATTTTACAAATTTCTTCTTTCATATTTTCCTTGCACTTGGAATAGAATTCCAGGAATTTGCTTTTGATGGTTTCTTTAGATTTTGGGACATCAAACCCACGAGCTTGTAGTGATTTACGCAGCTCTTTAGATGTTATAAATAAGGAAAACGGTAGACCATCAAGTGCGACCAAACGACTTATAACCGCAGGAAAAGTGTCCTCATGCTGTAAAAATCCAAAATCTGTAATTTTTTTAATCTTTCGCTGTGGTTCATCACAAACTGTTTTTTGAAGTTTAATTAAATGAACCTAAAAAATTAAATATATGTATATTATTATTCCAATGATTTTTTGCCATATTCTTACACAGGTTATGTGTTTTAAAAGACCTTTTGTTGATCCGGCACTGGTTTTTAAGATTTTGTGGCATTATTTGCATTTGGCGTTTGGAGAGCCATTAGAGTCAATCAAAAAGTAATGCCAATCCGAACCTTTGTCACCATTTTTGGTTTTATGTTCCACAAAATTCATAGTTCGTTGTTATTTTTATAAATTAAATTTTATTTTCTCTTTTTGTTTTCTTAAGTTTTCAATTTGTATTTATAGACAATAGTGTAATAAAGT
Source organism: Lucilia sericata (assembly GCF_015586225.1). Classification (NCBI taxonomy): domain Eukaryota; kingdom Metazoa; phylum Arthropoda; class Insecta; order Diptera; family Calliphoridae; genus Lucilia; species Lucilia sericata. The sequence continues at coordinate 1,152,474 of NW_023994071.1, read as the reverse complement.
TGCTTTTTGACATTTTCTTTACAGGCTGTATCAAAAATTTTAAATTTTTTACAGAATGAACACAAAAAATATTATTATTGACAAAATAAATTAAAAGAAAACGGGATTATCAAATCCCGAAAATCCCCGGGATTTAAAATAAAAAAATCCCGGAATTCGGGATTTTTAAATCCCGAAAATCCCGGGAATTTCGGGATTCGGGAATTCCCGTTTGGCATCTCTAGTTGGAATACAGTTCTGGAACTTTAAACATTGGAAAATATGCAAAATCGAATATTGCATGTAGAACTGTTTCTTCAATAAAGTGACTGGAAATCTTAGAACCGTTAGCTATTCGGAAGTTTAGCGCGGCTGCATATGCCTTTTCTAAAGCATAGCAAAACCCAAGGAGTAGGATTTTAGCGTTAGGAATACAGGCTAGACCAGGAATTCGGATTTCATAAGTCCTGCATTAGGCCACCGATTTAATGATTTCGCCATTGGTAAAAGGACCCAGTTAATAATAAATCAAAAGAATAGAAATCAATGGAAATATATTGATTATTTAACAAAAAATGGTACAAGACATTAGTGACCTCAACGATCACATAAGAGTTAACACTGATCAGTTGCGTATGGAAAAAAGGAGAAAGAAGAAAAAAGGAAAATAAGTATTGTGTGTGGATATTCTTGTAATTCTTGTGGATGATGGTTAGTGCCAAAGTATATTAATAAAGTAGCGACATCTCTTGTTGTACAACAACATCTACAACAACCACATGTATTTTGTTTTTGGAATAATTTAAGATTGTGTCAAAATAAAATTTCCTTGAACAACAATGTGAACAAAACATAAATAAAAAATATTACTTTTAAGTTAAAAATATTAACGATTTAATTATATTATTATATATTATACAATTTATTACACTTTTAAACTACTTTAAAACCACTTTTAATTCACTTTTTCAACTTTTCACAAATTTTAACAAATAGCAAAACACAATTTAAAAATGGCGACGTAAACAATGTTAACAATTTTCAAAACAAACTTTGACAATTTGCTTCATTTATCTAGTTTAAAAAAAATAGTCAGCTGTTCAAGTGATGCTACTTTATTAATTTACTTTGGTTAGTGCAATAAACAATCAAACAAACGCATGCAAATTGAAGTGGACAGTTGTATGTAATATTATCAAGCAGAAATAATATTGTTTGGAAATGAATAAGAGCAAGATCTTTATAACAAAAAATGTGTGTATGTATTATAGGTAAAGGAAATCGTAATGCAAATGAATATTGGATTAATAAAAAGAGAATTCTGTTATGAACATCAAGAGGACGTGCGAAATCTAAATGAAATAAAACTAATATTTTAATATAGCCGAAGTAGAGAAGAGCAAATATAACGACATACGAATAACATATCCTACGATGGGTAAACCAAAGAAAGTTTGTTGTTAAAATTTGCGATGGGTAAAATTAAAGGAAAAGACACACATTTTAGCTAGGTAGTGTGAAACAATGTAATTGTTTACCGACAGATTATGCTGCTAATATATGAAATTCCAATAATTGCAAATAAACTGAAATGCCGTCGGCTTTTATTAAAAATATATTTTGGAACTTTTTTCTCTTTAAGAAGTAATTAAAATCAATGTAGTAGGTCTCACACTAGGTTTATTTATTCTGGACAATTTGTTCACTTAACAAACACTCTTATGCACTTTGTACTAAACAGGAATGCAAATTAAAGAAAACAAAATAACCTGTGTATGTTGTTGTTCATGAGAAGTGAATAAAAGAATATATTGTACAATTTGTTGGTAGGAAATCCACATATGAGTTGAAATCTCAGAGAGTATATGAACTTCCAATATAAATCCGGTTCGACTGGACCAAATGTTTGGGTGAATCTCTTAAGTAAGAGGGAAAAGGCTGGAGAAAAGGAAAATATGCTGAACTCTCTGAGCCGAAACAAAATCCCAATGATTTTGTACTCAGTACAATTTAATAAATGAAAGAAAAGGAAAAGAAATAAAACAATAGAATTAGGATTTTTTCTATGTATATTTATTAAACTGTTGGACAAAGGATTTCTAACCAAGTATAGGTGGACTGTATTGTTAGGAGCACAAAGTATACAGAGGTGTCACTTTTGACATTTAAAAAAGTCTAAAATCAGCTTTTGTTTGATTTTGAAATTGTTTGGTGAGAAGAGGTATATAAAATACAGCCAAAAAAAATTATTGAATTCGTTTTGTGCGAAAGAGAGGGAAATAGTTTTTTGCTCGTGACACCTCTGTATACCCTGTGGTTAGGAGTTAGAATTTGATCTGAGCCCAAATAAACATTTGTGATATTTACGAACTATGACATTTCTTTTAGAACATTATGACAAGTAATTGTATACTGCAACACATAGCAATCAGCATAGGGTTTGCAGGGAAAAATAGAAAATCAAAGAAAATAGCTATATGTTGTTTTTTGGCGTAAACATTTATAATTCAAATACAAAATGAATTGAACCCTTTTAAAATTTTAAAATTATTTTTTTCTGTGGAGGTTCTCTCGGATTTTTACTCATATCTCCGGTATTTATCATAATTCGGACATTGGCAGTACGTGGTTTTCAATTTTATTTTTTAATGTATCTTCACTCATTTTCTTCAGATTATCTACATTATTGGCCTTCACAATTCCTGTCGACAGAACATTCAGTAAACTTTGTTCGGCAATACCTATACGAAGTTTGCCTATTAAAGATGTTATATCTGTTTGTTCTTATAGTGGATAGACGTGTTTTAAATCGCTTTCACGAGAAAATAACATTGTGAACATAAATTCTTAATTAAAATATAAAAAAAGATAAGTAACAGCGAATGGACGCTAATTAAATACATACTTATATATTTTTTTATACCGTGAGAAGGGTATATATAAGTTTGTCATTCCGTTTGTAATTTCTATAATATAATTTTCCGACCCCATAAAGTATATATATTCTGAATCCTTATAGGTAGCGGAGTTGATTAAGCTATGTCCGTCTGTCTGTCTGTATGTCTGTCCTTCTGTGTGTTTGTTGAAATCAGTTTTTAGAGGACCCCAGATATCGGCGAGATCCGAGTCTTCTATAATTCTGTTAGACATGCTTTCGATCGCATGTTAGATCGCTATTTAAAATCAGCAAAATCGGTCCATAAATACCGGAGATATGAGCAAAAATCCGAGACAACCTCTGAAAATTTCATAAAAAAACAAATTTTTCCATGCTTTGATATACGTATAGCAACAACAACACTGCTTATTCATTGAGTATTTCGTTTCATATGTTTGGATGGCTCTGTGTTTCATTGCCTTGTGTATATTGTTTTTGTTTCTTGGTGTATTCGGTTTCGAATATTTGGATTTTTGGATGGCTGTGTGTATCATTGCCTTCTGTATATTGTTTTTGTTTCTTGGTGCATTCAGTTTTGTATGTTTGGATGTCAGTTGGTTTCATTGCGTTGTATATATTTTTTTTTGTGAATATTTCGTTTTGTATGCTTGGATGGCTGTGTGTTTCATTGCCTTGTGTATATTGTTTTTGTTTCTTGGCGTATTCAGTTTCGTATGTTTGGATCAAGATATATTAATTATAAGGTAGTGTCGTCGGCGAATTCAGAAATACGGAGCGAATTCATTTTATTTTTTATATATGGAGTTTGACAGCATGCCTACACTTCAAAGTGCCAGCACACTGTCAAACTACATATAAAAAAAATCCAAAGTGTATTAGCAAAAAACAATCAGCTGCTCTGTTAACACTACCTTATAATTAATATAACCTTGGTTTGGATGTCTGTTGGTTTCATTGCATTGTGTATTTTTTTATGTACTTCGTTTCGTATGTTTGGATGCTGTTGGTTTTACTGCCTTGTGTATTTTGTTTTTTGTGTGGTTATTTCGTTTAGCGTTGTTGTTGTTCATTTTGTTTTGCTATTGCTATAATAATGATATAGTCGGGAAAATGAAATATGTACATTTAAATTTTATGAAATTTATATTTATTAAATACACTATGGTGAAGGGTATATAAGATTCGGCAAAGCCGAATATAGCACTCTTACTTGTTAATATTAAAAATACATTTAAATCAAATAAGTTGTCGTTTTTGTTAATGCAGTTATTAACAATAACATATTGTAGCAAAACAAAAAAAAATAATAACAACAAAACCTTAAATAAAGTGTAGTGTTTGTGTTATTGTGCATGAGTTTCTCTAAATCTACAACAAGTGAAAGGATGCTCAGTAGCAATGGAAGAAATACATACTTTGCTATGATGCTCTCCATACAACAACAACAATAATTATGATCCAAAAGATGATAAAAACTATTTAAGTGTAAGAACAACAGCAAACGAGAGATCTCCTCTCTCAAGTACGCCAAAACAAAACAATTGTGTAGATAATAGCACAAAAGAAAAAATAAATAAACAAACAACAGATTCAAAAACAACAACAAACGAGAGATCTCTCTCAAGTGCGCCAAAACAAATACATTGAGCTCGCATAAAACGGAAAAGATCCAAACGGGAATGGATCGTTACACAGTGGAAAGTTTTTATCGTTTTCTGATCATAAATCTAAAACTTTTTATCTGTTAGAGATAAATGTCCAAAATTTTATACCAATAATTTTGACAATATTTCTGATCATGTATATTGATATGAGCTTCAAAAATTCAATGGTTGCATGTTTGAAATTATTTCAATGTTTGAAATTGAATATTTTTATTGCAAAAGTTTGAATAAAAGTTTTGTTGTAATATTTCTTTTCGAATGTGATAAATTAATGAACAATTGATATTATTAACCCTTAACTTATAGAAATAAGTTTTATCTAAATGTTCTTTGATCTCATAGTGGATATACGTGTTTAAAATCGCTCTCACGAGAAAATAACATTGTGAACATAAATTCTTAATTAAAATATAAAAAAGATAAGTAACAGCGAATGGAAGCTAATTAAATACATACTTATATATATTTTTAATATTAAAAACACATTAAAATCAAATAAATTGTCGTTTTTGTTAATGCAATTATTAACAATAACAAATTGTAGCAAAACAAAAAGTATAAAAAACAAAAATAATAAGAACAAAACCTTAAATAAAGTGTAGTGTTTGTGTTATTGTGCATGAGTTTCTCTAACTCTCCAATAAGTGAAAGGAGGGTCAGTAGCAATGGAAAAAATGCATACTTTGTTATGAGCTCTCCATACAACAACAACAATAATTATGATCCAAAAAATCATAAAAATTATTTAAGAGTAAAAACAACAACAAATGAGAGATGTTCTCTTTCAAGTGCGCCAAAACAAAACAATTGTGTAGATAATAGCGCAAAAGAAAAAATAAATAAACAAACAACAGATTCAAAAACAACAACAAACGAGAGATCTCCTCTCTCAAGTGCGCCAAAACAAGAAAATTGTGTGGAAGACAACGCAGAAGAAAAAATAGAAAAACAAACAACTGATACAATGGTTGATGAAAATAGTAATGCTAATGTGAACAATATCACAAATAGTATCAATAACAATATTAACACTATAAAAACCATTAATGATAAGGAAGATCACTCAAGCCCAATGTCAAAGAATACTGGTGCCATACCAAAAAACAAGCCAAATGCATTGAGCTTGCATAAAACGGAAAAGATCCAAACTGGAATGGACCGTTATGTCACTTATACAAAACGTAAGTCCAGCCCTAGGACATCAAAATTGGAACCAAATCCAAAACAGGTGAAAACAAATTCGGTAAGTCAAAATCGTTTTGTACTCCTTGACAACCAAGAAAGTGAAAAAGTACCATCCATGCCTTTAAAAGAACACAAGCCACCTCCGCTCTATTTGCGCGAACCTACCACAAATCTATTGGTTAATAAGTTGCCCCAACTTGTAGGCAAAGAAAATTTCCACGTAGAGACTACGTGCAAAGGAAATATTCAGAAAACAAAAATAAAGACTTATTCAGAAAAGTCTTTTAGAACAATAGTTGATAGTTTTGATTCTGAGAAAAGAAATTATTACACATATCAACTAAAAAGTGCAAAGGTTTTGGCAGTAGTTATCAAAGGTGTAGACAGCTCTGTACCAACTGTTGACATTAAAAAGGCGCTAGAGACGAAGGGTTATGAAGTGAAGTCCATTCACCATATATTTAACAAGGACAAAATTCCTCAACCAATGTTTAGAGTTGAAATTACTTTTAACTCTTCACAATTGAAAAAAAAGGTGATACTCATCCAATATATAGTTTAAGATATCTTCTTAATCTTAAAAAACTATAGAGGAACCCATTAAGCGCAGAGGTCCTCCTCAATGTCTAAATTGCCAAAGAGTTCGGTCACACCAGAACTTTCTGCAAATAACCATCTGTTTGTGTGAGATGCGGAGACATCCATAAAAGCCAAGATTGTCCCCACCCAAAAACAGATAACAATAAATGAAAATGAAGTAACTGTGATCAAAATCACACTGCTAACTATCGCGGATGTTCAGTATATATACACATGCAACAATCAAATAAGGCCAGAAGACCTTTATATGCTCAATATAAAGCTTCTAACTTCCCAAGCCTTCCTAATACTTCTAGTGCTCAATATAGAAGTATCACAAACAAAAGCAATCAGAATAAATCGTATGCCCTTACGACAAAAGAGGGTTCCGCAAAACAAACTTCTATTGCCCAATATAGAAGTCTTACAAATAAAAATAATGAAAAATTGCAAACAAATAATGAAAATAATACCACGTTATTTTGCACATGCATTAAAAGAGGGTGTACCCGCACCCGAAACAAATTCTCAAAGCTCTATTGAGAATCTAATTCAAACCGTGAACAGTTTCATGGCAAATATGCAAAATATGTTTCAACAAAGCATGCTCATGCAGATCCTGCTAAATAAAAAAATTAATTCTCTAAGAATTTGTTTTTGGAATGCTAACGACCTTAGCCAACACAAGAATGAAGTAGAGTAGAAGAAGAATGAACTCTGAAACACACTGTGGTGTGGAACAGCCATTTTAGAGAGAAAAAATATTAGACATTTCCCAATGCCAGAATACAAAAAGGACCAAATCCAGGCCACCTCTATAAATATACCTGATAGCAGAGTTACAATATCTTAAATATATTGTCCTCCTAAGTATAAAGTTAATCGAGAGCAGTTTCTCGATTACTTTAAAACTCTTGGCCCAAGATTCATAGCAGTTGGAGATTATAATGCAAAACATACATTTTGGGGCTCTCGCCTCATTACTCCCAAAGGCAGACAATTGCTAGAAGCAATATCGCATAACAGACTACATGCATACATAAAACGAGAATTTATTTCAGTGATCCCTTCACTGGACTTCTCGTCAGACCACTCGCCTACAGTTTTAACGTTATTAGAAACCCCAAATAAATTGGAAAACTATTGTTCTTGATTCCCTAACAAGAAGACGAACTGGTTAAAGTATTAAATGTATGTTAGCTCACACTTGCCACAAAACATTTCATTGAAAAATGACCATGAAATACAACCCGCTGTCGATATATTTACGGATATCTTACAAGATGCTGTCAAAGTGTCTACACCTTAGGATACTACAAAAATTCGAAATGTCCTAGGAACATTGAGTCTCTAATTAAAGAAAAGAGAACACTCAGATGTCAATGTCAACAATCGCGATCTCCAAACATAAAGGTTAAACTTAATCAGTGTCAAAGAAGACTTTACATCGCCTTAAAAAATAATAAAGAATCTAATCTGAGAAATTATCTCAAAAATGCCCTATTGCATATGAGTCACCCATACGCCTCCAGAATGGTCAATGGACAAGAAATAACTTAGAAAAACTTGAAGCATTCGCCAATCACTTGGATATGTGGATGTGTTTACTGAAAATGATACAGATTCTTCTATTAGTGCTAAAATTATAAATAATGTGGTTTCCGCCCAATAAAATTCCGGTTCTCTACCGTGAAGACGACAATCAAAGGTCTAAAGGCAGGAAAATCACCTGGTATAGATAAAATTACTACCACGATGATAAGTAACCTGCCCAATTTTGCACTGAGAACTATTTTGTTCATCTTTAACTCGATGCTACGTATTGGATATTTCCCTACCTCATGGAAAGTATCCGAAATTGTTATGATACCTAAACCGGGAAAAGATGTCACATGAGTGACATCCCATTAGCCTGTTGTCTATATTCTCAAAACTTTTAGAAAAGTTATTGCTTGAAAGCCCTATACTACACCTTAACGATAATTGCATTATTCCTGACCATCAGTTTGGTTTCAGAAGAAAGCACAGCATTATCGAACAGGTACATCGAATAACTACTCTTATTCGGAAGGCCTTCGAGAGCAAGCAATATTGCTCAGCATTATTCATAGATATTTCTCAAGCTTTCGATAAAGTCTGGTACGATGGACTAATATACAAAATTATCTCATTACTACCTGCGAATGTTCACAAACTGCTTAAAAATTACATATATGAAAGATCTTTTCAAATCAGATCTAAAGGTGTGATCTCTTCACGTCGAAAAATATCTGCTGGAGTACCCCAGGGGAGTATTCTAGGTCCGTTCCTATATATTATATATACTGAAGATATGCCAACGAGCGCACTGACTCACACATCTACATTTGCGGATGATACCGTTTTTGAAAGCATAAATGATAACCCTTTAATAGCTTCTGAACAACTCCAGCTTCACATCGGCGAATTGGAAAAGTGGCTGGACAAATGGAAAATAAAGGTCAATGCAACAAAATGTACTCACGTTACATTTACTTCAAGACGAGAAAATTGTCCTCCCGTACAGATAAACAATATAAAAATTCCTGAACAAAGCCATGTGAGATATCTTGGTATCCACCTTGATCGCCGCTTAACATGGACTCACCACATGGAAGTCAAGGTTGCACAAATAAAATTATCAAATCATCTAATGTTGAAAATTACAAAGAAAGCTGTCAGCACTGTTAAGGTCACAGATGCCCCGTGGTACATTCGCAATAATATTCATAGGGATCTCAATGTCCCCATAATACGCGAGGAGATCAAATTCTCTTGTTTAACCTACTTGTCGAAACTAATGAGGGTCATAGACGACTGAGAAGAACGGAAACATTGGATTTTGCCAGATAATCAAATTATCGAGAATTTTGGTTGAAATTGCATCGTCAATAACAGCGCTAGTTATAATTTAGGTTAAGATTTTAATACTTATTGTAAATTTCTACATAAGAAAGATTCAATAAAGAAGGAATAAAATGGGGGAAAAAATATCTCCGGTATTTATGGACCTATTTTGCTGATTTTAAATAGCGATCTTCCCGAAAGCATGTCTAACAGAATTATTGAAGATTCGGATCTCGCCGATATGTGGGGTCCTCTAGCAACTGATTTCAACAAACATACAGACGGACATAACTCCGCTACCTATAAGGATGCAGAATATATATACTTTACGCGGTCGGAAAATTATATTATAGAAATTACAAACGGAATGACAAACTTATATATGCCCTTCTCACGAAGGTGAAGCAAAGGGTATAAAGGAGTCACAGAAGGACTAACGTAAGCCATTTCATGTCAAAGCAAATTTAAGAAAAAAGTGGCATCCTTAAAGTGAAATTAAAATTTTGGTTTGGCAATAATGACCAGTTATCCAGGAAAGCTCTATATAAAGCTCTTTATACAGTCCTCAGTAAGAGCTCACAATTAAGAGTCTAGGGTAAAAAGTGTAGCAAATTCTTAAACCCATAGTAAAAGTTTATGAATATTAAAGAACTAAAGACCCAATAGGAAATCTAAGAAATATAACTGTTCTCAGTAGTGTTTAAGTTAAGAATTAGTTTTAAGTGTATTTAAATAACGCACAGTGGTATAGGAAAAAAAAAAGAGGGAAATAATTCGGTAACTTCTAAACGGTTAATCCGATTTTAATGAAATTTGGTGTGCACAAAGAGGAGGTGTTGTCGAGTTTAGGTTTTGAATTTGGACCTTATAGGCCAACCAGGGGCCCGGCGGGGGGTCATCAAATTAGGACACCTCGGCTATGTTAAATTTTTAAAACGATCCTATTTCTTCATTTGAGTTCCGATTTAAAAAAAATTTCGTATATAGAATCTCCTCATCGAGCACTATAAAAAATGTTGTCATAGCAGTAAATTATCTCTTAGAGATATTCGCATTTGAAAATTAAAATTTTAAAATTTTTACCGTCCTTACTTTAGTTTTTTTTGATAATAGCAGGTCCAAATATTCCCGATTTTCGCCATTTTGTTTTATTCGCTTAACAACAAGTTTATATATCAAGCAGTGAAAGAATTATGTAAAAATCATGACTGAGTCCAAAGTTATAGGCATTTTAATTTAAAAAATTAAAAAAAGGCGATTTTTTGTCATTTTTTTGGGAAAAAAGTATCTTTTTCTTTTTAAGTTATCTAAAAAGTTTCTAAGAAGATGTATATAGAATTTATACTTTTTGGAAAGCTGACTTTACATAAAATACGATAAATGAAACAAAACCTAAAAATTTTTGATACCGAGGGGACCAGGTCCATCCAAAAAAACCCTATTTTTTATGGAAAATTAAATTTTGAGCAAAAATTCTCAAATCGCATAGTCGATATCAAATTATAGTGACCTGTTTTATATGACCCAATAAGTTCTTAATCATTTTGTAACGGGTTTCGATAACCCCGCCCCTGGTATGGATATAATAGACAAAAAACCAAAAAATCCCATTTTTGGGATTTTTTAAAACTTTTTTGGGAATTCCGGGATTTCTAATAAGAAAATTCGAAATTTTTATTTAATTTTGGATTTTGAGTAAAAAAATCTACCTAACTGTAAAATTTCATCAAAAAATATTCATAAATAAAATTTTTATTGCAATTTGAAAAATTTGTATCTTCGCAAAAACTGAATAAAAAACATTTTTTAATTTTTTTTAAAAAAAAGTATTCCGCGAATTTTTTAATTTTTTTTTATATACAGTTTTGAAAAATAGACAAAATTACCTTTCCATTGATATATAACATGCCTACCTAATGTTTTTTAAGTGACAAATTAATTAGGGAAAACTCAACATCTTTTAGAAAATTTACCTAGCACTATTATTTTCATCCATATATGTAACAAATTTAAGAGTTAACCTTATGGATAAAAATAATAGTGCTAGGCAAATTTTCTAAAAGATGTTGAGTTTTCCCTAATTAATTTGTCACTTAAAAAACATTAGGTAGGCATGTTATATATCAATGGAAAGGTAATTTTGTCTATTTTTCAAAACTGTATATAATTTTTGAAAATTAAAAAATTCGCGGAATACTTTTTTAAAAAAAAATTAAAAAATGTTTTTTATTCAGTTTTTGCGAAGATACAAATTTTTCAAATTGCAATAAAAATTTTATTTATGAATATTTTTTGATGAAATTTTACAGTTAGGTAGATTTTTTTACTCAAAATCCAAAATTAAATAAAAATTTCGAATTTTCTTATTAGAAATCCCGGAATTCCCAAAAAAGTTTTAAAAAATCCCAAAAATGGGATTTTTTGGTTTTTTGCCTATTATATCCATACCAGGGGCGGGGTTATCGAAACCCGTTACAAAATGATTAAGAACTTATTGGGTCATATAAAACAGGTCACTATAATTTGATATCGACTATGCGATTTGAGAATTTTTGCTCAAAATTTAATTTTCCATAAAAAATAGGGTTTTTTTGGATGGACCTGGTCCCCTCGGTATCAAAAATTTTTAGGTTTTGTTTCATTTATCGTATTTTATGTAAAGTCAGCTTTCCAAAAAGTATAAATTCTATATACATCTTCTTAGAAACTTTTTAGATAACTTAAAAAGAAAAAGATACTTTTTTCCCAAAAAAATGACAAAAAATCGCCTTTTTTTAATTTTTTAAATTTAAATGCCTATAACTTTGGACTCAGTCATGATTTTTACATAATTCTTTCACTGCTTGGTATATAAACTTGTTGTTAAGCAAATAAAAAAAAATGGCGAAAATCGGAAATATTTGGACCTGCTATTATCAAAAAAACTAAAGTAAGGACGGTAAAAATTTTAAAATTTTAATATTCAAATGCGAATATCTCCTAAACTATAAGAGATAATTTACTGCTACGACGACATTTTTTATAGTGCTCGATGAGGAGATTCTATATACGAAATTTTTTTTAAATCGGAACTCAAATGAAGAAATAGGATCGTTTTAAAAATTTAACATAGCCGAGGTGTCCTAATTTGAGGACCCCCCGCCGGGCCCCTGGTTGGCCTAAAAGGTCCAAATTCAAAACCTAAACTCGACAACACCTCCTCTTTGTGCATACCAAATTTCATTAAAATCGGATTAACCGTTTAGAAGTTACCGAATTATTTCCCTCTTTTTTTTTTCCTATACCACTGTGTAACGTTTATTTTAATTTAAGTTTTTTTAGTGAAATCTAAGAGGGATCGTTAAATGTAATTTCAAATACGTGAGAAAAATAGTCTAATATTGTTTATAATCGAGAAGTACCACAGAGAGCTCTTTTAAGAAAAAATTATTTTTGTTGCAACATATCGGCCAGGCAGAAGATTTTGAGAGTTTTGGTTCAATATCTATACGATCCTTTCGTAAGTTTAAGTGTCAAAATTTTGTTGTTTATATATGTATTTATTTAGTTTGTGTTTTATGGTTTAAATTTTTTATAGTTATAAGTTTTAGTTATATATTTTTTTTTTGAAAGAAAGTGGCAAGAAAGTTTTAGAGCAATTAATTTTTTTAATAATAATTTAATTTAAAAAAAATGCCACGAAAATATATTATATGAATTCGAATTTTTTAAGAATTTGTTTAGTTTTTGAGTAAGGTAGATATAACTTCTTATATGTTTTAATAAATAATATATAAAGGTAATGGATAAAATTGAGTAAATTATTTATTGGGGTTATTGAATGATAGGACGTGATGGACGTATAATAAGGGGGTCCGTAAGATAATGGTAAAGGATGTAATACGGCCATGGTTGGGATTGGGCGATTGGAAAATGTCATTTTTCTCCCTATGTGTGTTTGTTTTGCTCTATGTATATTGAGTAGGTATTTGATTTTTGTCAACAGCAGGTTTGTAACAGATTATGGCGCCCAATCTGAAAATAGAATGAAAGTACTTAGTGTCTGGGAATTGTACATAGCCCTACGTACAATTTCCCAGATACGCTGATAAAATGAATGGTCGCAGTCGTTTTTGTTAAGTTATTCAGAAAGTCAGTTGTGCGACAGAATATCAATTTTATTAGTATACTGGGTAAATTGCACGACCTATTCAGACGAAGATATGTTGTATTCTTAGTAAATGGAATAGAATTCATTCTAAACGTTTACCATAATTCGTGTCTTGTTTATTAATTTTTTAGTTCAGTTTGAAGTTTTTTTTGTGGAGCAGTTGCAATGGTCGCATCGACAGCCGCATTGATTATGAAACTGGTGGTCAGTTGTGTCGATGGAAATTGTTTACTGGCCTCTGGTGATTACAGATTTAAGGTAATACTAGAGCACAGAAGAAAGTGTTTAGTAATTAAGAAACCTTTTTTTAACTTATTGATTTAGTGAAATATTTACATACATAGCTCAGACATAGGGAATCAAATATTATTAACCGTCAAACCGTCGCCATTCAATAATCCCTAGTTTAGTATTTTATAGCAAATTTGAATTTAAATTATATTTATTAAAATTTATTGTTTTGTTTATTTGTATTGATCTACTTAAATAATTTATAGTTTTGTATCGTTATTTTTGTATTTTTTTTTTTTTTTTTGTAATTAATTTTTTTATATCTAATATATTTTAAGTTTGTTTTTATCATTTTATTATTTTTATGTCCATTTTTTATTAGGTGTTTGTGTATTTAATATATTATAATCATTTGTCTTTAGCCAATATTTTTATTTTAGTTTGGTAATTTAACAAAATCCAAATAGATTTGAAATATCAAGCTGATTTGAGATATGAATAAGGAAGATAGGATACAAACAAGGAATAGGAAAAGGTCCATGCCAAATACAAATTTAAATAAATCCAAGATAATTAAATTAAATTAAACCCTGCAGCGGAATGCCCATAAGACCAGATATTAAAACAACAAAAATTAGTACAACTTTAGAAATTAAAGATTTCGAAAAATATTTACCGCAAAAGAGACATATGATACCATTGGGAATGAGAAAGCAATATTATAACAAAATAATATCAAGAATCTTCGGGGAAAACGACGTACGGAAACCATTAACGAGACGCATCAAAAGAATTAGGGAACTTTATAAGATTAAGCGAGAAAGAAATAAGTGTATAATAGGATCATTGAGTAGAGCAGGAAACGGAAGTGAAGACAATACAATTTATTTAGATGTAGTAATTGAAAGTAAAGAAATGACAGGACTTTTAGATAGTGGAGCATCTGTCAGTATCGTAGGAAAGAATTGTAGGGAGATAGTAGAGGAGTTAAATTTAGAAATTACACCTTTATTCTATGGTGTTAAGACCGCTAGTGGTCAGCACTACGGGGTATTGGGTAAATTTAATACATCCATACAGTACAAAGGACAGAAGAATAATATCCTTCTGTACCTGTGTCCAGACTTGGAGCAATCTTTATATTTAGGCATTGATTTTTGGCGGATGTTCAATTTGGCTCCTGAAGTGATTGGTGTAGAAGAAGTTGAGGTCAGTAAAATTATCGAGGATTTTTTTAGATTTTGAAAAGGAAAATAAGTTAGATGTTCATGACTTAACGGAGGACCAAAAATAGTGTTTATAAACCGCTTAACCAAAAAACCGGTTTTTATTGCATATTTCGGTTTTTCGCAAACCGGTTTATTTAAAACATTGGTTTTCGGTTAATCTGGTTATCCGGTTTTTAAGTCTCGGTTATGCGGTTTCAAAAAAATCTAATTTTTAAAACAAAATTATATGTTTTCTTTGACTTTTTATTGTGATTTTTAAAAATTTTAGATAGATAATTCTAAACATTATTTTCCGTTTGTGCATATGAAATCAGACCTAAGATTGTTAAACATATAAAAAATGGAGATTTACAATATCAGACAATCAGGAAATTAGTAAAAAGTTGGCATTTAAACCAATAAAAAATTAACTATTTAAACTAATTCCAACCATTATATGATGAAATTTGTTATTTATTAAGACGAATAAATAACTTTGATGATAAAATGCAGGATGCACTTACTTGTTTACAGCGTGAGTACAATAAAAATCGAGAAGTTTCTCAAACGTTCTCAAAACGGACTTTATTTATCGAAACATAAGGATTGTTGTCGCTGTCTGAGAATTTATGCCGCTGGGGTTTTCCACAAACTGTAATGGTGCTCAGGTTGATTGACAGGAAGTCAGAATGAAACCTGTCAATATTCCTAAGCGTCACTCATAGTAATTTGAACAATTACAGGCGTAGCGAGCGGAGGGAGTTCACAATTAAAGCAGGGGCTCAATGTCTATGTCGAGACAGTCGTCGTCTACTTCCGTTCCCGATGAATCGTCGTGAGCCTGGACACTATTTATACTTGATAGTCCTGGACATAAAATTTTTTATTGATATAGATGCATTATATATTCAAAGGTCAATTTATCCCTCCAATGGAAACTTCCATATACCTAACGAATCAAAAATATCTTCAGATCTGTATATGTTTGTTTTCTTATGATATATTAATGTACATATCTATACTAAAAAGCGCAAATATCTTATTAATATTTCGCAAAATGACATTTTTCAACTAAATATTATAATATTTTAAAGATTTCTAAACATTTCGGTTAACCGGTTTAACCGTTTTTTTTTTTTTTTTTTGATACTCAGTTAACCAACAAACTGGTTTTCTAGAAATGGTCAATTTTAGGTTAACCGAAAAACCGGGTTTTCCAAAAGTCGTTTTTTTATAAACATTAACCAAAAACGTAGACAAGACAACGTAATTGGAAAATTTGATACGTTTGAGTCGAAAGGTTTGGGTCAAACTACCTTAGAAAGACACAAGATCAAGTTAGTTGAGGGAACAGAGCCAGTAAAGGATAGATATTATCCGATTTCTCTGGCCGTACAAGAAATCACATATGCAGAGGGATCCAAACAAAGACAAGTACAGATTACACTTGCATTTTCTAAATAATAGGGAAGTAGTATAAGAGTTTAGTGGAAGAATATTTCTATGTTGCCGCGAATATTGAGATCATGTAGTACCCTACAGGCTTGATTTAAATAAGAATGTTTAAAATTTTCCGTTGGCAAAATTCAAAAAATGGTTTGATTTGTTCTCAAAAGAGGGAATATTTTAGATATCCCAAAATTTATAAAAAAAGTTGTCTTTTTTGTTAAAAATGTTGTTTAAGTAAATTAAGTTTTA
This sequence comes from Lucilia sericata, assembly GCF_015586225.1. Taxonomy (NCBI): domain Eukaryota; kingdom Metazoa; phylum Arthropoda; class Insecta; order Diptera; family Calliphoridae; genus Lucilia; species Lucilia sericata. Next base: position 1,136,016 of record NW_023994071.1, on the reverse strand, counting down.
TATAAATTCCCGGGAATCCCGGGAAATTAATTTTTTCATTTCCGTTTCCCGGGAAATTGAAAAGTCCGGGAATTCCCAAACTCTAATTGTGACATGGATTCCAGCGACAATTACTACAGCTATTATAGAAAATGCCCATTAAACAAAAACATTGGAAAGGTTGAAAAGATTTTTTACTGGCCGAAAATGACACTACAAGTAAAAAATTGTATAGCTAATTGCCAAATATGCAAGGAAACTAAACCTAACAATATAAACGTGAGACCGGAGATAGGACAGCAAGTGGTAACTGAAAGACCCTTTCAAAAACTATATGTATATAGATTTCATGGGAAAATATCCCAAGTCCATAACTATATCTTTATAGTTATGGATCATTTTACTAAATTTATATTTTTTAAAAGCAATGAAAGAAGCCACAACCGCAAATGTCATTAACTTCCTTGCCACTGTGATATTTCACAAATTTGGAGTGCCTGAAGTATTGCACAGCGATAACGGCAGCCAATTTATGGCTAAAAGTTTTGAAAGCCTGATGAATATGTACAAGATACAACATCCTAAAACTGCTGTATATTCACCGCAAAGCAAGGCAAGTGAACGGGTGAACCAATCGGTCTTATCGGCGATACGAGCATACCTTGATAAAGATCACCGCGACTGGGACATGTATTTTTCCGAGATTGAATGTGCCCTAAGAACTTTGGTACATACTACCACAGGAGTAACGCAGTTTTTCGCTTTATTTTGTGCACATGTTTAGCAATAGGGCGGATTACAAATTAAGTAGGAAACTTAAGTCGCTAACGGACCATGAAATAGTGCAAATGAATGTTAATGATACAATGCAATTGATCAGGGAAAAGATGCAGCAAAATATGTCTAAGGCCTATGAGAGAAGCGCCGAGAGATACAACAGGGGAGCGAGAATTGTAAATTTTATCCCAGGGCAAGAGGTATATCGACGTAGCAATATTTTGAGTAACTTTGGAAAGAACATAAACGCAAAATTCTGTAGGAAATTCTTAAAATGTAGAGTGGTAAAGGCTATCAAATTTTAGTGTTCCAGACTAGGGATGCCAATCCCGAAATCCCGATCCCGAAAATCCCGGGATTTTTCGGGATTAGAAAATCCCGAATCCCGGGATTTGCAAAATAAATCCCGGGATTTTTTCGGGATTAGGATATCCCGAATCCCGGGATTTTTCAAAATGAATCCCGGGATTTATTACTAAAAAATTTTTTTTAATTCTTTTTTGAGCCATAATTTCATTCAATTCGCTTCAAAATTACGATCTTTGTTTATTTTTGACTTATTCAGCACAGCTATTCTTGTACATTTTGAACCTTTTATTTTTTAAAGTGGTATGATACCAAATATAGTACATACAAATTTATTTTTTCATTTCGTCGTAGACCCAAAAAGTATACACATTCTTTGTCTATAGTAGACATAAATTTGGACCAAAATTAACACAAGAAATCCTAAAAGCACCTCCTCTGAAAACCAATTTGATGCTAATATTAATGTATTGACCAATCAGCTATTTAATGAGATTCATTTTTAAAATAGAATCGATTTGAATCTACAAAAATAATACAAAAATTGTGTAATATTCAATTTCTGCGGCTTTTCATACAAATTATCATATTTTTTAAATTGATTCTCTTAAATGGAAAGTATTTTGTTGTCTGCGTAGTATTTTGAAATAATAAACCATTCCTCGATTGAAATTAATCATACCTTTTCAAATCTATTGATTTCAAATTGTTCGAATTCCATCACATACCGGAATATTTATTTATTTTATTTCGGCACAGTCAAATATAAAATAAATTTTTAAATGATATCTAGAATGTTTTGCTTTACAACCCAGCAAAAAAAGAACTTCCAAAGAAGCGAAAAAGAAGTAGAATTTACTCCATGGAAGTACTGAAAAATAACTGAAGAAGTGTTGATTTTAACACAGGCTTGTCATAGGAGGGATGTCCTTTTTATTTGATTCCAAATTTACTACTTCTGAAGTCATTCTCAAGAAGTAATTTTTATGATAATTTTTTGCAAGTTATTCGAAAGTGAAATTGTATTATTATAGAATACAACTAATTTGCCTTAAATAATTTTAAAACTATAAAGGGTAATAGATACATATAATAAAACAGAAGCCGAAAAGTAAAATGTTTTATCTCCCAAGAATGTAAGAACAAAAAAATATCTTCAGCTTTGAAAAAATATAATTATTTTCCAATCTTCGGAAGTCTTTAAACATCACTTCCTCAGAAGGTTAAAAACTTCACTTAGTGCTACTTTTAAAGTGGTGATAAATGGTATACTTTTGGAAGTACTTCGTTTTAATTTTGCTGGAATGCTTTCTATAAATCTGAGTGATAACAGTAAAGGTAAATTAAATTGTTCTGAATGTAGATAACATGTTTCAAAGAAAAGGTTCATTTATGATCTAACCTGATATTCGAAGGATTGAACGTTATATTTATTATAACCTATTGGTCCTACACCCACCTTAAAGTATACCGATCGAATCAGAATCGCTTTCTGAGTCGTCGTTTGACATTAGCCCCCATTAAAAAATATCTTAAACGTCCAAAAATTTACTTATAACCATTAGTATCGCGATGACATTAAGCATAACTAACCTTTATATAAAATTACATGCCTCTTCCCAAATGTTTGGGGATCGGCCCATATTTGACCCTAGCTCCCATATAAAGCCTCTTTTAGAAATTTAGTTTTTCATCAATAAATTGCTTAAATACATCGGAATTAAGGTAAAATTCAACAAATTTTTTATGAAAAATAAATAATTTATCTTCTGTCGATTAATTTTCACAAGATTAAACAATTTTCTTCACAAACATGAAGATTTCAGATTTTCATGTATAAAATAATTAAATTTATGTAATCCCGAAATCCCGTAAAATCCCGAAATCTCGAAAAATCCCGGGATCCCGAAATATCCCGGGATCCCGAAATATCCCGGGATCCCGGGATTGCAATTTTCAAAATCCCGAATCCCGGGATTTGTAAAAGCCAGTCCCGTTTGGCATCCTTATTCCAGACTGTAACGATAGTTAAGAAAAGGATTAAACAAAGTAAAAACTTATGTAATTAGTAATATACATATATCGAGGGACTATATTCAATAGTCTCTATCTAAAATAACACAAGTTTTCAGGAAAGCAAAAAACTGTTTCTTTAGCTAGTTTGTGAAGATTTTTGAATTTTTTCTTCCACAATATATTTTTAAGACCATATTCTAAATCGTTATATAAAAAAAATTTAAAATTTTGCATTATTTGCAGAATTATTCACACCATTATATTAGATAGAGATTTTTTCTACAAAAAATTTGTTTACAACCTTCAGATAGAGTGTTTTTCATAGAAATATAAATTTTTTATTTGATTTAATATCAATAATTATTATATTTTATGCAATTTAATGAAGTAATATAAACCAAATTGTTGGAAAATAAACAGATTATAAAGTTTTTGTCCAAGATCAATGTTATATGGTTAAACACGGCAATAAAATTAATCAAATTAGTATCATAAGGAGCGATATCTCGAAAACTATTAAACCGATTTCAAATATTTTTGCGAATTTGTATTCTGCATGTCCAAATTAGTGAAAGCACTTGTTTTGCAATAGAAAATTATCCAATATAATAGAGTTTAAAGCTATTTTTGGATATTGGATTTTGGAGATAGAGAGTTTTGCATTCAGAATTTTTCTTTATATAAGATAGAGAAATTTAAAAATTGCTATAAAATTGCCAAAAAATATTTTTTTCTTTTGAAATTTATGTCACTGATGCGGGATAGTTTGCTGGATATTTTGCCATCAAAATCTTATTTTCATGAAAATGACAGATAGAGACTATTGAATATAGTCCCTCGATATACTTCCCGTAGTCAATTTTCGGATAATGTATTCATTATCTTCAATAACATTTCATAATGAAAGTTAATGTAAGTTTCAACATGTGTGTAGGTGAAGAATGATATTGGCGATTCCAAGTTAAGTTGCACAGATTCTAGCAGTATGTACGTCCACATCATTAGTTTTTTTATTGCATTAATTTACCGGGAGAATATAATACAGGATAGTAGTTAATTCATTGTTACGCCAGTAGAGACTGTGATACCCAAATTCCCACCATTGGATATAGTCAATTGTTAGTGCCCGAATGATGGAATCTCAGGGTGTGGGAGTTCCCCACGTTGGTCATGCCGCACACCGCTCCCTCTGACTGCCATCAGCGGAATCGAAGTTTTGTTGGGGTGTATTTTTGTTTTGTATTAAAAATAAGTACCTCATTTTTTAACACATCAATTTATTTTTGTATGAACATGCCTTTAGTTCTTTCAGTTTGTAGATTTTTTTGTGTTTGTTAGTTTTTTTCTTTTTTTTTAGGCAGCATTATGTTTTTTCTTTATAGTTCTGTAGGGTCCAGTCCTGGTAATGATAATCCAGTGGTAGGAGTTATTTTTGTTTTGTTAAATTTCATTTTTGTTATTATTTATTATTTTCACAAAAATGTTTTTGTTTATTTTTGCTCAGTTTTATTGTGTGGTATAATGTCAGCTGTTTATTACTGGAAGTCCATTATGGAAAATGAGCTTTTGCATGCAGAGTTGTATGAAAAGAGTACAAACAAGGTTGATTAGATTTGTAGTTTATCCGAATGAAGAGAAAAGTTAAACGATGTTTTTCTCCGAAATAGCTTGTAATGAGTACAAGGCCATAGAAAATAAGTTAATGACCCGATGTGATCGTGAAAACTGCTTGTATGGTAATGTTATTTTTCGGTACTTGTTTTTTATGTACTAGTTTTGTTATTTTGCAGCAACTAAACGTTTTTTTTTTTTTCTGTTATATGAAACAATTTCTTGAAACATTAGTATCACTAAGATAGAGAACTTCAAGCAGTGAAGTTTTAAGTGAACTTTACCAAGTTGAAAGCTTAAAATTTAAATTTTTTTAATTATTAAATTTTATATTGAAAAGTATAGTGAAACATTTAAATTGATTTTATTATTTACATTTTATGATTTGTAACTACAAAATAAGAGAAGGAAGTAAGTTTAGATATTAAAAAGATACGAAAGTGTTTCAATTCTAATTAATGTGGAAAGTTTTATAGAAATCCCTTTTTGACCAGAGGAATTACATGGTATATTGCTTGATTAAGAGTTTTGAATTGCAATTGATTGGAAAAGCTACAACACACTTAAGCCTTTTGCGAAGTTGGAATAGGAGTCACAGAAGGACTAACGTAAGCCATTTCATGTCAAAACAAATTGAAGAAAAAAGGTAACGCAAAGCTTTTTTTTATAATTAACAGTGCCTGTGTCAAAGTGGCATCCTAAAAGTGAAATTACAATTTTGGTTTGGCAATAATCACCGGTTGTTCAGGAAAGCTCTATATAAAGCTCTTTATGCAGTCCTCAGTAAGAGCTCACAATTAAGAGTCAAACCCATAGTAAAAGTTTATGAATATTAAAAAACTAAAGACCCAATAGGAAATCTATGAAATATAACTGTTCTCAGTAGTGTTTAAGTTAAGAATTAGTTTTAAGTGTATTTAAACAACGTTTATTTTAATTTAAGTTTTTTAGTGAAATCTAATCATTGTGAGAGGGATCGTTAAATGTTGAGTAGGTATTTGACTTTTGTTTAATTTCAAGTTATTGTGTGGCGGACCTCGGCCAAAGGGTTGAGAATCACACCCCGAGGTGAAGTCGCGTGAGCTAGTATGGTGGTGGAATCCAGAGGCCAACAGCAGGTTCGTAACAACCTCTCCACTGACTTTTATGAGAATCTGCATACGATTGACTCCCATATAAGCTCCCCTTCAGAAAATTAATTTAAAGCTCATTACTGGGTTAAAAATACGAGAAAAGCGATAAAATTTGACACACATATGTTTTATACTAGTAAAAATATTTCTACCAAATTTATTTAGGATCGGTCAATAAAAATATTACTTTAACGATCATTGCTGACTTAAAAATGCGTGAACAATTATGAAATTTGATACAAGAAACATTTATAGGAACGTAAATCTTTCTACCGAATTTGATGCGGAAAGTGCCGGGAAGTGATATTCGATGTATAGATGTTCTATATAAACCAAAATCGGTCCAAAAAAATTATGAAAAATTTTATGAAAAACTTGACATTCACATTTAATAGTGTTACTAATTATCCGATTTATATAATACTTCTCCCCCCTTAATTATTTCAATTTTATTTGGTACAAATAATACATTTCAAAGTTCCCCATTCCATAAAAAATGTACATATATTTTAATCAGTCCAATAATCGTTGAGGAACTTTCCGTTGTCTCTGTTCTGGAATGACTTCTGTGCCCCGTTTCCGTAACCCCGTGTTTATATTAGACAAATATTTATCACGGCACTTGGCAGAAAAATTGTCAGTTTTTTGTTTATGTTAATGCATTTGGGTAACAAAATGCTGATTTTATCAAGACAACTCATAGATAAATTCTTTGAAATTATGCTATATTTTATAAAAACAATTAAAATTAAATGCAAATTTTGTAAATAAACACAAATTTCACTAAAACTTATGCTAAAAATTAATTTTAATTGCACAAAATTCTAAACAAATTTTACAATAAAATGGCGTTTGTTATCAAGACAACGATGTCTAATCAATTGCTTAGACAATTGCTTTATCATGATAACAATTTGACGCTTAGCATAATAAATATTTGTCTAATATAGACTTGGGGTAATTCTCGCATCGAGAAAAACTGTCGAAAAATTCATGATCATCTTGTGTAAAACAGGCTGAATACATGAAATTTAAACATTTCTTATTAAATTTTAATGAGTACAGTTTAAAAATAATCAGAGCCACACTGTTAAAAACTGGAAGACTATTATATAAAAATACAGAAACGATGTACTGGTTGTCGTTGTCGTAAAACCAAATTAGGTATGCCATAATTCTCTTGTTGATTTGGATCCTTTACGTAGGGAGTTTGGTCGGGGTCTAATTATTGTGTCGATGGTCTACTAGGGTCCACATCTACTTTCCACATTTGATCTACGTGCCTTTTCCATTTACGTCCATCATCAAGCAGAATGTTATAATGTAACTCAACCATATTCTCCTCCACCACTCCAAATTTCCATTTGTTCTTCGACATGTATGTAGTCTCTTACTGATACTCTGACCCCTACTTGGAATTTTCTGTTCGCGATTGTCTGTAACTGCTTATTGCCATCACTTTTCGCTAAAACAAGATCAAGGCGTGATTAAATTTGACGACCCAACATTAACATTGCGGGTAATTTACCAGTTGCGGGATGAATCGCACCCCTATATGCAAGTAAGATTTTTTATAATTCCGCATTCATAGTGTTTGGGGTACATCCAGATGCTAATAATTTATACTAAATTGTCTGCACGTATCTTTCTGCCTGCCCATTAGGTAGGTAGGTAGGTCGATAGGAGGATGTATACTACATCAAATCCGAAGAAATACACCTAGGCCACTATCGGGCCTGTTGTGCGCTCCTTATCATGAAAAAAAAACTGAAAGAATTATTTTTCAGTGTTCAGAAACTCAGTTTCCTGAACGTAATTCCTAAGAATCTTCCAATCAGTGTTAGTCAGAAATGTTATTTCCGGAATAACATCACTTCCAAGATACTTGGATCTAACTTCGACGAATGCCTGGCAGTGGCAAAGAAAGTGCTCCAGAGTTTCACTGTCCTCTCCACATGCTCTACATTCGTCTGAATCCGCACGTCCAATTTTGCATAGATGTGCTCGTAGTCCTGTGTGTCCACTCAGAATACGTACCATCATACTAACCTCAGACTTGCTCATTTTGAGGAGATTTTTCATCTTGCTCTCATCAGGGTCACCCTATAGGATCTTCGTGGTTCTACCCACTGTTTCATTATTCCAAGAGGCCTTATGGGATTCTCTTACCCATATTTTTAGTTCAGCTTTTGTTGCGTTGAATGGTTTTGCGTTTGTCAGGTTAACTGCCTCGAGCTCCCTTCCCTTTAAAGCTATTACATTAGCCCTTTCGTTACCGACTACTCCCGAGTGGGCTGGTACCCATATGATGTGAACCTTACCTCTGGGAGAGTATTCAGTTAAAGCTTTCTTACAATCCAATACGGTCTTAGATTTAGTTCTATCGCCTGATATCGCCCTAATTGCCTTCTGGCTGTCGGTAAACATATTAAGCGCTGTGGGCGCCATATTTATTCTAATCCAATTTACGCATTCCGTTATTGCTCGTACTTCTGCCTGGAAGCTTGTGTTATGATTTGGTAAACGTTGGAATATTTCTGTTTCTGGGTCTTCAATATAGAAACCCAGCCCCACTTTGTCCCCCAATTTAGAGCCATCCGTGTAACAACGGATTCCTAATGGTATTTGCTCTAAGTTCCGCTTGACCAAGACATTCTATCTGGGATCAGCGTTTCAAAGTTTCCGACATATTCTGTGTCTGGTATACGATCAGGCATGTCCGATGATTGTGTATAACCTTCCAATGTATCCACTATACATTGATGACGTGTCCTATAACCGCTTTTGGCCAGTTCGCCTAAAGTAAAGAGCCGTTCGGCTGTAAGCGCCGCCTCATATCTTAAATATGTTTCAATGGGTGGAATATCTAGCAACGTTTCCAGAGCCTTGGTTGAAGTAGTACACATGGCCCCACTTATACCCAAGCAGCATGTACGCTGAATTCCTGTAGTAGTTTGATATTGCACTTTTTGTCTAAAGCAGTCCACCAGATTATTGAAGCATAAGCTAGAATTGGTCTAATTACACTTTTATAAAGCCAATTTGTCATAGTAGGACTAAGACCCCATTTCATGCCTTGTGGTGCCTTGTTGATCCTATCCTCTATGTGGTGTCTCCATTTTAATTTCCGGTCGAGAATTACACCTAAGTACTTAACTTTGTCTGTCACTGTTATCTTCTTGCCCAGGAAGCAAGGTTCAGTATACGTAGAAATTTTTGTTTTTCTTGTGAAAAGACAGATTTCCATTTTTGCCGGGTTAACATTGAGGCCTCTCGGTTGATCCCAGCTCAAGGTCGTATTCAGAGCCTCCTCAGCGCTTCTACACAAGTAATTTGGATCCTTTCCCTTTAAAAGTATTACGACATCGTCTGCATAGCAGACAGGTCTAAGTCCTTTCTCGGTTAGAGTTCTTAGGAGGCTATTAATCGTGATAACCCAGAGTAAAGGTGACAAAATGCCACTCTGTGGTATACCGCGAAATACCTTTTTCCTGATAGTTATATCGTACATCTCGCAGCTTATCCATCTGTTCCTTAGCATGTAGTTGATCCAGTTACGGAGCACCCGGTCAACATAAAACTGGTCTAGGGATTGGATAAGGGTATCAGTGTGCACGTTATTGAAAGCGCCTTCGATGTCAATGCATACCGCCAGTGTATACAGTTTGCTATCGAAAGATTCACCTATGTAGTGAACAACTTCGTTTAAAGCGGTTTCCACCGATCGTCCTTTTACATAAGCATGCTGCATAAATTTTAGGCCTTTGTCGGGTATACTGCTTTTAACGATACTATCGACTATCCGTCCCAAGGTTTTAAGTAGGATTGACGTAAGACTTATCGGTCGAGAGGACTTAGGTGTCGAATAGCTAGGTTTCCCTTGTTTAGGTATAAATATTACCCTTGCATCCTGCCATTTCATGGGGGTATATGTGAATTTCAAGCATGCAGTGAATATCTGTGACAGATGTACGGAAACCAGTCCCGCCTCCATCTGTAAGAGTGCCGGGAAAATTCCATCCGGTCCTGCAGCTTTGTAGGAAGCGAAGCTCTTGATTGCCCCTTTAACCATATCAGATGTAATTACAATTTCCGTGTTAGCCTCCCCTTCCTCCAATATCGGTTCATCCATGTTATTCGATATACCGGGTGGAAAATGAGAGTCCATTAGGAGTTTCATTGTCTCCTCCATATCCTGCCCGTATCATCGACCATAGATTCTGGTTGGACATGAGTTTTGGATAGGAATTCGATACGTCATTTACGCTATCTACCTGTTCACAGAAAAGTTTCCAGGAGTATCGTTTGGCTTTACGAACAATTTTCTTATATTCACCAAGTTTACTACGATACTCATCCCAGTATACTGCGGTCTTTTTACGCCGTGCACGGTTAAATAGTTTGCGAAGAGTCTTCCCAAGGTTCCGGATCTCCCCGGTTACCCAGGGTTTCTCCTGGGCAGATCTCCGCTCTCGCAGAGGGCAGCTGTCCTCGAACGATTCAACCAAGGCAATTGTGAGCATTTCTACTTTGCGTCTATGTCCTCTTTATTTCGACATTGAAAAGTGTTCTGACATAAACGGTTCTTTAGTAAGGAACCGAACATTGTCCAATTAGTTTTAGACTTATTCCGAAACTTTATCGGCTTTGGTGGCGGCCGTAGTATTTTGAATCTTATGTACCGATGGTCAGAAAAGGAGTGCTCGTCCGAAACTCTCCAATCCTGAATTTCGTTTATAAGCTCTTCTGAACATATAGTTATATCTAATACTTCTTCTCTGATTCTATTGACGAAGGTAGCTTTATTACCTAAGTTCGATGTGATCAAGTCTTTAGTATTAAGGAAATCCATAAGGGCTTGTCCCCTGCGATTGGTGTTTGTACTACCCCAAGCTACATGGTGCGAGTTGGCATCACAACCTATTACAATTTTCTTATTTTTTTCTTTGCGCCTCTTCAACCAGTTTCATCAGATCCGACGTTGGTGGTAGTGTCGGAGAATCGAAAGGCAGGTAAATAGATGCAAGGAATATGTTGCCACGACCTTGCTTCAGCACCGTTGCATCCGATGTCGATAATCCTGTTGAGAGGAGAAAACATAAGTTCTTGTGACATAAGATACATGTTCTCGGGCGAGATCCTGTATCAGCGTAGAAATTTACGTGATTTAATCCAGAAACCTTGTTGCGAATCGTCCAAGGTGTCCAGCGGTGTCCTTATCAGGCATAGAATGAGCAGTCTTTTTAATCGACACTTTTCCAATTTTGGACAGCACTGCTGTTCTGTCTTCTGGCGAGTGAGTGATTTCCTCCTCGCTTTTAGGATTCGAATCCTCAAAATTACCAGTACTTGCTAATGATGCTTTGGGTACCGTCTTAGGTGTTTTAGTGTCCATATCGGGGCCGGTTTTGACATCCCTTTCAATCGACACCTCCCAAATTTTGGAAAGGGCAGCTGCACCTTCTTTTGGCGAGTTAGTGGTATCTTCCTCGCATTTAGGATTTGACTCCTTAACGTTATCAGTAGTTGCTACTGATGCTGTGGTCTTAGGTATTTTAGTGTCCTTTTCGAGGCTTGTTGTAACAGCTCTACCAATCGGCACCTTCCCAATTTTGAATATGACAGCTGTAGAGGCGAAGTAAGCCCTACCTTTATTCTTGGCAAGACTAGCCATAGATTTCTGGTCGATACCTATTACAAATAAAGTTCCCTCAGGTTCTTCTTTCCTGTAAAACACGTCCCATTTTTTCACGCCCAGCTCAACATTTTGACCACCAAGAATTTCCAGTATACGTTCATTAGCCAGTTTACTGCCCCATCCTTTTATGTAGACAGTGGACTTTAAGAGCACCGGAAGCTCGCTCTGCTTTGCCAGTCCCAGCTTAGCGCCGTCCCAGGGAGGAGGGATACTTTCCACCAAGTTCTTTAGGGTGCTCACACATTGGTGAGATGCCAACCTTATCAACATCACGCCCATGCTAAACTCGCAGCTCACGCTCTCTATTGGTTGTTGGCCCTTTGAAGCGATTGCGTGGTCCACTATCTTATTGTTCACCAGATCTTCTACCTTACCCTGTTGGTCTATTGGAATTTTGCCTGTCGGATTACCGGCATCGTAAACTGCATAACAGAGATCGTCCCGGTGTCTTCATTTGGCAACTTTGGCGTAAGATGGCGGCTCTTTTCCTTTTCCACTGACAAGCCTAGCTTTCCTCGCTTTTCGGGGTTTCTTTTGGGATACCTTACCTTCGAGGTTGATTTCGCCGACGTGGTCGTCTTCGGGATATCTATCTTGGCGTTGTCACCCTTACTCTCAGGATTCTGACTTGAGGTTCCTTTGAGTGAAGTATGGCTTGGCTTCGACTGTGTATTAGAAGACGGGGAAATCTTTTTCTTCTTTGGGTTATTCTCAGTTGTCAACTCTTCGGGAGACCTGATCCTCTTTGCCTCAGATCTTGTGAGAGAGTCCGATTTTTCCTTTGTAGTGTCGTTGGATTGAATAACTATGATTTCCTGAAGCATCTTTTTCAGCTTCCTCCTCTGTGCTCCAGATAGTCTTTTCTTAGTAATAGTTAGTTTAGCTATGCTATCACTCACCTGTTTCACCATTTGCCCTACTTCATCCTTTTTGGGATTTGCTATAATGGTGTTGTTATTACCTTCTGAGGATTCAGAGTCGGAACCCTCACCTATATTTAAAGGCTGAGGTAGATTAGAGCTCTATCCGAGTACATCCTTCTCTTTCACCCCTATGTTTTTGCTAATGGCATGCTGTACACTTGACGCATTGTCCGCCACGGAGGTCAAGGTACCCACCTCCGTAGCATAGCTGCCAGATTTGACGATTTATCGTCATTTTGACGATTCTTCGTTTCAAAAATAGCAAAGTGACGATTTGACGATTTTTTCCCTGAAACTGACGATTTTTGAAAAATTAAAAAAATTAAAGATTTTATATTATTTTTATTTTACAGTGAAAAAAGGAAATTTATATTAAACTTGAAATTCAGTAAAAATAGAATTTATATGATAATGAAAACTAGAAATTAAATTCTAGCAGAGCTATTATAAAACATTCTAAGTCGAAAAAGTGTGTTTTGAGTTTTAAGCTCTCAAAACTAAAACATATTTTACATCTAAATGTGTATGCTATGCACATTATTTCTTATAACTTTTGGAGAGATCGATAGATCTGAACCAAATTTTCACACTGTATAAGTTAAATCCAGTACAAACAAGTTTTGTAAAAGAACTAAATTTTACGAAGAAATCTCACCAAGTTTAATCTTTTTATATCTACACAGCAAAAAATAGTGCTTCCTCAGAAGCAGATTTGTGAGGCGGAGAACAGTTGTTACTGTTTGCACTTGTTTTGAAAGAATATATGATTTTTATATGGGATTCTTCTCGTAGAGGCTCTGCCTAAGGAATCCAAAATGTGCACATTTCATACTGTTAAAATTAATATTATTTTTTAACACTGAAAATTTATTTAAATTTAGAAAGATGCAAAAATTAACTGATTTTAGAGCTGTTGAGAAGCAAATTTCTACACCACAAACAATAATTGCTGAATATATGCCTTCCAAAATCTTTTTTGTAAGGCAATAATTTTAAGATGCCATAGAGGAAGGAGTTAAAGATGCAGTAGTTATACTTATTGCTTCCAAATCAAGAATATTTTTGCTGGGTAAGTGCTAGGGTGATCGATAATTCGACATTTTCCAAAAACCGGTTTTCGAATAGTTGACATTTCAAAAAAAAACCGGTTGATATTTTTCAAATTCAGAAAAAATCGGTTTACCGGTTTTTCATTATAAATAAAAAAATATATTTTAATTCGAAAAAATAATGTTTATGTTTAAATTTGATTGATAAAACATGGCCCGAAATGATTTTTAACAGATTTACATTATTTTTTTAATATAAAAAATTAGGAAAATAGTGGGACACTTCTGATAAACATAAGGTATTATGTAATTCTAGCTTATTCTGCCCTGTTAGGAAATTTTCACAGGCATTCCAACCAACACTTCCATAATATTTCAGCCGTAAATTAATTATTGTAATTGGAATATAATCTTAAGATTGATAAAATTTTATCAAACAGTTATCAATTTTACAAATAAAATTTTTTAATTAATTAGGAAAATCAAAAAAGTTTAACCAAAGGTGCTTTAGAAAATTATACCCTAGTTCCTCGACTCGAATATTTTTAAAATTTAGACGGGCTGTATTATTATTTACTTCAAAATTTCATTTAAATAATCTTTGAATACAAAGCAAATGAAAGTATTCGAAACCGGTTTTTAAAAGGTAAAAAAACCGGGTTATTCGATATTCGAAAAATCAACATTTAGAAAAAAGCGACACTGGTAAAGCAGAAAAAACCGGTTGAAAAATCGAGTCGATCACCCTAGTAAGTACTTGTTTATAGAGAACTTTCAAAAATTTTACAAACAGTTTTTTGCTTAAAAATATTAAAATATTCCTTGTGCACCAAAACAAGCAATATTGTGATGCATCAAACTTTGAGAAATTTAAGGAAAAAGATTAACAAGTTTCTATACCTAAAAACTATATGTGTACATTATGTTAATTTTAGCAGTATTTATGTTTGATATTTTTAAAAATGCCAGAACGTTGAAAACATTAAGAGAACATTAGAAAAGAATTAACATTACTGTCGAATATTCTTCAAAACTCAAAGTTTATTGAATTTTGAGCAATAATATTCCGTATCTATCATGTTTTACATAAATATGTATTAATATTATAAATATTTTAATATATTTCATCTTAAAATATTACAATATTTTAAATTTTTTATAAAAATTTTAAGCTTTTCATATTCTCCGATTTTGTGACGATTTCTGAAAACCAAAACGACGATTATTTAAAAATTTATCGGGAAATTGACGATTTTTTCTAAAATTTATCTGGCAGCCCTGCTCCGTAGTAGTATTTTGCTCACGATTGCAGGATGACGACGACACGTGACTCGCGAGTGGATCAACACTTGCCGCCGGTACTGGGTTATTTAGGCCCTGCACCGTAACTTTAATCTTTTTATTTTTATTTTCCATGTTGTTTTTTTTTTCCAGTTTTTGGTCCGCGGGGAATATAATATTCCCAGGTGGTGGACAATCTGCCCTCCCTCAGCTTGATTCAAACTAAAAACTGGGGAGGACAGATGGTCCATCACCACCCCCTAGCCGCCACCCGGGGACGCGCTCGGTAGGAAAAACGGGAAAACTCTCCCGAGTGCCTGCCCATTAGTTGCGGGGTGATACGGGGCTCCTTGTTTGTGCATAATTCCATTAACCTTGTGAAAATTTTGAAATTCAAAAGAATTAAACTGGGTTCCATGGTCGCTGACAAATATATTGGGTATGCCAAACTGCGAAAATATCTCACGGTATTTTTGTATTGTCGTTTTTGTTATCATGTTGGGTATAATATGCACTACCATTTACTAAATGCATCCACAAGTATAAATAAATATTTTCCCATGAATGGTCTGGCGAAATCAGCATGTACACGCTCGAACGGTTTGTTGAGTCTGGTCCAGCAATGAGCAGGGTTTACCTTTTTTGGATCGGGTCGGGGTTTTTTTTATTGGACCAGCACTCGGGGGATGACCCCTACTTATGCGAAGCATTGTGTTGGAACTAGGAAAATAGGTTGTGGGAAGGAGGATAGAGGGAGTAGTGTTTGTGGACATTTGATTTAAATCTTCTTATATCGAAAGTGGCAGGGAATATCTCTGCAGGAAGTTTATTCCACATACGAACAGTGCGGCTGAAGAATGAATAGAATATACGGGTATCGGGAACAAGTTCCCTAATTTCAAAGGAACACATTCCATTGTAGTATCAATAGAACAGTGAAATACACCCACGTTGCGACGGTGCTCCAGTGTATCAATAGAGTTGGATACCCTACTGTCACCGATAAGTATCTTCGCCCTCCCTATACGCGGTCGAGTAGCTCCTAGATCGCTTCGAAGCTCCGGCCCATACATGAGAGTTATATTCCATTTTCGTTCGGATATAAGTGGTGTAAATAGTAAGAAGATCAGATGGAGTGAAGTATGTCTTACACCGTTTCAAAAAACCGAGACACTTGAATGCTTCTTTCGACACTTGAAAAATGTGTTTAGTCCAGCGGACATCGCACTGAATTTTCATGCCCAGAACATCAAGAGTTTCTGATTCCTTAATATTTACACCACCCATATATATAGATGGAACAACAATGTCTGCCAAGCGTTTATGTGTTAAAAAACAACATTGAGTCTTGCGGGCGTTAAAATCGACTGCTGTCATCCGCAAAAGAGTAGATAGAATTGGAAGTTTGACATAGAAGGTCATTTATAAAGATAAGCAATAGGGTAGGGGAAAGAACGGAGCCTTGCGGTACCCCTGAATTAATCTTGAACTCGTTTGATGAGATCTATAACAACTCGAATAGTGTGATCTTTGAGAAAGCTCGGAATAAATCGAGAGAAGTTATTACCGACACCAAATGCAATTAGTTTTAATACAAGTGCACCATGCCACGCTCTATCAAACGACTTTGAAATATCTAGAGCCACCACTTTACTTGACAAGTTGGAAATTGACCAAACTTTCCATAACTTTAGAAAGTGCTGAACAAATTGCTATTGGACGGTAATTTTCAGGATTATAAGCCTCTCCCTTTTTAGGAATTGGCGTTACATTTGCAATCTTCCAGCATGCAGGAAATTTGGCGGCATGGTATAGAATGCTGAAAAGATTAGCTAATGGACGAGCTAGCGTCGAAGAGCACTGCTTCAAGACCAGTGCCTGTATGCCATCTGGTCCAGGAGACTTGTTTATATTGAGATCTGTTAAAACCTTTTTAACGGCACGCGCTCGAAAGAATATATTTGGCATAGTTACTCGGGCAGTGGTTGATCGCTAACCGGCAAACAAGAATTGTTTGCGAATAACTCAGCTAAAAGGTTAGCTTTATCAACCGGGTCAGTGAATGTTTGGTCGTCCTTAAAAAGCGTCGGAATTGAAGAACTAGCATTATCCTTTACACTTTTAACGAACGACCAAAGGTTTTGCTGCACCTAGGAGCAGCAAGAACCTTAGTGCGAAGGAGCTGCTCGTGTAGAGCTTTTTGGCATCTTAGCACTCTGGCACACGAAGACCTCGCCTTTTTGCGCAGCTTATTAGTTTGGACGTTTTGTTATTACGCCAAATTCTGAAAGCTTCCTCTCTGGATCTGATTGCATTTTTGCACTTCTGATTAAACCAAGATTTTGTCTAGGTCTAATCGACAATTTTTTGATAGAATGAATGTTTTCATTCCCAGCATAATTATATTTTCAACCATTTTCGCCATGTCATTGACGTTTTTTGTCTAGGAAACAATGTTTCCAATTGAATTGCCTATAGAATTCGTTGAGCTGAGCCCAGCGAGCTGTTTTTGAAATGTTACGAAGTTCAGAGAGCGAAAAGGTGGCGGAGATGGTGCAGTGATCCGAATTTCCGAGATGTGCAAGAATATCCACTTCATACTTTTCAGGATGTGAGGTGAGAAAGAGGTCGAGGGTATTATTTTGGTGCCCTTCAACACATGAAATATGTGTTGGTTCATCACTAATTGCGCAAGGTGGTTGTGCGCGGCAAATAACTCAACATATTGGCCTTCCGGAGTTGTATGACTTGAATGGCTAAGCCAAGATGAGTTGTGAACATTGAAATCACCAGCAACTATAATTTCACTGTTCGGACAACTCTCAAGAATCTTCAGTATGAAATCGGAAAGGGCGTTGAAGTTCAATATGGTAGCATCCTTTCCTGCGTTTGGACTTCTGTAAAGAAACCCGAAGTGCAAATAGTGTGTCCTGATTTTGAATTTAACCCAGAGACAGTTAAATTCGGTATCATTTGTGCCTAATTGTTGCTGGCACTGGTACACAACTTCATTGCAAATGCACATAGCAATTCCCCGATGGAAGTTGAAAAGCGATAGAAGGCGATACCCAGGTATATAAAAATCCTGTGGATCAGCATTCTCAGATACCTGGGTTTCACATAAGGCGAAAACATCCGGCTGATGGAGACAAACGTGAGCATATACGTATGTTGCAAAAGTCGATGCGAAAGCGACCCGCCATTACGATACAAGAAGAGGTTCAAATCAATTGTCTATTTCCTATGATATAGTGTTCCTATAATTGATTATTGTTAATGAAACTGCTTGGTGACCAGTGCTATACCTTCGTCATCAAACAGTTCAACAAGAATCAAGAATCACAAGAAATTAGTGGTCAGAGGATAGGGAAAAGGTTTCACAATGACGCAGTTAAAAGGAGCCATAAAAGCCCTGATGTGGTCATTATGATAAAAAACGGCCTATTGTGTCAACACTATTGGAAATTATTATTTTTTCTGCTGTGGCTATTGTTGTTGCATTTATCGGTAGTTTTATTTTAAGTTTCTCTTTCTGTTTTATTTGTGAATATTGTTATTGTTGCATTTAAATTGTATTCTTTTTATGTTATTGTTTTGTATAAGAGAATGTTGTGGATATTTGTTTTTACTCCATATGTGTATTGTGTTTTATTATTTTAATTTTCAATATATTTCACTATTTTTTTTCGTTCTTTTTTGATTGTTTGTTTGTAAATTTTTTTCTTTAACATATTATTTTTTGTTCTTCCGACGCGGAGACAATATAAACATTAAATCACATGATAAACGACATTTAATTGAGGACAGAGTAAAAACACGTGTGAACAGGGCAGACGACAGACTCAACTGGTTGACTGGCACAGTACACATTTTGATACCAACTTCTCTATATTATTATCCAGTTGGTTCCACCAAACGTAAGCTCTTGCCAAACTCTTCATACGAGATATACCAAAATGAGCGTAATGTAACTCCTCAAGAATTTTCTTCGTAACGGCTCTGGAATATGAAATCTTATGCCTCGTAGCAAACATCCATTATGTAGGCTAAATTCCGTCTGAGAAATTCCCAAACGATCTTTCGATTCGCATTCACGAACATGTTGTAAACATTAAATTAGCTTCTTAACTTCATCATCGTCTTGGGTCTGTCTTTTGAGTTCTTCCAAGGTAACAGGTAGATTATCAATCATTTTCTCCTCGACTATATAAACTTCCTCTACGAAATTATATGTGTCTGTACTTGAAAGCCTAGACATCGCATCAGCATTAGCGTTTTCTTTCAATTTTCTGGAGCAAATTGCTCCAAAAATAATGCGTAATGTTGCATCCTAGTTGCTGAATGTACTAGTAGAGAAAATTTGTAATACAGCCTTGTAGTATGTAATTAGAGTAAACTTTTTACCATATAAATAATCGTAAAACTTACGAACACCATATTGATTTAAATTTTAGTACTAAGTATGTAGATTTTAGATTAAGCCCATTACATTAAATTTCAAATTGAAAGTATAGTTATAACTTCTAAACCTATTTGAAATTTTGCATAGACAGATGCTGTGTTAATAAGTCGAAATTTTAAGATAAATGATTTAATAAGAGTTAAATAGGTATTTTCTGCAAGAATAGTAATCAAAATATCTCTATAAGAATAAGTCTAATTGATATTTTTAAGTAACACAGCTAAGGATCCGCGAAAATAATCTTTACCAAAATATTGGAAATTGCATCCTCTACAAAAGTTGTAAAAACACCAAAAGTTGTACGGCAAATAGAGATATACGCAAAGATTTGACACTTATGACCTTTGACTTCCACTATCTCATTAGGACCGCGACTTTATGTTCTTTATTTAGATTGTTTAGATGATGCTGTATGCCAGGTTTTATATTACCGACGTAAATTCTTAATTTTTGGCCAATTTGTCCGCTAATTTAGACAGATTACATTTGCAAAGGTAAAAGTCGCTGATGTTGTGAATGTAATGCTAACATCTATTGCATGGTATTATAATTGGCCAAATATACCAAAATATAATTCTTCATTTTTGTTCAATTTGTCCGCTAATTTAGACAGAATACGTTTGCAAAGGTAAAAATCACTGATGTTGTGAATGTAATGCTAACATCCGTTGCATGGTATTATAATTGGCCAAATATACCCCTCCGTAAACCCAAATTTCGTACGGAATTTAAAAATCAGTACATAAAATGGTAAAAAATCCTATGTGGACGCGTTAAAAATTCAGCTATTTTTAAAATACAAATTAATTACATTAGTTATTTGCTTTTCTGAAAACTTTGTTAAAACCCACATAGTACTAATATTCAAAATAGGGACGGTATATGATAGCATAAGCTTCTCTATCAATCTTCGAGTACCGCTGCTGTACTTTACTAAGTGTCTGTGAAGCGAACTGTAAAGGCTTTTCACTTCCATCTTCATAACAATGACTAAGCACGGCGCCAACGCCTGTAGGACTTGCGTCTACAGCCAGCGTCAACGGTAATTGTAGGTTGTAGTGGGTCCAAACAGTGTCAGATTGCATTTGACTTTTGATATCCGTTGTTTTATATTTTGAATGGCCTCAACTTTGCTCTTGATTCGATGTACACCCTCTTTATTTATCATGTAACCTCAGTATAGGATTGTAAGAAAGGTTTAACTGAATACTCTCCCAGAGGTAAGGTTCACATCATATGGGTACCAGCCCACTCGGGAGTAGTCGGTAACGAAAGGGCGAATGTAATAGCTTTGACATAAGTATCTATTTCATTTTTAATATTTACATATATATAACCAACACATCCTAAAGGATGTAACTTATAAGATCCATGTAGGGGGCTTTGACTTGTAACTTAGGAAAATAAACTTTGGCCTCCTCAAGATTGATTATCGAAACAGTGTCCACCTCAAAATCTATAAATTTGTTATTAACCTCTAGCTTATACATTATCTTCTTACGGCATTTTGTGGGGCATTTATTTGTTATATCGTCGCCCCGAAGTTATGTTCACGTATCTCCAGAAAATTTTTTTTGGGAAATTGAAGTTAAAGTTTCAACAATTTATATACAAAAATTGAGCCGAAAAATATGGCAAATTTTTTTTTATATAATGTAGTGCTTGATTTTTCTACATCGATTACTGTAAAAATATCCAAAGTCATGGAATAAATTTTTCAAGATATGGTCATTTTTAGCTCAAGAAGAATTTCCCAAATTTGTTGTACAAACCACTTTTTGAGAACTATTTTTTTAATTTATGGCATATACGTGAAAATGTGCTGATAAAAACTGCATTATGTTTTTTCTCTCAAATTATCTTCATGCAGTAACAGAAATTGGTATTTATTAATTTAGTTAATACACACTAATTTTGTATATGTTTATTTTTATTTATTCTAATACAATATGCATCATTTTTAAGTTCATTCTCTCTCAAACGTAGATGTTTAGCTAACTTCCGAAGAAAAACTTACATTGAAAAGTAATGAGTTAAAAAGCTAATAAAACCTCTTTTCATTAGCATTTTAAGTCAATATATTAACACGGTCATTGGAGACAAGTACTTACCGCATCGCTTACAAATAGGGAGTTAAAGAAGTACTAGTTGAGGAAGATGTTTTGTTTTTAATAATAAAAAGAGCCAGCGAGTATACGAGCTAATGACTTCTGTTTGTTAGTCAAATATTCTACTCACTGCACCACTGCACAGTGGGGCAGAATGGAAATGGCTGTTCCGATCGGGATAAAATTTGGCGTGAGCATAGCCAAGGAGTATTCGAGTTTAAGTTTTGAAGATGAACCCTGCAAATGCCCCAGGGACGGCGCTGTGGCGGCTCAAAGTAGGGTACCTACGACATGTAAAATTTTTAAACTCGTGCCATTTTTTTTTGTTTTTCACCCAAATTTTTAAATTATATACAAAAATTGAGCCGAAAAATATGGCAAATTTTTTTTTATATAATGTAGTGCTTGATTTTTCTACATCGATTACTGTAAAAATATCCAAAGTCATGGAATAAATTTTTCAAGATATGGTCATTTTTAGCTCAAGAAGAATTTCCCAAATTTGTTGTACAAACCACTTTTTGAGAACTATTTTTTTAATTTATGGCATATACGTGAAAATGTGCTGATAAAAACTGCATTATGTTTTTTCTCTCAAATTATCTTCATGCAGTAACAGAAATTGGTATTTATTAATTTAGTTAATACACACTAATTTTGTATATGTTTATTTTTATTTATTCTAATACAATATGCATCATTTTTAAGTTCATTCTCTCTCAAACGTAGATGTTTAGCTAACTTCCGAAGAAAAACTTACATTGAAAAGTAATGAGTTAAAAAGCTAATAAAACCTCTTTTCATTAGCATTTTAAGTCAATATATTAACACGGTCATTGGAGACAAGTACTTACCGCATCGCTTACAAATAGGGAGTTAAAGAAGTACTAGTTGAGGAAGATGTTTTGTTTTTAATAATAAAAAGAGCCAGCGAGTATACGAGCTAATGACTTCTGTTTGTTAGTCAAATATTCTACTCACTGCACCACTGCACAGTGGGGCAGAATGGAAATGGCTGTTCCGATCGGGATAAAATTTGGCGTGAGCATAGCCAAGGAGTATTCGAGTTTAAGTTTTGAAGATGAACCCTGCAGATGCCCCAGGGACGGCGCTGTGGCGGCTCAAAGTAGGGTACCTACGACATGTAAAATTTTTAAACTCGTGCCATTTTTTTTGTTTTTCACCCAAATTTTTAAATTAAAAAACGTATATTTTTGGATCTGTAAATGATATTGATCTCAAATTTTTTGTATATTATTGGAAATTTTGTTGTCTAACTAAGAAGAAAAAATTGAGTCCATTTGGTCCAAAATTACGCCCGGTATTCAAAAAAAGGCGGACCAAGGTATGGTAAATTTTGTATCACTAAATTTTTAAATGCCTATAACTCGGATATTATAAGAGATAAGTAGTATGTCCAAGGATGTTTTTTCAAGATCTCGTTGAGCACTTTCAGAAAATATAAAAATCTTTGTTTTTGGGTGAAAAACAAAAAAATGGCACGAGTTTAAAAATTTTACATGTCGTAGGTACCCTACTTTGAGCCGCCACAGCGCCGTCCCTGGGGCATCTGCAGGGTTCATCTTCAAAACTTAAACTCGAATACTCCTTGGCTACGCTCACGCCAAATTTTATCCCGATCGGATCAACCGTTTAGAAATGCCAGATTTATTTCCAAAAAATTTCCATTCTGCCCCACTGTGCACTGCTTAGCTATTTTATTGCGCGTCAAATAATGGTTTTTACATACAGATTTAATTTTCTTCTAAGTAATGCAAACGGTAAGTAGTTGTCATTGAAAAGTATGTTGTTTAGTAAGTACAAGTCATTTCCAGATTTTTGCTGGGTTTATATACGAAATCCGTATTCGCATTTTGTAATTGCTATTGTTTAAAAAATTTTAATAGAATCTAGTGTCCTTTTTAAAGGACTTCAAAGTTTTAAAGAAGTAAATTTTTCAAAAAAAAAAAATAATAATAATAATAATAAAAATTCTTCTACTGCTCAAACAATGCCACATTTGTTGTCAAAAGAACAAGAAGAGTTGGGAAATATTTTGTATTATTTTTATTTTATACTGTCAGGATAAGAAGATGACAAAAATAATATCTAAGTTAACTTCCTTTGTTATGTGAAATTAAAAAAATTATTTTTAAGTGGACACCGACTTGTCCAATGTAAATGAAACACGTTAATTTTTGGTTTACAATTTTATTCAACGACAGCTTTGGTCAACCTCCCAAGTAAGACTAACTCTAACAATATTTTTTAAATACTTAAATCTAAATAATTCTGCTGATTCAACTTATTCCATTCCCACGTTGTGAAATCTTCCAGACGAAATATGATCCTGCATACTAGCTTGCGCGTGTGCACCGTCAGCACAACCTTGTGTAGATTTTTCCCGCTCATGTATACTTGATTGTGTTAACTCCTCCCTTGCCAAAAATCTGCGTCCCGCAGATTGGGGTTTGCATGCCACGTTGCTCGTGCTCTGCAGCGGAGGGAGACGCACTTGAGAGTATAAAGCTTTCCAGCATAGGTAGCCTAGGAATGATAGGAGCAAAAAAATAGTGCAATCCGCTACTATAGAGTAGTGGTATTTTATGTCTAGATTTTCTAAATTTTTTATGTATTGTAAACTCATATTGTGAAGATATCCTATGTCAAGCTGCCGCCTTTCTTCTAGGATGGTTGTGACGATCTGGGGTAGGATTTGTATAGATGTCTCGCTTCGGCTGGTGTACGTAACGTTTTTTATTTTCACTTCTTCGTTGTTAAGTCGCACTTCCATAACAAGTTCGACAACCTCTTCTTCACAGGATCTGTAGGAACATTTTGCTTCACCTCCTTTGATGAGAATTGAAACACAATCATCTTCAGGGAGTTTTCTCAAGCTCGTTTCCTCACACACGGTATTGTTGTTGATTCGCATGCATGGTTTGGTGATGCCATATGTCTCTTTCTCATTAACCAGCAACGTGTTAAACGGTAAGTCTATAACCTTTCCTTCCTGAATGGATGGTTTGACAATAAGGTAGTTGTACTCAACTTCTCTTACCTTGGGCAGTGAAAGGACATAGAGAATCATTGAACCGTTTGTGCATACCCTTGGATCGGCGTACTCGATGGCCTCCAATTCATTAGAATAAGGGTGTGGTGCAATTTCGTCAATTATGCGGTGAATTTCTTCTCTGTCATTAGAGTTGACTATGCCACCTTTGGCCATTTGCGCGGCTCTCATAACCTCGTTTACCTCTTCTTTGATGACCATTATTTGGCGTAGGATTTGATTAATGAATTTTTCGACGTTCGTTGCATTGACCTCGTTGTGAAATCGCGCCACCATTGCATTAACCTTAGATATTGTTTCCTGTGACGCTTTAAAGAGTCGATCGTTGATCACGTATTGGTGATTATTATTTTCAATGATGCTTTGTTCAGACCTCAACACATTATCCCAATCTGCTGCATCCGGATTGCCAGCCAACCACTTCCAAGCTGAACCGATCCAATTGATAGAGCGTTTCTGCTTCTTGTATTTACCCCTAAGCGTATCTAATTGGGAAAAAAATTGTATTAACATGGAAATCAATTACCATCCGTTCTTTCTCATCCACAGCAATTTTTTCCAGCATTGCCACGGTTTGGCCTAATAGGCGCTCGTATTCCTCTAAGTTGATAACATGAACCAGGTTAAACCTTCCATCAACCAGTCAACCTTTGCCGTATTTGAATGTAACCAACTGCGAGTGGTATTCGAAGATTTGTAGACTGTTCACGGCCGTGAACCACGTGAGACTGGAAAGATAAATGTCGTTTTGTCTAGCTCTACGATTAGTTTGTTAGAGTGTTAGTATGATTGTATTGTTAAAGTGTTAGTACGATTAGTACAATTAAATTTCTACTTCACATTTAATTAAATTCCTACTTCACATTTTCACTTATATAATATTTTAACGTTAATAGATTCTTATTCTATGTTAGTTTTCCCTTTATCTTAATTAATTTCATCTTTCATTTCCGTTTCCATCTCATAAATTTTATTATATTCATCTTTAAGGCTGAAGGCCACATTCTCGTTAGCAGATTCTTATTCTAAGTTAGTTTTCTCTTTATCTTAACTAATTTTATCTTTAATTTCCGTTTCCCCTGCGTAAATACGCATACCACTAAAATTTAAGGACCCCATAGGTATCCTTTAAGATTTAATGTGGGTCTTGTGAATCCTTTTTCCAGTGCTCGTTTGCACTTGACCCGATTGTTCCTATCAACAACCGCTTTCTCATAAAGCGGTCGATGCTTTGCCCTGATCTGCTTATTCCTAACATGAACGGTATCACCCGCCTTATAATCCTTCGATATGACACGACGCCTAGAATTATGTCTCTCCAAGGTTGCCTCTTGCTTTTTCTTTATCGATTTTTTCACCTCCCTGTTCAACTTTCGCCTAAAGTTCTGCAACCTTTGGTAATTAATTCTCTCAGCTCTATTAAAAAAATATCAACCAGTTTCCTATTCGTTACAGAGTGGATGGTGTTATTGTATCGATCGGTAGCGAGCATTATAAGTTCCCTAATACCTAAATCCCTATGTTCGACCTTTAAACATCGATAAAATTCCAGTAAGGTCGAATGGAATCGTTCCACTTGTCCGTTCACCTCACTACGACCTACTGGAGTCAAATATACCTTGACACCAAATTGTCGAATCACGTTCATCACTATTGGGCTGATAAAACCTCGCTCATTGTCAGTCACTAAAATACGTGGTGTCGAGAAGTAATTAAGGATTTCTATAATTCTTTCCCTCATTTGCAAGGCTGAACGATTCTTAAGAGGAAAAAGTTTCCCAAATTTTGAAAATTTATCCAAGACACTAATAAAATACTCATTTTGGAGTACAAAAATATCCATGTGCAATATTTCACAGGGATTAGAAGGAATCGGAGTTGCCTGAAGCTTAGGTATAGGCGGATTCCGATCATATTTGTTAGCCTTGCATATTTCACAATTCCTCGTATACCTTCCTACAAGACTGTTCATCCTAGGGAAATAGTATTTTTCCAAGAGCTGTAGTTTATTCTCGTCCTTATTCCTATGTGCCCTTCTGTGCTCCTCTTCTGTCAAGGAACAGACCCTATTTGGACAAGCTACATCTTCTACAAGTCTCTGAGTGATCCGTAGCTTATAATGTGAAAAGTGTTCCAAATAAACCTCCTGTAATAGCCATAAATACTGTTCAGGAATTTTAATCCCATTTAAGACATCAGGTCTAAGTTTTTCCCTCAGGATTCGTGTAAGATTTTCCCTGCTAATTTCCTCCAAAGATATGATGTGTCGGTTGTAGCCAGGATGAGGATTAATATGTGTAATCATATCTGATTGGAATTGTCGTATTATAATCTGATTACGAAAAACGTTAATAGGAGCTTCGACATGTGGAATCAAATCTGTGCCATCCTGTTCGGCACTGTGTACGGTTCCCTCGCTAGCTGTTATAGTAGCTGAGTCTCCGTTCCCTATCGTACCCTCACTAGCTGTTATGGTATCTGAGTCCTCACTTCCTACCCTACCTTCACTTGCAGTGTCAGTGGAGGACTCATCCGCAAGATGGACACATAAATCTGTAGATGCAGTTCTCGAAGTCTGCTCAGCTTTCACTGAGTCGGTTGAGTCTGCTTTTAAGCGAGATAAGGCGTCGGCTACTACATTGGATTTCCCTGGTTTATATACAAGTTCGAAGTTATATTCCTCTATCCTAGCCTTCCACCTTTTCAATTTCGCATTATAATTCCTGTTGCTCATGGCAAACGTCAGAGGTTGGTGATCGGTAAAAATGCGTATTTTCTTAGCTCCATACAGATAGGAGCGAAGATTGTCCAATGCCCAAACTATGGCGAGCATCTCTTTCTCGTTCGTGGCATATGCCTCTTCTGTCTTGTTCAAAGAGCGAGAAATAAAGGTTATTGGTTTGTCCTTTCCCATTTCCCCTTGAGACAGTACTGCACCTAAAGCACTGTTAGAAGCGTCTGTCGTAAGATTAAATGGTTTGTCAAAGTCCGGGAAGGCTAATACTTCCGACGACGTGAGCAACTCCTTAAGCTCGTTAAATGCTTGTAGCTCTTCCTCCCCGAGAATAATTCTAACTTTCTTCGATTGATTAGCCTTGACTTGTGCCATCTCGCCACGAGTGAGAGTGGTTAAGGGTTTAGCTACTTTGGCAAAGTCTTTAATGAACCTCCTATAATAGGATGTTAATCCCAGAAAACTTTTGAGCTCTTTCAGGGTCTGGGGTGGTACAATGTCAAGGATTGCCCTCACCTTCTTCCTATCAGGCAGTATACCATCCTTAGTAACCACGTAACCAAGGAATTCGACCTCGGTTTTCATAAAAGCAGTTTTCTCTAAATTAACCCTAAGGTGAGCGTCTCTTAGACGCTGAAATACTTTCCTAAGGTTCCCCAGGTTTTCCTCAATATTACCCCCGTATACTATTATGTCGTCTATATAGACATAACATATTTTCCCTATACAACCTCGCAGGACGTCATCGACCATACGCTGAAATATAGCAGGCGCATTCCGTAGGCCGAACGGTAGCCTCAAAAACTCATACTTCCCATTCATTGTTGAAAAGGCTGTCTTTGGAATATCCCTTGGATTCATTGAAATCTGATGAAACCCCGAAGTGAGATAAAGGGTTGTAAAATATTTCGCCTTGCCAAGGCTCGCCAAAGTTGAATTTATGTCGGGAATTGGATATGTGTCAGGTATGGTGACGGCATTCAGTCTTTTGAAATCCACCACCATCCGATATTGTTTCTCTCCATTTGGTTTAGGTTTCTTTGGGACCACCCAAATGGGAGAATTATAAGGACTTCTTGACGGCCGTATTACATTATTATTCAGAAGTTCTTCTATTTGTCTGTCTACTTCAGCACGCATACAAGCTGGATAAGGATAACTCTTTGAGTATATTGGCTCATCAGTGGTACACCGTATCTCTGCCCTAATAGATGTTGCTGCCAATTCGTTATTTATTGGTCCAAATATGTCACTAAACTCGGCTATAAGGTCACTCAATGTAGTGCATGATGGAAGTACGTTAATTTCGTTCAATGTCTGAATTCTAAGTGGTATACTAATCCCTGGCGAGATTGTCAGTGTATTATTTTTGTGGTCTATTATAGCTTGAAGCTCACGTAGAGTATCGTCGCCGATTATACCATTGAAAGATGTGAATCCCGGTAGTACATAGAATGTAATTGTCGTATCGTTACCAAATGGGGCAAATAATTTCCCCCTTACCTTCTCACTAATTTGTATTCTCCCTGAAGCAGTACGAACATAAAATGGTTTATCTAATTTCTTTGAACTGGGGCATAAGGCTGGCTCAACAAAGTTTTTTGTAGCCCCTGTGTCTATTAAAAATTTTATTATTGAGCCATCCTTTAATTCATTGCTTACGTATGGTAAGCCGGAAAGGCACGAGTCCGAAAATTTATTTCGTCGTCGGCCGGTTCGCCCTCATTGTCCTCTTGTGTCATGTTAAAAATTCTCTGTTGTTTAAACGGGTGTTGTGCCGACCCGGGACGAACCTGTTCCGAAAAGGCCCGCCTTTGTGGTTATTCCATGGTCGGTTTCCGGTCCCCCTAGATTGCGTACTCTGATCTATGTCCATTGGTTCTGGTCTGTGGGGAGCAGGCTGTTGCGCAACACGCCGTGGCTCAAATTGTCGGTTAACAAAGGGGTTCGCTTGAGGTTGATACCGGTTTTTCGGTACAAATTTTTGGAAGGAAGCTTGGTTTCGAGTCTTACTTGGGTGGTGATTCTGAAAGTTATTAAATCCCATTGGAACCTGGACCCTATTCTGACCATTAACCGAATGTAGGGAGACCTGACTCCTGTAATTGGCATTTCTCAATTCCAAACATTGCGAATATGCCTCGGGAAGTGTCTTTGGCTTCATGAGCATTATCATCTTTGACAGCTCGCCATTAAGACCCCTTATGAAAACTTCCAGTGTCCTATTCCTATAAGTCTCTATTAAAACGTTCGTCGTTTCTTCAGAATAAGTTTCCGTCTTCAATTTGTTTATGATCAAGGAGAACTGGTGATTTACTGTAGCGTAGAACTCGTCTACGCTCATACTCTTCTGAGCTAGTTGGGTCAACTGATGTTCTAGTGTGCGAACATCTCTTTTGTCTGCATAATGCAGAGAAAGACAGTTCTTTATCGATGCCCAGTCTTCATCGAATATGTTGTAGGAGGTAAGGGCGGCATCAGCCTTTCCCCTACATTTTCGGCGTATAGCCTGAACAATAGCCCTATATATCGGCTTCTGCCGGACGATCTCATAGTCCTTCAGGATACTCTCCACGCTATGTATCCAGGATACATACTGCGTGGGGTCACCCTCAAAAGACTGCAAGTCCCTTACACAGTCGGGAAGTTTTACTATTTCGTTCAATTCGGTTTCTGTGGATGGAGCACGCAGGGGGGGAGGAGGACTTTCGCCCTCAACAACCGGAGGATTACTGGGCCTACGTTCCAAATTCAGCGTTCTCTGATCCAGAGTTTTTAGCTGGTTTAGAACGGCGTTTAGGGCGCCAGTTAACTCTGTTACCTTACTTTGCAAATGTTCCATACTTACATACACATATACATAGGAATTCGCTTTATAACTTCACAGGTTCTTCCCTCTATATTTTTACAGTCACCCTTACAGGATATGCCTTCCAATAATTCTCCCTCTTCTCTTCAAATTAATTCACTGGTAGTCACAGGATCGAAATTTCACTTAATTTTCACTGTTCTTTCTTTCTTTCTTTAAGTGGATCCTCTTTTCCACAAAACAAAATTTAAAATTTCACTGTTTATTTTTTATTTTTTCCAGTTTTTATTATTTAGTTTCTGGAGGGTCCCGTAGGAATCGCAAAAACTTATTTAATTTCACAATTTCGGGGTCGAAATTTCACTTAATTGTCACTGTTCTTTCTTTAGGTGGATCCTCTTTTCCACAAAACAAATTTTAAGGTTCACTATTTCTTTTTTATCTTTTCCAGTTTTTATTATTTAGTTTCTGGAGGGTCCCGTGGGAATCGCAGAAACTTATTTAATTTATTAATTTAATATATTTAATTTTTTATTTAATTTTATAAGGACTCCGCTTTCTCTTGGCGGGTCCCTGCTCGGGCGCTAGTTAACTTCCTTTGTTATGTGAAATTAAAAAAAATTATTTTTAAGTGGACACCGACTTGTCCACTATAAATGAAACACTTTAATTTTTGGTTTACAATTTTATTCAACGACCGCTTTGGTCAACCTCCCAAGTAAGACTAACTCTAACAATATTTTTTAAATACTTAAATCTAAATAATTCTGCTGATCCAACTAATTCCATTCCCACGTTGTGAAATCTTCCAGACGAAATATGATCCTGCATACTAGCTTGCGCGTGAGCACCGTCAGCACAACCTTGTGTAGATTTTTCCCGCTCATGTATACTTGATTGTGTTAACTTCTATTTAGGTTTTCAGTTTTTTTGACATATTTTGATCCTGGCAGAATAAAACAAAAATAGCACAAAATATTTCCCAACAGAAGCAAAGTCCTTTTACAAGGAAACAGGATCACGAAATAAAAAACTGTGAAAGCAGTTTAGCATCATTTAATCTCTAGTTTCAGACTTATATCATCTGGTTCGTGTCTAATTTTGAGTGTCGGACGGTGTTATATGTAGACTATTTTCAGTATTTTTATCTTTTACACATGCGTGTTGATAACACAACTTTTTTTATTTCAATAATTTCATACATTTTTTGTTGTATATCCACAAAAATGGCATATACATTAAGATAACATATTAAATATATATAAAGTGGATATACAATAAAATAGCTACTGAATATCTCGTAAACCACAAGAGATAGAAACCTGTGGATTGATTAGATCGATAGATCTTCAAATTTTACCCCAAAAAATTACCCTAACTCATTTTTTTGGATTTTGTGATATACGTGAAGATAATTCCGGAACTACGATATGTCCTCTATTGTTAACACTGCTGAATTATTTTCCGTATTACCATCGATGTAGTGTAGCTGTTTTTTCTCCTTGAAGCAAACCTTACTTAAATGTCCCTTTTTCTTAAAAAAGTGACAAATCGCCTCTTTAAATTTACATTTATCCGCTGTATGCTTAGGGTCATCACAACGAACACATTTCTTTGTATTGGTTCTTTTATTCTTCTCCGCCATTTTGTGAACACCAATTGCCTCTTCTGTATTACCTTGCAATTCGTTGCCGCCTTTTTCTGCCAATTCGCTTGCGGTTGCCATTATTATTGCGTCATCAAAAGTAAGAGTATTTTTCTCCAACAACCTGATTTGCAGTTTACTATTTAACAGGCCATCAACAAATTGATTACGCAATGCTTTCTCTAATGTGTTCCAAAATTACAATTGACTGCCAACTTTCAAAGCTCTACCAAAAACTCCACAGCTTTTTTGTTTTCTCATATTAAAACGAAAATTTTCCAATAATTCATTTGGCTTCGGGTCGAAATGATTTTGTAACCAGTGTGACCATTTTAGCAGCTAGATTTTGCATTTTTATACCCTACACCACTTTAGTGGGGAGGGTCTATTGGGTTTGTGCTGATGTTTGTAATATACAAAAATATTCGTCATATACCCACCTTAAAGTATACCAATCGGCTTAGAATTATTTTCTGAGTCGATTTAGCTATGTCCGTCTGGCTGGCTGGCTTGCTGTCCATGAAAACCTTGTGCGCAAGGTACAGGTCGCAATTTTCAAGATAATTGGATGAAATTTAGCACGCACTCTTTTTTTGTCCCAATGACGAAGCCTATATTTTATTGTGCTGAATTTCATCGCGATATTTGTGTTTATAAGCTAATTTGGGACATTCAAGTAATTTTCTGAAGGGGACTTTGTATGGGAGCTAGGGTCAAATGTGGCCCGATCTTTATGAAATTTGGCAGGGTCATCAAGACTTCTATAAAACTTGCCATATTTTATCGATATATCTGTATATTTAACATAATTATGAGCTCAAAAGCCCTTTTCGGGGGGTTCTGTTGTATGGGGGCTAGGTGAAATAATGGACCGATTTTAACCATTTTCAATAGGCTTCGTCCTTAGGTCATATAAAACGTGCGTGCCAAATTTCAATTGCGACCTGTACCTTGCGCACAAGGTTTACATGGACAGCCAGCCAGCCAGACGGACGGACGGACGGACATAGTTTAATCGACTCAGAAAACGATTCTAAGCCGATTGGTATACTTTAAGGTGGGTCTAGGACGAATGTTTTTGTATGTTACAAACATCAGCACAAATCCAATATACCCTCCCCACTAAAGTGGTGTAGGGTATAAATATAAATATGTTCACAAAACTATATCGGGCTAGGTCCATATTTGCCCCTAGCCTTATATAAAGCCTCTTTCAGAAAATTAGTTTTTCATCCATAAATTGCTTAAATGTATCTGAACAATGAACTATTATGGAAAATAAATCACATTTAATATTTATAACTGGTGTAGGGTATCATATGGTCAGTCACGCCCGACTATACTTTCTTACTTGTTTATTTTGATTTAGTTGTAAAATTTTAATTTAGCATTTGGCATTTTATTTAGCATTTTTATAAAATATTGTTAGCACTTTTATTTTTTTTTTTTTTTTTTGCATTTTCAGTATATAAACAAAAAAAGACAAATTTTTGCAACCATAAATTGTATTACATATGTATTTTGTTCTATAAATGTTACCAGATGACCAGAAAAGATTTGTATTGGTAATAGGTTTAACCGGGAAAATCAAAATTAAATGTCTACCCAAACACAAGTAACAAGAAATATTAGAAATGTGATAATTTACAATGTGATTCAAAGATTAATGAAGATAAATAACAAAGAATAAATAAGAAATGAAACTGCTGTCAAAAGTACCTAAGTCTACTGTCATCCGGTACCTAACTCTAAGAATGTATTAGTAGAATTCTCAAGTCAACATAGTTGCAAAAAATCGTATTGAAAAATATTGAAAAAAAAATATTACATTTCAATTTATACTTTGAAAGGTTTCTTAAGATATTTTCCACATATTTTATCTACAAACATTTTATAAACACGTCTATTTGTTTTTTAATCTATAATATTGAAAAAATAAATTATTTATTTGAAATATCTTTTCCATACGAAAATTTACAACATTGTTTTTTTTAGTTTTAATTTCAACCAACAAAATTTCAATGTCAAAAAATAAAAAATATTTTTTTTTCGTTTGTAAAAAATATATTATTTTCGGGCTATTAAATGTGTTTAAATTGTGCAAAAAAATTATAAAACATAATGTTAAGTGATGAAAAATATTTCAAAGTGCTATTATCCTCAAATTTTCGCGAAAAAGTTTTGAAGTTTGGAGAGAGAATAAAATTTTTACATATGTGTCTGTGAGAAGAGCGTAATGTTATTGTTGTAAAAAAATGACAGCGTTTCACTTCTTGTTTATTCTTTGATAAAACACTTAAAAATTACGATTTCACATAAAAGTAAAATTTGTTATTTGATGTTATCGAGCGACTATTTTAAAATCTTTATATTTCCGCCAATACAAGTGAATACTAGACATTTGCAAGAGTTCGTTAAAAATGACTTACAAGTCATTCATTTATTTTATGAATTAAGTCTGTAGTGCGGCCGATATTAAAAAAGCAGTTGATCATCTACACACAACAATACAAGTGTAAAAGAAAACAAATACAAAAGAAACAGAGATAATAGAGTTAAGAGTGAAAAACAAATGTATGATCTGTTTCGAAATGATTGATTTTATAGAATTTGTGTTAATTTAAACAAAACGATTTATTACAAGATAAAATACAATTAGTAAAATTTAGAGTTTACTTTTAATCGACAAAATACAAATAATCAATGGCTATAAAATATTTTTTATATTTTTTCTCTCATATACATTCTATAATTTGTAATAAATTCCATAATTTGTGATAAATTGTAATATCTGAAACAAAGCGACATCAACATGCTTTGTTGAATGCTTTGAAGCAATTAAATAAATTTTTGTGTATTTTTTACGCCCTTGTTAAGAGGTTCGTTTATGATCGTGTCGTGTACATGTAAATTGCCGAAAATCTTTGCATTCAAATCAATACTAGCGCCGTACCAATGCGAATTCAGATAAGGTGGTGTTATTCAATCAGCTGATAATTTTTTTCTTCACTTGACTATTACGCACTGATGTCAGAATTTGTTATTGTTTACATTTTTATATTTAAAAATTTCCGTTAAAACACAAAAAACTTCGTTAGTAATTTGAATAAGTTATGTAAAAAATCTAAAAATACCATGCATTTTGTAAGCAAATATTTTTCTTAAAGGTATAAATAATGAATAATTGGTACGCATATACAAACTTAATATAACAATAATATATTTGTTTTTAAATGTTAACAAATTAAATAATATTGTTTTATATTTTGTATTTACAATTTGTAGTTAACGCGATTAACCAAAACAATTCTGTTCCGGAACATTTTATATAAAGAACCCACATGAGGTAATTACCCGACCGGCGGCAGCTGTCTTCTGCGTTATGGTTACATTTTCAGATCTAAAAAAAATTAATAAATTGTATTATATTTACACTGTGTCACAAAGTATACAGAGGTGTCACTTTTGACATTTAAAAAAGTCTAAAATCAGCTTTTGTTTGATTTTGAAATTGTTTGGTGAGAAGAGGTATTTAAAATAAAGCTAAAAAAGTCATTGAAATCGTTTTGTGCGAAAGAGAGGCAAATAGTTTTTTGCTCGTGACGCCTCTGTATACCCTGTGACTGTGTATGTAATGTGATTAACTAACAAAATTCTGTTCCGGAACGCATTTTAACAAAATCCATATGAGGTATTTACACGTCCGGCGGCAGCTGACTACAACGTGTAAATCTTAAAAATTACTCCGCCGGAGTATAATTTTCCATTTACAACAAAGATTCTTTCATTTGGTATACAATTTCTCAATAAATGTTTACATTTTTATGTTTATTTTTCCAAAAATATTAATTATACCCTTCACCTTCGTGAGAAGGGTATATGCATATAAGTTTGTCATTCCGTTTGTAATTTCCATAATATAATTTTCCGACCCCATGAAGTATATATATTCTGGATCCTTATAGGTAGCAGAGTTGATTAAGCTATGTCCGTCTGTCTGTCCGTCTGTGTGTTTGTTGAAATCGGTTTTTAGAGGACCCCAGATATCGGCGAGATCCGAATCTTCTATAATTCTGCTAGACATGCATTCGAGAAGATCGCTATTTAAAATCAGCAAAATCGGTCGATACCGGAGATATGAGCAAAAATCCGAGACAACCTCTGAAAATTTTATAAAAAAGACAATTTTCATGCCTTGATATAAGCAACAACAACACTGCCTATTCTTTGAGTATTTCGTTTCATATGTTTGGATGGCTGTGTGTTTCATTGCCTTGTGTATGTTGTTTTTGTTTCTTAGTGTATTCAGTTTCGTATGTTTGGATGTCTGTTGGTTTCATTGCGTTGTGTATTTTGTTTTTTTATGTATTTCGTTTCGTATGTGTGCCTGTGTGTTTCATTGCCTTCTGTATATTGTTTTTGTTTCTTGGTGCATTCAGTTTCGTATGTTTGGATGTCTGTTGGTTTCATTGCTTTGTGTATTTTGTTTTTTTTTTTGAGTATTTCGTTTCGTATGTTTCATTGTCTTGTGTATATTGTTTTTGTTTCTTGGTGTATTCAGTTTCGTATGTTAGGATGCTGTTAGTTTTACTGCCTTGTGTATTTTCTTTTTTATGTGGTTATTTCGTTTAGCGTTGTTGCTGTTCATTTTGTTTTGTTATTGCTATAATAATGATATACCTAGTCGGGAAAATGAAATAAATATAAATTTTATGAAATTGATATTTATTAAATACACTTAGTGAAGGGTATATAAGATTCGGCACCACTGTTGCCAACTTTTTTCCCAAAAATATCGCTAAAGTCGACTGAAAAATAGCTAGAAAATAGCTAAATTCAAGACATTTTGAAAAATTTAGCGATAAATCGTCAAAATAATATTTATTATATGATTCTGAAAAGAAATAGCTAAAAAACTAGCTAAATTTTTCAGATTTTTTATATTATTCTAAAAAGTCAGCGATTTATCGCTAAAATCTATATACATACATACGTAGGAATGGGATAGTGATACAAACACATCTTATAACAAACACATAAGAGAATCTTTTTTTATGTTAAATATTTTCACTTTGGGTTAGGAAAAATGTCAAGTTGAGGTTAATTTCGATATGCGACCCTATACAGATTGCTTTAGAAATGTTGTAAAGATAAATTGAATTTCGAAATGCTGGCCTTTATGGATCGATCCTTTTTTTTCGGCATAAAAGTAATTTTTATTTCTCCATTACAATACAATTACAAATTATATTCTAACCTAATTTACCGAGCAGGGTGACGATAACCATACGACCGTTGTAGTGTAGCAGACCAGGATCTCTGCTGGGAATCGAACCCACAACCCCCAGACTGACAGGCTAGCACACTACCAACTAGCCTACCGGGGCACCCAAGATTATTATACACTCCTTTTGTGGGAAGTTTATCTGCAATATTTTATTTTATTATCATATCACTCATTTACTAAAAGACTAGAATAATTAAATATTCGTTTTTTAATTGAGTACAACAAAATATACCCCCCCCCCTTTTAAAGTTTTTCGTATAACTTTACCTGTACGCACAAATATTTGCTCCTAATTATGTTCTTCAGAACATTCAAAATAAGTATAATACACACAGCTAAAACTCAAATAATTTACATTGAATGCATATTTTTATATACATACATACATATATGTAAATATCGTCATTCGTAGCAACTTTTAAGCGATATTATCAAAATATAAAAAAGTAAGAAAGTATAGTCGGGCGTGGCCGACCATATGATACCCTACACCAGTTATGAATATTAAATGTGATTTATTTTTCATAATAAAGCATTTATCTTCCATATTCCCTTGTTCCGATACATTTAAGCAATTTATGGATGAAAAACTAATTTTCTGAAAGAGGCTTTATATGGGGGCTAGGGGCAAATATGGACCAAGCCCGATAAAATTTTGTGAATATATTTATATTTACATAATATTTTATTGTGGTGAATTTCATCGCGATATTTGTGTTTATAAGTTAATTTGGGACATTCAAGTAATTTTCTGAAGGGGACTTTGTATGGGAGCTAGGGTCAAATGGGGCCCGATCTTTATGAAATTTGGCAGGGTCATCAAGACTTCTATAAAACTTAGTTGTGCCGTATTTTATCGATA
Source organism: Lucilia sericata (assembly GCF_015586225.1). Classification (NCBI taxonomy): domain Eukaryota; kingdom Metazoa; phylum Arthropoda; class Insecta; order Diptera; family Calliphoridae; genus Lucilia; species Lucilia sericata. The sequence goes on along the minus strand of NW_023994071.1, from coordinate 1,098,263 downwards.
TATCTGTATATTTAACATAATTATGAGCACAGAAGCCCTTTTCGGGGGGTTCTGTTCTATGGGGGCTAGGTGAAATAATGAACCGATTTTAACCATTTTCAACAGGCTTCGTCCTTTTAACCAACAAAATTTCAATGTCAAAAAATAAAAAATATTTTTTTTTCGTTTGTAAAAAATATATTATTTTCGGGCTATTAAATGTGTTTAAATTGTGCAAAAAAATTATAAAACATAATGTTAAGTGATGAAAAATATTTCAAAGTGCTATTATCCTCAAATTTTCGCGAAAAAGTTTTGAAGTTTGGAGAGAGAATAAAATTTTTACATATGTGTCTGTGAGAAGAGCGTAATGTTATTGTTGTAAAAAAATGACAGCGTTTCACTTCTTGTTTATTCTTTGATAAAACACTTAAAAATTACGATTTCACATAAAAGTAAAATTTGTTATTTGATGTTATCGAGCGACTATTTTAAAATCTTTATATTTCCGCCAATACAAGTGAATACTAGACATTTGCAAGAGTTCGTTAAAAATGACTTACAAGTCATTCATTTATTTTATGAATTAAGTCTGTAGTGCGGCCGATATTAAAAAAGCAGTTGATCATCTACACACAACAATACAAGTGTAAAAGAAAACAAATACAAAAGAAACAGAGATAATAGAGTTAAGAGTGAAAAACAAATGTATGATCTGTTTCGAAATGATTGATTTTATAGAATTTGTGTTAATTTAAACAAAACGATTTATTACAAGATAAAATACAATTAGTAAAATTTAGAGTTTACTTTTAATCGACAAAATACAAATAATCAATGGCTATAAAATATTTTTTATATTTTTTCTCTCATATACATTCTATAATTTGTAATAAATTCCATAATTTGTGATAAATTGTAATATCTGAAACAAAGCGACATCAACATGCTTTGTTGAATGCTTTGAAGCAATTAAATAAATTTTTGTGTATTTTTTACGCCCTTGTTAAGAGGTTCGTTTATGATCGTGTCGTGTACATGTAAATTGCCGAAAATCTTTGCATTCAAATCAATACTAGCGCCGTACCAATGCGAATTCAGATAAGGTGGTGTTATTCAATCAGCTGATAATTTTTTTCTTCACTTGACTATTACGCACTGATGTCAGAATTTGTTATTGTTTACATTTTTATATTTAAAAATTTCCGTTAAAACACAAAAAACTTCGTTAGTAATTTGAATAAGTTATGTAAAAAATCTAAAAATACCATGCATTTTGTAAGCAAATATTTTTCTTAAAGGTATAAATAATGAATAATTGGTACGCATATACAAACTTAATATAACAATAATATATTTGTTTTTAAATGTTAACAAATTAAATAATATTGTTTTATATTTTGTATTTACAATTTGTAGTTAACGCGATTAACCAAAACAATTCTGTTCCGGAACATTTTATATAAAGAACCCACATGAGGTAATTACCCGACCGGCGGCAGCTGTCTTCTGCGTTATGGTTACATTTTCAGATCTAAAAAAAATTAATAAATTGTATTATATTTACACTGTGTCACAAAGTATACAGAGGTGTCACTTTTGACATTTAAAAAAGTCTAAAATCAGCTTTTGTTTGATTTTGAAATTGTTTGGTGAGAAGAGGTATTTAAAATAAAGCTAAAAAAGTCATTGAAATCGTTTTGTGCGAAAGAGAGGCAAATAGTTTTTTGCTCGTGACGCCTCTGTATACCCTGTGACTGTGTATGTAATGTGATTAACTAACAAAATTCTGTTCCGGAACGCATTTTAACAAAATCCATATGAGGTATTTACACGTCCGGCGGCAGCTGACTACAACGTGTAAATCTTAAAAATTACTCCGCCGGAGTATAATTTTCCATTTACAACAAAGATTCTTTCATTTGGTATACAATTTCTCAATAAATGTTTACATTTTTATGTTTATTTTTCCAAAAATATTAATTATACCCTTCACCTTCGTGAGAAGGGTATATGCATATAAGTTTGTCATTCCGTTTGTAATTTCCATAATATAATTTTCCGACCCCATGAAGTATATATATTCTGGATCCTTATAGGTAGCAGAGTTGATTAAGCTATGTCCGTCTGTCTGTCCGTCTGTGTGTTTGTTGAAATCGGTTTTTAGAGGACCCCAGATATCGGCGAGATCCGAATCTTCTATAATTCTGCTAGACATGCATTCGAGAAGATCGCTATTTAAAATCAGCAAAATCGGTCGATACCGGAGATATGAGCAAAAATCCGAGACAACCTCTGAAAATTTTATAAAAAAGACAATTTTCATGCCTTGATATAAGCAACAACAACACTGCCTATTCTTTGAGTATTTCGTTTCATATGTTTGGATGGCTGTGTGTTTCATTGCCTTGTGTATGTTGTTTTTGTTTCTTAGTGTATTCAGTTTCGTATGTTTGGATGTCTGTTGGTTTCATTGCGTTGTGTATTTTGTTTTTTTATGTATTTCGTTTCGTATGTGTGCCTGTGTGTTTCATTGCCTTCTGTATATTGTTTTTGTTTCTTGGTGCATTCAGTTTCGTATGTTTGGATGTCTGTTGGTTTCATTGCTTTGTGTATTTTGTTTTTTTTTTTGAGTATTTCGTTTCGTATGTTTCATTGTCTTGTGTATATTGTTTTTGTTTCTTGGTGTATTCAGTTTCGTATGTTAGGATGCTGTTAGTTTTACTGCCTTGTGTATTTTCTTTTTTATGTGGTTATTTCGTTTAGCGTTGTTGCTGTTCATTTTGTTTTGTTATTGCTATAATAATGATATACCTAGTCGGGAAAATGAAATAAATATAAATTTTATGAAATTGATATTTATTAAATACACTTAGTGAAGGGTATATAAGATTCGGCACCACTGTTGCCAACTTTTTTCCCAAAAATATCGCTAAAGTCGACTGAAAAATAGCTAGAAAATAGCTAAATTCAAGACATTTTGAAAAATTTAGCGATAAATCGTCAAAATAATATTTATTATATGATTCTGAAAAGAAATAGCTAAAAAACTAGCTAAATTTTTCAGATTTTTTATATTATTCTAAAAAGTCAGCGATTTATCGCTAAAATCTATATACATACATACGTAGGAATGGGATAGTGATACAAACACATCTTATAACAAACACATAAGAGAATCTTTTTTTATGTTAAATATTTTCACTTTGGGTTAGGAAAAATGTCAAGTTGAGGTTAATTTCGATATGCGACCCTATACAGATTGCTTTAGAAATGTTGTAAAGATAAATTGAATTTCGAAATGCTGGCCTTTATGGATCGATCCTTTTTTTTCGGCATAAAAGTAATTTTTATTTCTCCATTACAATACAATTACAAATTATATTCTAACCTAATTTACCGAGCAGGGTGACGATAACCATACGACCGTTGTAGTGTAGCAGACCAGGATCTCTGCTGGGAATCGAACCCACAACCCCCAGACTGACAGGCTAGCACACTACCAACTAGCCTACCGGGGCACCCAAGATTATTATACACTCCTTTTGTGGGAAGTTTATCTGCAATATTTTATTTTATTATCATATCACTCATTTACTAAAAGACTAGAATAATTAAATATTCGTTTTTTAATTGAGTACAACAAAATATACCCCCCCCCCTTTTAAAGTTTTTCGTATAACTTTACCTGTACGCACAAATATTTGCTCCTAATTATGTTCTTCAGAACATTCAAAATAAGTATAATACACACAGCTAAAACTCAAATAATTTACATTGAATGCATATTTTTATATACATACATACATATATGTAAATATCGTCATTCGTAGCAACTTTTAAGCGATATTATCAAAATATAAAAAAGTAAGAAAGTATAGTCGGGCGTGGCCGACCATATGATACCCTACACCAGTTATGAATATTAAATGTGATTTATTTTTCATAATAAAGCATTTATCTTCCATATTCCCTTGTTCCGATACATTTAAGCAATTTATGGATGAAAAACTAATTTTCTGAAAGAGGCTTTATATGGGGGCTAGGGGCAAATATGGACCAAGCCCGATAAAATTTTGTGAATATATTTATATTTACATAATATTTTATTGTGGTGAATTTCATCGCGATATTTGTGTTTATAAGTTAATTTGGGACATTCAAGTAATTTTCTGAAGGGGACTTTGTATGGGAGCTAGGGTCAAATGGGGCCCGATCTTTATGAAATTTGGCAGGGTCATCAAGACTTCTATAAAACTTAGTTGTGCCGTATTTTATCGATATATCTGTATATTTAACATAATTATGAGCACAGAAGCCCTTTTCGGGGGGTTCTGTTCTATGGGGGCTAGGTGAAATAATGAACCGATTTTAACCATTTTCAACAGGCTTCGTCCTTTTAACCAACAAAATTTCAATGTCAAAAAATAAAAAATATTTTTTTTTCGTTTGTAAAAAATATATTATTTTCGGGCTATTAAATGTGTTTAAATTGTGCAAAAAAATTATAAAACATAATGTTAAGTGATGAAAAATATTTCAAAGTGCTATTATCCTCAAATTTTCGCGAAAAAGTTTTGAAGTTTGGAGAGAGAATAAAATTTTTACATATGTGTCTGTGAGAAGAGCGTAATGTTATTGTTGTAAAAAAATGACAGCGTTTCACTTCTTGTTTATTCTTTGATAAAACACTTAAAAATTACGATTTCACATAAAAGTAAAATTTGTTATTTGATGTTATCGAGCGACTATTTTAAAATCTTTATATTTCCGCCAATACAAGTGAATACTAGACATTTGCAAGAGTTCGTTAAAAATGACTTACAAGTCATTCATTTATTTTATGAATTAAGTCTGTAGTGCGGCCGATATTAAAAAAGCAGTTGATCATCTACACACAACAATACAAGTGTAAAAGAAAACAAATACAAAAGAAACAGAGATAATAGAGTTAAGAGTGAAAAACAAATGTATGATCTGTTTCGAAATGATTGATTTTATAGAATTTGTGTTAATTTAAACAAAACGATTTATTACAAGATAAAATACAATTAGTAAAATTTAGAGTTTACTTTTAATCGACAAAATACAAATAATCAATGGCTATAAAATATTTTTTATATTTTTTCTCTCATATACATTCTATAATTTGTAATAAATTCCATAATTTGTGATAAATTGTAATATCTGAAACAAAGCGACATCAACATGCTTTGTTGAATGCTTTGAAGCAATTAAATAAATTTTTGTGTATTTTTTACGCCCTTGTTAAGAGGTTCGTTTATGATCGTGTCGTGTACATGTAAATTGCCGAAAATCTTTGCATTCAAATCAATACTAGCGCCGTACCAATGCGAATTCAGATAAGGTGGTGTTATTCAATCAGCTGATAATTTTTTTCTTCACTTGACTATTACGCACTGATGTCAGAATTTGTTATTGTTTACATTTTTATATTTAAAAATTTCCGTTAAAACACAAAAAACTTCGTTAGTAATTTGAATAAGTTATGTAAAAAATCTAAAAATACCATGCATTTTGTAAGCAAATATTTTTCTTAAAGGTATAAATAATGAATAATTGGTACGCATATACAAACTTAATATAACAATAATATATTTGTTTTTAAATGTTAACAAATTAAATAATATTGTTTTATATTTTGTATTTACAATTTGTAGTTAACGCGATTAACCAAAACAATTCTGTTCCGGAACATTTTATATAAAGAACCCACATGAGGTAATTACCCGACCGGCGGCAGCTGTCTTCTGCGTTATGGTTACATTTTCAGATCTAAAAAAAATTAATAAATTGTATTATATTTACACTGTGTCACAAAGTATACAGAGGTGTCACTTTTGACATTTAAAAAAGTCTAAAATCAGCTTTTGTTTGATTTTGAAATTGTTTGGTGAGAAGAGGTATTTAAAATAAAGCTAAAAAAGTCATTGAAATCGTTTTGTGCGAAAGAGAGGCAAATAGTTTTTTGCTCGTGACGCCTCTGTATACCCTGTGACTGTGTATGTAATGTGATTAACTAACAAAATTCTGTTCCGGAACGCATTTTAACAAAATCCATATGAGGTATTTACACGTCCGGCGGCAGCTGACTACAACGTGTAAATCTTAAAAATTACTCCGCCGGAGTATAATTTTCCATTTACAACAAAGATTCTTTCATTTGGTATACAATTTCTCAATAAATGTTTACATTTTTATGTTTATTTTTCCAAAAATATTAATTATACCCTTCACCTTCGTGAGAAGGGTATATGCATATAAGTTTGTCATTCCGTTTGTAATTTCCATAATATAATTTTCCGACCCCATGAAGTATATATATTCTGGATCCTTATAGGTAGCAGAGTTGATTAAGCTATGTCCGTCTGTCTGTCCGTCTGTGTGTTTGTTGAAATCGGTTTTTAGAGGACCCCAGATATCGGCGAGATCCGAATCTTCTATAATTCTGCTAGACATGCATTCGAGAAGATCGCTATTTAAAATCAGCAAAATCGGTCGATACCGGAGATATGAGCAAAAATCCGAGACAACCTCTGAAAATTTTATAAAAAAGACAATTTTCATGCCTTGATATAAGCAACAACAACACTGCCTATTCTTTGAGTATTTCGTTTCATATGTTTGGATGGCTGTGTGTTTCATTGCCTTGTGTATGTTGTTTTTGTTTCTTAGTGTATTCAGTTTCGTATGTTTGGATGTCTGTTGGTTTCATTGCGTTGTGTATTTTGTTTTTTTATGTATTTCGTTTCGTATGTGTGCCTGTGTGTTTCATTGCCTTCTGTATATTGTTTTTGTTTCTTGGTGCATTCAGTTTCGTATGTTTGGATGTCTGTTGGTTTCATTGCTTTGTGTATTTTGTTTTTTTTTTTGAGTATTTCGTTTCGTATGTTTCATTGTCTTGTGTATATTGTTTTTGTTTCTTGGTGTATTCAGTTTCGTATGTTAGGATGCTGTTAGTTTTACTGCCTTGTGTATTTTCTTTTTTATGTGGTTATTTCGTTTAGCGTTGTTGCTGTTCATTTTGTTTTGTTATTGCTATAATAATGATATACCTAGTCGGGAAAATGAAATAAATATAAATTTTATGAAATTGATATTTATTAAATACACTTAGTGAAGGGTATATAAGATTCGGCACCACTGTTGCCAACTTTTTTCCCAAAAATATCGCTAAAGTCGACTGAAAAATAGCTAGAAAATAGCTAAATTCAAGACATTTTGAAAAATTTAGCGATAAATCGTCAAAATAATATTTATTATATGATTCTGAAAAGAAATAGCTAAAAAACTAGCTAAATTTTTCAGATTTTTTATATTATTCTAAAAAGTCAGCGATTTATCGCTAAAATCTATATACATACATACGTAGGAATGGGATAGTGATAGTGACAAACACATCTTATAACAAACACATAAGAGAATCTTTTTTTATGTTAAATATTTTCACTTTGGGTTAGGAAAAATGTCAAGTTGAGGTTAATTTCGATATGCGACCCTATACAGATTGCTTTAGAAATGTTGTAAAGATAAATTGAATTTCGAAATGCTGGCCTTTATGGATCGATCCTTTTTTTTCGGCATAAAAGTAATTTTTATTTCTCCATTACAATACAATTACAAATTATATTCTAACCTAATTTACCGAGCAGGGTGACGATAACCATACGACCGTTGTAGTGTAGCAGACCAGGATCTCTGCTGGGAATCGAACCCACAACCCCCAGACTGACAGGCTAGCACACTACCAACTAGCCTACCGGGGCACCCAAGATTATTATACACTCCTTTTGTGGGAAGTTTATCTGCAATATTTTATTTTATTATCATATCACTCATTTACTAAAAGACTAGAATAATTAAATATTCGTTTTTTAATTGAGTACAACAAAATATACCCCCCCCCCCTTTTAAAGTTTTTCGTATAACTTTACCTGTACGCACAAATATTTGCTCCTAATTATGTTCTTCAGAACATTCAAAATAAGTATAATACACACAGCTAAAACTCAAATAATTTACATTGAATGCATATTTTTATATACATACATACATATATGTAAATATCGTCATTCGTAGCAACTTTTAAGCGATATTATCAAAATATAAAAAAGTAAGAAAGTATAGTCGGGCGTGGCCGACCATATGATACCCTACACCAGTTATGAATATTAAATGTGATTTATTTTTCATAATAAAGCATTTATCTTCCATATTCCCTTGTTCCGATACATTTAAGCAATTTATGGATGAAAAACTAATTTTCTGAAAGAGGCTTTATATGGGGGCTAGGGGCAAATATGGACCAAGCCCGATAAAATTTTGTGAATATATTTATATTTACATAATATTTTATTGTGGTGAATTTCATCGCGATATTTGTGTTTATAAGTTAATTTGGGACATTCAAGTAATTTTCTGAAGGGGACTTTGTATGGGAGCTAGGGTCAAATGGGGCCCGATCTTTATGAAATTTGGCAGGGTCATCAAGACTTCTATAAAACTTAGTTGTGCCGTATTTGATCGATATATCTGTATATTTAACATAATTATGAGCACAGAAGCCCTTTTCGGGGGGTTCTGTTCTATGGGGGCTAGGTGAAATAATGAACCGATTTTAACCATTTTCAATAGGCTTCGTCCTTGGGTCAAATAAAACGTGCGTGCCAAATTTCATCCAATTATCTTGAAAATTGCGACCTGTAGCTTGCGCACAAGGTTTACATGGACTGGCTGGCTGTCCATGTCAGCCAGACGGACGGACGGACATAGCTTAATCGACTCAGAAAACGATTCTAAGCCGATTGGTATACTTTAAGGTGGGTCTAGGATGAATATTTTTGTATGTTACAAACATCAGCACAAATCCAAAATACCCTCCCCACTAAAGTGGTGTAGGGTATAATGAATAAAAATGCCTTAAAATCTAAAGAAAAATCGCTAGATTTCCGCCATTAGCTAAATCATATTTTTCCCCGCAAAATGGGATTAAAAATCGCTAGATTTGACGAGAAAATAGCTAAATTGGCAACAGTGTTCGGCACAGACGAATGTAGCACTCTTACTTGTTTTACATAATTTTGGGCACAAACTTAAGTTTTGCAAAATTTTTTATTTGGAACAATCATTCTTCCACTCAGGGTATATTATCTTCACAAATTTTAATATTTTTATGTGTATTTTTTATAAAATATAAAAATTTTACAAAATATTTTCATTAAATGAATTCGCCGCAATTATTGCTTTTGGCGCAATTTACATGAAGACTTTTCAGACGTCTGTTTTTTCCAATTCTCTTTTGAGAATCTTCCAAAAAATCATGAACATTTATACGGTGATTTTTTACATGCAACTATGCATGTCTTTTTTTGATGTTTAATTGTATAATCCTTTTTAATTACTTATTCGTAATAAAACTAAAATGAAATTTTTAACATAAAAACCATTTAGTTTGATTTAAAAAAAATTAATAACACGCTATAGTATTTTTTTAATGCAAATTTTAATGTTTTCATGTAAAAAAGAGACATAATTATTTTTTTACATGAGCATAATATCAACAGTACGAATGCGTTTAAAGAGGAATGTCAAAAACAATCATGAAAATCCCAAATCATGTTTGTTTTCTTACCCCCCATTCTTCTCTACCCCGCTCACCACCAATCATCGACAAACATGAAAACAGACGTCTGGGCAAACATGAAAAAAAATCATCGTGTAAATTGGGTGTATTTGACATCATGGCGTACCAAATGCAAAAACAAAAAATTACATCAAAGTACTAAAATATTTTTTTTGCTAAATGTTGGTAATTTCTTAAATACATTCACATTTAGACATTTTTAAACAATCCATAACGGAAGTAGAAATGGCATTATGATATGATGAATCCTTGTCCGTCCCCCAATGTTAACCTTTTACAGGAAATGGGTACATACCATCTCATAGCTACTATACAAATATTACCTAGATATTGTACTTTGTAAATATGTTAAATTTAAAGCTGACATGATATAATCTATATATATAAAAGAGTAGCTGACTGACTGATTCATCATCGCACAGCCCAAACGGCTGAACCTAGAATCATAATATTTTGACAGTAGATGTGTTTTTGGTTATGTAGATCCACTAAGGAGGGATTTTTGGAAATTTGTACAGTTACGGACAAAAAGGGAAAAAACGGGTAAAACAGGTTTTCTTAATTATCTTACATAATATTAGTGATACAAGACTAATTTTAAATGCGCCTGTATCTACTCTTAAAATGAGCAGTTGGGTGTCTGGTACTTTTTTGAAATTCGTATTTTTATGGGGTGAAAATGTGTAACAAAGGTGATTTTGGTACCTTTTTGGCCCTTTATAACTTTTGAACTAATTAACATAATCAAATTTTTATAAATATTTTGGATACATCTCCGAAAATTATGGGACACCTGTTTCGTACTTTTTAAAAATTCAGTCCTTTTTGGGTGTAAAAGGGAGAAAACTGTATTTATGGTACTTTTTTTAGCACATTAAGAATTATTCCTATTAAATTACGGACTAATTCTGTAATATTTATTGTAATAAAATTTTTGCTATTTCACTCTGGAAAAAAGTACCAAAAAGGGAAAAACGGGAAATTTAATTTTATTCAAACTCATTGAGCCAATTTTTATAAAATATGAAAAAGTAGTTTATTTACTCACACAAAATAAGCTGTTGGTATATTATTTTGGAATTCGAGTACTAAGGATTATATAGGTCCAAATTCGAGTAAATTGTTTGGTACTTTTTGAAAGCACTATTTTTCTGGAACAAATGAATGCAGATTTGAATCGTTTGAGTTTTATCTGTGATATAAAGATTTAAATACGGAATATTTTGTAAACTTAATTCTCGAAAAAGTATATTTCTAAGCGAAAAGGGGAAAAATTGTACTCTTTTTATTAGTGCTTTCCACTTAGGTAAAATTTATTCCACTTTGGTACTTTTTCTTCCTTCAAATGATACTCTTTGTATGTTCTTTAATATGAACTCAAAACACATGATTATTAAACATACACGGTCCTCATTGAATAAGATTCTTTAAGAGACAAATTTTTTTTTATCTCATAAATTGTACTTTTTTAATTTTCTAAAATATTCAACCTAGGAACATTAATTTTAACTTACATGGTCTTGACTGAATAATATTCTGTAAGTGGGAACTATTTGGTACTTTTATATTCTTCAAATGGTACCTTTTAGATTCTTTATAATGTTTAACCGGAACACACGGTAGTTATTAAATGAGAATTTATTGAGAGAGATTTTTGTACTTTTTCGTTTTTCCGATGGTACTTTTTAATATTTTTACGATAGATATTGAAAATAAAATTTAAAATGTAGGGACCTTAGTGAATGAGAATCTACTGAAAGGGACTTTTGGTACTTTTTCATTCATCAAATTATATTTTTTGAATTGTATATAATATTGAACACAGAAACATAAAATTTTTGATAAAATGATAATCTATTAAGAGGTATTTTACAGGGTTTCAAAAAACTGCTAATTGCAGTCGCAAATTACTAAATATTTGACTAAATTTAGTACCATGCTTAAAAAATAGTAACTCGTTAAAATTTCCCCTTACAAGCTAACTGAAGCCAGTCAACTGTGTCAACACATTGCTGCAATAACTTGCAAGTGGTTTTGTTTTTCTTCAGCAGCCACACACACAAGCAGCGGCCATGTTAAGTTTTTTAACTCAGCCGAACTGAACACAACGACTGAACAGTAAAAACAGTTTTGCGTGTGCTGCTTACGTATTGCTTAGTTCTTGGTTTCGTTTTCTTACTAAGGGACGTAAAAAAACTGATAGTTTGACTGGTTAGTACAAATCAAGCCGACTGAACAATACAACTTGATGGGTTGTATGTTCATTAGGACTTTGTTATTGTATGCAATTTGTTTTAGTATATTGTATATTTTTGTGTTTAAATTTGACAAAAGTAAACAAAGTAGTTGATAATTATTGCTAATAGAAATTGTTAATTAATTTAAAATTTATAAAATTATAAATTACTATACTTATAAATTTAGATATTTTCTTTACATAAAAATTGTTTTAAATTTAAGCATTTTGATGATTTTTTAGTGAGATTTTGTTTTTGTATGTATGTATGTATGTATATTAGGGTGGGTCGAAAATAGGCTTTTCGCTCGGATCAACATCTAATAGTGAAATTATGTTGTATTTTAACGTCAAATGGAAGACTGTAAAATATTATTCAATTATTTTGAGGGTAAGAGCCCGCGCATCGCCGCTAAAGTTTGTAAATGCGTTTATATGGGAAAAATGGCACTTTTTGGAGTATTTTCACAAAATGATGCTTTAAGTATTAATTATGCACCATTTTATAGCAAAATCGTAATGTCTACAAAATTTTTTTTCCAAAATGATGGAAAAACTCAAAATTGGTTAAACAAATTTTGAGCTATTAAAATTTCCCCCGAGAATTTTGTGATTCTGAAGACATATAAAAGTAAATATAAGAAAATTTTTGTTAGTTTTGAAAAAATTTACAAAAAAATATTATGTTTATCTTTATAAGGTTCATAAATGTGCTAGTACGAATTTTTGTTCAAATTGGATAACGCTTACTTGGTTTAGTCTGTGGTCAAAAAAGGGCCATTATTTTAACAGCATCTCCAAAACTCCATTTTCAAACTTTAAAAAATTTTGTTAAATGGATTATTAAAAATTAAAGTTTTCTATGCTGGATATTATAAAGGATATTGTCGCCCAATGGCTCATGCAGGAGCTAATATTTATTGTTATTTTATTTAGTTTGTTTTGTTTAAATTATTTATTTGTTCTTTATTTGATTTATTTGTTTTATTTAATTTCTTTATTTGTCCCTTTAAATTTCTTTTATTTCTTTAATTTGATTTATATTTATTGAGCCACCTTAATGTTGTTTATAATTGTATGATCATTGTTGTTATTATTTTGTTCATATGACCGTTAGGATTTTTTATATTGTTCTTTTTATTCCCTTTTGTTCTTATTTGTTTACGAACTAAACGCACTTTGTCCCTAAATTCTACTGCAGTATTTTCGTTAAGTTTTTTGTTTGTTTGGAATGTAACAGTTAGTAAATATACATAACAGAAAGAAATTTGTAGGCTCAGTATTTACTGGCTTTAATATTAAAGTTTAGTTTGTTGGGGACAAAGACTGCGGTAAGTGGTTCATATTTATATAAATATTATTTTTGTAATAATTTAAATTTTTTATTAGAAATAAACGTTTACACCCTTGCATCATAATTTTAAACAAATTTGTGGTTCTTTTGGGGTGTTTGTTAAACTCGCTGTCCTCAACATAAGGCTCAAGTCGCAGCCAGCGACAAATTTTATTTCGCAATCTTTGGTGCGATTGTGGTTCCTTGCCTGCCGGAACGAATTTTATTGGATTTAAATGTTTTTTTGTGGTTCCTAGCCTGCCGGAACATTAATAAACCTTTGTGAAATTTAATTAAGTGGTTCCTTGCCTGCCGGAACAAATTTTATTTGTACCTTTGTGTCAATTTGTGGTTCCTTGTCCGTCGGAACAAATTTCAATTGGAATAATTTTGTGGTTCCTTGCCTGCTGAAACATTAAGAAGTTTTGTGTGAAGTTATTTATTTTTTTCCTTGCCTGCCGGAACATAAAATAAATTTGAAAATAGCTCAAGTGGTTCCTGTCTGCCGGGACAAATAATAAATTTATTTAAAATAATTTTGGTGAACAATTTGCGTTTAAATTTTTGGTGTGAAATTTTTTGTGGTTTTTTGAGAAACCTTTTGTGTATTTGTGGTTCATCATGCAACGCTCCCCTGCAAGAAAAAGCCAACGCTTACAGTCAACAATGAATCAGCCTACTAGTGGTTCCTCGTCTGCCGGAACAAAAGTTGGTTCCCAACAAATGACTGCTTCTGCCGCTGAAGTCTCTGCCCTGCCTGCCAGTTCCCTTGCCGCTGGAACATCATCGACTCCCACTGCCGCTGGAGTGCCTCCACCAAACGTAAGTACCAGTGTCGCCTATTCAACCCAACCATCTAAAGTTGCTCCTTCTATTGCCGAGGTGCCTGCAAGTTCCATCGTTGCCGGAACGACGTGTACCGTAGCCACCACAGTTGCCGCCAGTGTTCAACCTAACCAACAAAATTTTTTGAGCTCTGCTGTTCAGCCGCCGTTGCCCCAGTCGAGCTACAACAACAATTTAGAAGTTCTCCAAAGCCAGATAAATGTTCTCCAGGCCCAGTTGTTAAATGCCCAGCGTGCTTTGTCCATCGCCATGAACAATAATTCGACGTCAAGCTCTTCAGCCGCCATGCCACAGCCATCCAATATGGCGCCGCCAGTAACGGGTACCAGTGAAGCCAACGTTGACAATTCTGCCTCAGCCAACGTCGACTGCGCTGAACGTCGGACGCCATTTTCTTCCGTAAGCTGTAATGAAAATAATTTTTTGATGCCGCCAAATATGCCGTTGTCTCAAAATGGTGGCTCGATGCTGGTGCATAGAAAAATTTATGACTTGCCGGAATTTAATGGCGTCCCTGAAGATTGGCCCATGTTTTCAACAGCTTTTAACCAGTCTACTGCCGTTTATAATTATAATAATTTTGAAAATTGTTTGAGGCTCCAAAAGGCTTTGAAGGGCGATGCACGGGAATGTGTGAAGTCGTTGCTGATCCATCCAGATAATGTGAGTATGGTTATGGAACAATTGTGTTTTCAATATGGTCGGCCCGAAATGCTCATCCGTTGTCAGCTGCAACAAGTTAAAGAAATTTCGCCCATTAGTGAAAGTGCTATCGACAAACTTGTGCCTCTTGCTGTTAAAGTGCAGAATCTAGCCGCCTTTTTGGAAACTGCCAATGGACAACAGCATTTAGCAAATCCTACACTGATGGAAGAGCTGGTCGGGAAAATTCCTATGAGTAAACGGATGGAGTGGGCCCGCTACGCCTCAACTATAAAGCCATATCCTACAGTTTTGGATTTTAGTAGGTGGCTCAAAGGTGTCGCTGATTTGGTAAGAATGGTGCAAAGTTCTAGTGGAAATCGTCAAAATAATGAACCAAAAAGAAAAGTTGTCCTCCATGCCGCTGATGGTCAACATAAACAAGAATGCTCTCTGTGCCAGGCAAATCATAAAATATTTGAGTGTAAAAAATTTGGTTCATTGAGTGTGCCTAGTCGTTGGAGTGAAGTTAAGAAATTGAGGTTATGTTTTTCGTGTCTCGGTAGTGGACATTCAAGCCGATTTTGTCGTTATCGTAAGACGTGTCCCGTTGATGGTTGCCTAAGAAAACATAAAAAATTATTGCATGATGTCAAAATTAATAATACGGTTTCATCTGAGACTTCTGGTCCAAGTGGTTCATCGAATGGAAATGAGTCTGTGCTTAGTTGTGTGTCCAAAGCTACAGATAAAAGTTTGTTGTTATTTCGAGTGGTGCCAATTGTGCTTTACGGTCCTAGTAACAAAGTCGAAACATATGCGTTGTTGGATGAAGGTTCTTCGGTTAGTATGGTGGACAGCTCCTTGGTGAAGCAACTGGGTCTTCAGGGGCAACAAAGCAGATTAAATCTACACTGGTATGCTGGTAAGGCGTCACAAGAAATGGCGACTGTGGTTCATTTGCAAGTAAGTGGAATTGGTAGGCAGAGGAAATATGCCTTAAGAAACGTTTATGGAGTTTCAAATTTAAAATTGCCGGCCCAAAGTTTAAATATGGATTTAAGTGCTCATCCTGGTTTGCCCATTAAATTATACGACGACGTAGTCCCTAAAGTGCTTATTGGGTTGGATCATTGCCATCTGGGGCTTCCCGATGAAATTGTGCCTCTGGAAGAGAATGGTCCATATGCTGCCAACACTCCTTTAGGATGGGTCGTATTTGGTAAAATGAGGGGTAAGCCGTCCAATTCCCATTTGTGTTTGTTGTCGGTTCAGCCTAAGCAAAGACTCTATGACTTGGTGGCAAATTATTTCGAAACGGAGAATTTTGGCGTGAAGATATTGCCAGTCATAGAATCGAAGGACGACTTACGGGCTCGGCAAATTATGAATGAAACAACAATAAAAATTGATGGACGATTCCAAACTCGGCTCTTGTGGCGTACTGATGATGTTGTGCTTCCAGACAGTTACCATATGGCTCTTAATAGCCGCGTTGGCATTAAACGAAAAATGAAAAGATGCCCTGAATTTGGTGTCGCCTATAAAACCATAATGAAGGATTATTTGTCGAAGAATTATGTACGTAAACTGTCGCCCATAGAAGCTGCTGATGTATGCCCCAGAACTTGGTATCTTCCGCATTTTGGAGTGGTCAACCCAAATAAGCAAGGAAAAATTCGGTTGGTGTTTGATGCTGCCGCATCCGTTGAAGGTGTTTCTCTCAATTCAAACCTGCTTAAAGGCCCCCAGCAATATAAGCCGTTGCCATCTGTTTTGTTCAATTTTCGTGTTGGTGCTGTAGCAGTGTGCGGGGACATAAAAGAAATGTTTCACCAGGTACTTGTGGCTCCTGAAGATAGATGTTCCCAAAGGTTCCTTTGGCGTGAAGATAATAGAGAACCACCTTTGGTGCTGCTTGTTCACCTTGTGTGGCTCATTATGTTAAAGAAACAAATGCTCTGTTTTATCGTTATCAATATCCTCGTGCAGTGATCATCATTATGTGGATGACTTTGTGGATAGTTTTCCTAGCTCTGCAAGGGCCATTGAAATTTCGCAACAAGTACGCAACATCCATAAAGCAGCTGGGTTTGAACTACGTAACTTTTCATCTAACTCTTCGGAGGTAATTGTGGCTCTTAAAGGTACTGTGGAGAAACCGGTGAATTTTTCCAGCGATTTTAATGAGCTAAAAACGGAAAAGGTACTTGGTATGTATTGGCAACCAAAAGATGATACTTTCAGGTTCAATTTAAAGTTCCACAATGTGAATGCTGGTGTTATGGAAGGTGTAAGGTCTCCAACTAAAAGAGAGCTGTTGAGTGTGGTTATGTCCGTTTTCGACCCACTTGGGTTTTTGAGCCACTTTATGATAACGGCAAAATTGTTGATGCGGGAAGTTTGGAGACACAGCATTGGATGGGATGAAACACTGCCCGGTGAAATTCTTGATGTGTGGAATAATTGGCGCCAAGGTCTTCAAAATGTTGAAAATGTAAAGATAACTCGGTGTTATTTTGGAAATGGTGTTCCTTACCGCCTGGAACTACATGTTTTTGTCGACGCCAGTGAAGACGCATTTGGAGCCGTGTCATACTGGAGGTCAATAAATGCCCATAATAAAATTGAAGTGTCTCTTGTGGCTACCAAATCTAGATGTGCCCCTTTGAAGATTATGAGTATTCCTCGGCTCGAACTACAGGCTGCTGTTTTGGGTACTCGGTTAATGGTTACAATTTTGAAGGAACATTCCGTTAAGGTATCAAGGATTATTTGTTGGAGTGATTCTACAACTGTAATAAATTGGATTGGCTCAGAAAGTCGTCGTTATAAACCTTTTGTTGCCCACAGAATAACGGAGATACTTGAATCTACTAGCCCTGCAGATTGGAGATGGCTGCCAACAAATCTAAATGTTGCGGATGAAACTACAAGAATGAAAAGCCAAGTTAATTTTTCTGATGATTCCCGCTGGTTGAATGGTCCTAAATTTCTTTATGATTCTGAAGATAATTGGCCCCAAAAGGTAAACGTAGCCCCAAACGAACAAGATTCGGAAGAACTTCGTCCAAAATTTGCTCTACTGGTAAATATACAAGGAGTCATTGATTATAAAAGATTTTCCTCCTATTTGAAACTAAAACGTACAGTGACTTGGGTGTTACGTTTTATAAACCGCTGCACAAAGGAGATTGGTCCTGGTGAGGAAAATGGTTTAACTGCAGACGAGTTAAAAAATGCTGAAATATTGCTCTGCCGTCAAGCTCAACGAGAGCATTTTTGCAAAGAAATTGAAATAATTGCAAATGAAGGTAGTTTGCCCAAAAGTAGTGAATTGTACGCCCTGTGCCCTTATATGGATGAAAATTCATTACTTCGTGTCTATGGTCGTGTTGATGCTGCTAGCTGGTTACCATTGGATATAAGGCGTCCGATTATATTACCGTCGTTCCATCCTGTTACCGAGTTGTTTGTGGCCCATGTACACGAAAAGTTGAAACACCAAAATTTTGAATCCACAATATGTGAAATTAGAAGATCATTTTGGATTCCTCGCCTTAGAAAAATTTTGCATAAGCGTGTTTCTAATTGTTTTATTTGCAGATTTCGTCGTACATTGCCGGTGCCACCACTTATGGGTTCTTTGCCAAAGGACAGGTTGACTGCATATATTCGTCCCTTTTCCTACACTGGTTTGGATTACTTTGGCCCACTTACTATTACAATTGGTCGTCGCCATGAAAAACGCTGGGTGGCTTTATTTACTTGCCTGACCATAAGAGCCATCCATTTAGAAGTCGCCTTTGATTTGTCCACAGATGCGTGTATTCTTGCCAAACGCAACTTTATAAATAGACGTGGCCTTCCTACAAGACTCAGGAGCGACAATGGAAAAAATTTTGTTGGTGCTGATCAAGTAGCCAAGCGGTTCAGTGAAGTATTTGATGTGGCTCGTATTCAAGATGAATGCTCTACGAAGGGTATAGACTGGCAGTTCAATTGTCCCCACAATCCTGCGAAAGGTGGTATATGGGAACGTATGGTCCAGTGTGTCAAGCGTGTCTTGCAGTCAACTTTAAAAGAATCGGCCCCCCGGGAACATACGTTGCAAAGTTTCCTTATTGAAGCGGAAAATATTGTGAATTCTCGTCCCTTAACGCACTTGCCCTTGAGCCATGAAGATGAGGAACCACTAACGCCGAATCATTTTTTGCTGGGTTGCCCTAATACATCGAAAACTCCTGCTGGGGAAATAAATGTTCAAACAATGGTCCTGAGAAAGCAGTGGCACATTTCCCGTCAGTTACGCGATCACTTCTGGAAGCGGTGGATAAGAGAATATTTACCAACGATGACTAGACGTTCCAAGTGGTGTCATCGTACGAAGCCCATTGCTGTTGGTGATTTGGTCCTAATTTGTGAAGAGGTTGAAGAGGTATTTAAAGGGAGAGATGGTGTTATTCGTCGTGCTAATATTCGCACTAGTACTGGATGTTTAATGCGCCCTGTTTCCAAGCTGGCTATCCTTGATTTGGAATAGTGAATCGTAACCGATCCACGGGGATGGGGATGTCGCCCAATGGCTCATGCAGGAGCTAATATTTATTGTTATTTTATTTAGTTTGTTTTGTTTAAATTATTTATTTGTTCTTTATTTGATTTATTTGTTTTATTTAATTTCTTTATTTGTCCCTTTAAATTTCTTTTATTTCTTTAATTTGATTTATATTTATTGAGCCACCTTAATGTTGTTTATAATTGTATGATCATTGTTGTTATTATTTTGTTCATATGACCGTTAGGATTTTTTATATTGTTCTTTTTATTCCCTTTTGTTCTTATTTGTTTACGAACTAAACGCACTTTGTCCCTAAATTCTACTGCAGTATTTTCGTTAAGTTTTTTGTTTGTTTGGAATGTAACAGTTAGTAAATATACATAACAGAAAGAAATTTGTAGGCTCAGTATTTACTGGCTTTAATATTAAAGTTTAGTTTGTTGGGGACAAAGACTGCGGTAAGTGGTTCATATTTATATAAATATTATTTTTGTAATAATTTAAATTTTTTATTAGAAATAAACGTTTACACCCTTGCATCATAATTTTAAACAAATTTGTGGTTCTTTTGGGGTGTTTGTTAAACTCGCTGTCCTCAACATAAGGCTCAAGTCGCAGCCAGCGACAAATTTTATTTCGCAATCTTTGGTGCGATTGTGGTTCCTTGCCTGCCGGAACGAATTTTATTGGATTTAAATGTTTTTTTGTGGTTCCTAGCCTGCCGGAACATTAATAAACCTTTGTGAAATTTAATTAAGTGGTTCCTTGCCTGCCGGAACAAATTTTATTTGTACCTTTGTGTCAATTTGTGGTTCCTTGTCCGTCGGAACAAATTTCAATTGGAATAATTTTGTGGTTCCTTGCCTGCTGAAACATTAAGAAGTTTTGTGTGAAGTTATTTATTTTTTTCCTTGCCTGCCGGAACATAAAATAAATTTGAAAATAGCTCAAGTGGTTCCTGTCTGCCGGGACAAATAATAAATTTATTTAAAATAATTTTGGTGAACAATTTGCGTTTAAATTTTTGGTGTGAAATTTTTTGTGGTTTTTTGAGAAACCTTTTGTGTATTTGTGGTTCATCATGCAACGCTCCCCTGCAAGAAAAAGCCAACGCTTACAGTCAACAATGAATCAGCCTACTAGTGGTTCCTCGTCTGCCGGAACAAAAGTTGGTTCCCAACAAATGACTGCTTCTGCCGCTGAAGTCTCTGCCCTGCCTGCCAGTTCCCTTGCCGCTGGAACATCATCGACTCCCACTGCCGCTGGAGTGCCTCCACCAAACGTAAGTACCAGTGTCGCCTATTCAACCCAACCATCTAAAGTTGCTCCTTCTATTGCCGAGGTGCCTGCAAGTTCCATCGTTGCCGGAACGACGTGTACCGTAGCCACCACAGTTGCCGCCAGTGTTCAACCTAACCAACAAAATTTTTTGAGCTCTGCTGTTCAGCCGCCGTTGCCCCAGTCGAGCTACAACAACAATTTAGAAGTTCTCCAAAGCCAGATAAATGTTCTCCAGGCCCAGTTGTTAAATGCCCAGCGTGCTTTGTCCATCGCCATGAACGATAATTCGACGTCAAGCTCTTCAGCCGCCATGCCACAGCCATCCAATATGGCGCCGCCAGTAACTGGTACCAGTGAAGCCAACGTTGACAATTCTGCCTCAGCCAACGTCGACTGCGCTGAACGTCGGACGCCATTTTCTTCCGTAAGCTGTAATGAAAATAATTTTTTGATGCCGCCAAATATGCCGTTGTCTCAAAATGGTGGCTCGATGCTGGTGCATAGAAAAATTTATGACTTGCCGGAATTTAATGGCGTCCTTGAAGATTGGCCCATGTTTTCAACAGCTTTTAACCAGTCTACTGCCGTTTATAATTATAATAATTTTGAAAATTGTTTGAGGCTCCAAAAGGCTTTGAAGGGCGATGCACGGGAATGTGTGAAGTCGTTGCTGATCCATCCAGATAATGTGAGTATGGTTATGGAACAATTGTGTTTTCAATATGGTCGGCCCGAAATGCTCATCCGTTGTCAGCTGCAACAAGTTAAAGAAATTTCGCCCATTAGTGAAAGTGCTATCGACAAACTTGTGCCTCTTGCTGTTAAAGTGCAGAATCTAGCCGCCTTTTTGGAAACTGCCAATGGACAACAGCATTTAGCAAATCCTACACTGATGGAAGAGCTGGTCGGGAAAATTCCTATGAGTAAACGGATGGAGTGGGCCCGCTACGCCTCAACTATAAAGCCATATCCTACAGTTTTGGATTTTAGTAGGTGGCTCAAAGGTGTCGCTGATTTGGTAAGAATGGTGCAAAGTTCTAGTGGAAATCGTCAAAATAATGAACCAAAAAGAAAAGTTGTCCTCCATGCCGCTGATGGTCAACATAAACAAGAATGCTCTCTGTGCCAGGCAAATCATAAAATATTTGAGTGTAAAAAATTTGGTTCATTGAGTGTGCCTAATCGTTGGAGTGAAGTTAAGAAATTGAGGTTATGTTTTTCGTGTCTCGGTAGTGGACATTCAAGCCGATTTTGTCGTTATCGTAAGACGTGTCCCGTTGATGGTTGCCTAAGAAAACATAAAAAATTATTGCATGATGTCAAAATTAATAATACGGTTTCATCTGAGACTTCTGGTCCAAGTGGTTCATCGAATGGAAATGAGTCTGTGCTTAGTTGTGTGTCCAAAGCTACAGATAAAAGTTTGTTGTTATTTCGAGTGGTGCCAATTGTGCTTTACGGTCCTAGTAACAAAGTCGAAACATATGCGTTGTTGGATGAAGGTTCTTCGGTTACTATGGTGGACAGCTCCTTGGTGAAGCAACTGGGTCTTCAGGGGCAACAAAGCAGATTAAATCTACACTGGTATGCTGGTAAGGCGTCACAAGAAATGGCGACTGTGGTTCATTTGCAAGTAAGTGGAATTGGTAGGCAGAGGAAATATGCCTTAAGAAACGTTTATGGAGTTTCAAATTTAAAATTGCCGGCCCAAAGTTTAAATATGGATTTAAGTGCTCATCCTGGTTTGCCCATTAAATTATACGACGACGTAGTCCCTAAAGTGCTTATTGGGTTGGATCATTGCCATCTGGGGCTTCCCGATGAAATTGTGCCTCTGGAAGAGAATGGTCCATATGCTGCCAACACTCCTTTAGGATGGGTCGTATTTGGTAAAATGAGGGGTAAGCCGTCCAATTCCCATTTGTGTTTGTTGTCGGTTCAGCCTAAGCAAAGACTCTATGACTTGGTGGCAAATTATTTCGAAACGGAGAATTTTGGCGTGAAGATATTGCCAGTCATAGAATCGAAGGACGACTTACGGGCTCGGCAAATTATGAATGAAACAACAATAAAAATTGATGGACGATTCCAAACTCGGCTCTTGTGGCGTACTGATGATGTTGTGCTTCCAGACAGTTACCATATGGCTCTTAATAGCCGCGTTGGCATTAAACGAAAAATGAAAAGATGCCCTGAATTTGGTGTCGCCTATAAAACCATAATGAAGGATTATTTGTCGAAGAATTATGTACGTAAACTGTCGCCCATAGAAGCTGCTGATGTATGCCCCAGAACTTGGTATCTTCCGCATTTTGGAGTGGTCAACCCAAATAAGCAAGGAAAAATTCGGTTGGTGTTTGATGCTGCCGCATCCGTTGAAGGTGTTTCTCTCAATTCAAACCTGCTTAAAGGCCCCCAGCAATATAAGCCGTTGCCATCTGTTTTGTTCAATTTTCGTGTTGGTGCTGTAGCAGTGTGCGGGGACATAAAAGAAATGTTTCACCAGGTACTTGTGGCTCCTGAAGATAGATGTTCCCAAAGGTTCCTTTGGCGTGAAGATAATAGAGAACCACCTTTGGTGCTGCTTGTTCACCTTGTGTGGCTCATTATGTTAAAGAAACAAATGCTCTGTTTTATCGTTATCAATATCCTCGTGCAGTGATCATCATTATGTGGATGACTTTGTGGATAGTTTTCCTAGCTCTGCAAGGGCCATTGAAATTTCGCAACAAGTACGCAACATCCATAAAGCAGCTGGGTTTGAACTACGTAACTTTTCATCTAACTCTTCGGAGGTAATTGTGGCTCTTAAAGGTACTGTGGAGAAACCGGTGAATTTTTCCAGCGATTTTAATGAGCTAAAAACGGAAAAGGTACTTGGTATGTATTGGCAACCAAAAGATGATACTTTCAGGTTCAATTTAAAGTTCCACAATGTGAATGCTGGTGTTATGGAAGGTGTAAGGTCTCCAACTAAAAGAGAGCTGTTGAGTGTGGTTATGTCCGTTTTCGACCCACTTGGGTTTTTGAGCCACTTTATGATAACGGCAAAATTGTTGATGCGGGAAGTTTGGAGACACAGCATTGGATGGGATGAAACACTGCCCGGTGAAATTCTTGATGTGTGGAATAATTGGCGCCAAGGTCTTCAAAATGTTGAAAATGTAAAGATAACTCGGTGTTATTTTGGAAATGGTGTTCCTTACCGCCTGGAACTACATGTTTTTGTCGACGCCAGTGAAGACGCATTTGGAGCCGTGTCATACTGGAGGTCAATAAATGCCCATAATAAAATTGAAGTGTCTCTTGTGGCTACCAAATCTAGATGTGCCCCTTTGAAGATTATGAGTATTCCTCGGCTCGAACTACAGGCTGCTGTTTTGGGTACTCGGTTAATGGTTACAATTTTGAAGGAACATTCCGTTAAGGTATCAAGGATTATTTGTTGGAGTGATTCTACAACTGTAATAAATTGGATTGGCTCAGAAAGTCGTCGTTACAAACCTTTTGTTGCCCACAGAATAACGGAGATACTTGAATCTACTAGCCCTGCAAATTGGAGATGGCTGCCAACAAATCTAAATGTTGCGGATAAAACTACAAGAATGAAAAGCCAAGTTAATTTTTCTGATGATTCCCGCTGGTTGAATGGTCCTAAATTTCTTTATGATTCTGAAGATAATTGGCCCCAAAAGGTAAACGTAGCCCCAAACGAACAAGATTCGGAAGAACTTCGTCCAAAATTTGCTCTACTGGTAAATATACAAGGAGTCATTGATTATAAAAGATTTTCCTCCTATTTGAAACTAAAACGTACAGTGGCTTGGGTGTTACGTTTTATAAACCGCTGCACAAAGGAGATTGGTCCTGGTGAGGAAAATGGTTTAACTGCAGACGAGTTAAAAAATGCTGAAATATTGCTCTGCCGTCAAGCTCAACGAGAGCATTTTTGCAAAGAAATTGAAATAATTGAAAATGAAGGTAGTTTGCCGAAAAGTAGTGAATTGTACGCCCTGTGCCCTTATATGGATGAAAATTCATTACTTCGTGTCTATGGTCGTGTTGATGCTGCTAGCTGGTTACCATTGGATATAAGGCGTCCGATTATATTACCGTCGTTCCATCCTGTTACCGAGTTGTTTGTGGCCCATGTACACGAAAAGATGAAACACCAAAATTTTGAATCCACAATATGTGAAATTAGAAGATCATTTTGGATTCCTCGCCTTAGAAAAATTTTGCATAAGCGTGTTTCTAATTGTTTTATTTGCAGATTTCGTCGTACATTGCCGGTGCCACCACTTATGGGTTCTTTGCCAAAGGACAGGTTGACTGCATATATTCGTCCCTTTTCCTACACTGGTTTGGATTACTTTGGCCCACTTACTATTACAATTGGTCGTCGCCATGAAAAACGCTGGGTGGCTTTATTTACTTGCCTGACCATAAGAGCCATCCATTTAGAAGTCGCCTTTGATTTGTCCACAGATGCGTGTATTCTTGCCAAACGCAACTTTATAAATAGACGTGGCCTTCCTACAAGACTCAGGAGCGACAATGGAAAAAATTTTGTTGGTGCTGATCAAGTAGCCAAGCGGTTCAGTGAAGTATTTGATGTGGCTCGTATTCAAGATGAATGCTCTACGAAGGGTATAGACTGGCAGTTCAATTGTCCCCACAATCCTGCGGAAGGTGGTATATGGGAACGTATGATTTAAATTTTTTATTAGAAATAAACGTTTACACCCTTGCATCATAATTTTAAACAAATTTGTGGTTCTTTTGGGGTGTTTGTTAAACTTGCTGTCCTCAACATAAGGCTCAAGTCGCAGCCAGCGACAGATATATATATAAGAATTAAACACAGAAAGAATGAGCTTAATACCTCTCATAGTTTTACCGTACCTGCGATGTGAATTTGAAGGATTTCGGGAAAAAGGCAATTTTTGCCAATAATTAAGTAAAAATTATATTATTACCAATTGTTGCTTAATTTTGATCAAGTAAATTGCGATTATTATTTCCGAGTCCATGGAAAGTTAGTTCTGATCAAATTTCCGAAACTAAAAATTATTAACCCTCTAAACACCGGGGTCAAAATCAAAATTTTGAATATTTTATGTTCTTGAAGAAATAAGAGCATGATGTTGTTAATTTGTTGATGGATATCGATGAAACTTCTTAGAAGTTATTTTTACTACATTCAAATAATACGATAAACCAAATACTGGATATATATTCATTAATTCTTTAAGAAAATTAATTTTAAAAAATTCCTTTTTAAAAGTGTTTTTTGTAGTGTTTAAAAAAATCGGTCTTGAATTGACCCCAAGTATGTCAGAGGGTTAATTTTTGAAGAAGTTTGATTCCTAGATTTCTGGATATATTTTCGTGTGGTTTGTCAAAATGAATTCATAATTAAATACACAATATATTGCTGTTTTTAATGAAGAATATTAAATATACAAAAACTTGATTTTGACCCCGGTTTTTAGAGGGTTAATGATTTTTAATTTCGGAAATTTTATCAGAAATAACTTTTCATGGACTCTGAAATAATAATCGCAATTTAATTGATCAAAATTAAGCAACAATTGGTAATAATATAATTTTTACCTAATTAATGGCAAAAACTGCCTTTTTCCCGAAATCCTTCAATTTCACATCGCAGGTACGGTAAAACTATGAGAGGTATTGAGCTCATTCTTTCTGTGTTTAATTCTTATATATATCCTTTATAATATCCAGTATATAAAACTTTAATTTTTAATATTCCGTTTAACAAAATTTTTTAAAGTTTGAAAATGGAGTTTTGGAGATGCTGTTAAAATAATGGCCCTTTTTTGACCACAGACTAAACCGAGTAAGCGTTATCCAATTTGAACAAAAATTCGTACTAGCACATTTATGAACATTATAAAGATAAACATAATATTTTTTTGTAAAATTTTTCAAAACTAACAAAAATTTTCTTATATTTACTTTTATATGTCTTCAGAATCACAAAATTCTCGGGGGAAATTTTAATAACTCAAAATTTGTTTAACCAATTTTGAGTTTTTTGTAGACATTACGATTTTGCTATAAAATGGTGCAATAATTAATACTTAAAGCCTCATTTTGTGAAAAAACTCCAAAAAGTGCCATTTTTCCCATATAAACGCATTTACAAACTTTGGCGGTGATGCGCGGGCTCTTACCCTCAAAATAATTGAATAATATTTTACAGTTTTCCATTTGACGTTAAAATACAACATAATTTCACTATTAGATGTTGATCCGAGCGAAAAGCCTATTTTCGACCCACCCTAATATACATACATACATACAATAACAAAATCTCACTAAAAAATCATCAAAATGCTTAAATTTAAATCAATTTTTATTTAAGGAAAATATCTAAATTTATAAGTATAGTAATTTATAATTTTATAAATTTTAAATTAATTAACAATTTCTATTAGCAATAATTATCAATTACTTTGTTTACTTTTGTCAACTTTAAACACAAAAACATACAATATACTAAAACAAATTGCATACAATAACAAAGTCTTACTGAAAAAACAACCCATCAAGTTTTATTGTTCAGTCGGCTTGATTTGTACTAACCAGTCAAACTATCAGTTTTTTTACGTCCCTTAGTAAGAAAACGAAACCAAGAACTAGCAATACGTAAGCAGCACACGCAAATCTGTTTTTACTGTTCAGACGTTGTGTTCAGTTCGGCTGAGTTGAAAAACTTAACATGGCCGCTGCTTGTGTGTGTGGCTGCTGAAGAAAAACAAAACCACTTGCAAGTTATTGCAGCAGTGCATTGACACATTTGACTGACTTCAGTTAGCTTGTGAGGGAAAAATAAATACTTGAACTTTCTTCAGTTCAGTCGACATTTAAAAAAATAAAACTAAAAACTAAATATTAAACCCTGGTATTTTATAGTACTTTTTTTCAAATATTACTTTCGAAATTTTCTATAATGTGGAAGCTAAATGAATGAAACTAAAAATACAAGCTTCTTACTGAATGCGAATTTAATCAAGTAAAATTGAACGTATAAAACTGAAACATTAAAAAAATGTTTAATCAATTTTAATTTTCCATAAAAATAAACAAAATTTTTTATGTATTTAGTTTGTTATATTTTATGTATTTTGTTATATTTTAATAAATCTGACCTTAATTAAAATCAGGCCACATTTGGCCCTATGCTCTTAAAGATAATAATTGATCTGTTCATTGTCATTAAATCGCTTAAATATCTGTTATTGAATTAAAATCCTTCGTGAGACCTTGCATAGGATATTTACTCGTACATCCGATTCTGAATATGAAATGAAACAATAATTATAACAATAAAAATAAAGTCCGAATATTTTTGACCCAAAACTTCTTATATTATCTTTGGTTGAATGCTTAGTCTCAAAATATATCGTTTTATCTATATATATAAAAATGAATGTGTGTTTGTATGTTTGTTTGTTTGGACTTTATAGATTGCTAAACGGCTGAACCGATTTTTCTGAAATTTTCACAGTCTCTTCCTGTATGTCTCAAAGGAACTATAGGCTACTTTTTACTTCAATATTTTAAGTGGGCGACGTTCGACGTGCCACGCCCACATACAAAATAAGTATTAAAAGTCGCTTATCTCAGAAACTGTAAATTTTGTATGCAAAACTTTCACATCCATATGAAATGGGCAGCCTAGCTATAGTGGGCGTGGTACGTCCCATATAAAGAAAATCTTAAATTAGTATATCTGAGAAAATATAACAACTATAGTCCTAATTTTTTTCGGAGGAACTTTAGTATCAAATTGAATGTTTAGGACAAAAAATTAACGGACTAGCAAAAGGGGGCGTGGTACCTCCCATATGAGTTATATATTAAAATTCGTTGATCTGGGAAACTATTGGAGAATCTTAATCTTAATTTTTCACAAGGACCTTTAACATCCACGTGAATATTTATGAGAAAAATGGGTGGACTTTCATAAGGGGGTTTTGGTACCTCCTATATGGATCTATATGTATAATAACTAGTAAGCGTGCTATATTCGGCTATGCCGAATCTTAAATACCCTCCACCAGCAAGCTACCACAATTTATGCATATGTCGAACTAATTTTGATTAGGTTAGGTTGATAGGAGGATGTATACTACATCAAATCCGAAGAAATACACCTAGGCCACTATCGGGCCTGTTGTGCGCTCCAATTCAAGAAAGACAAAAAAAAAAATTGTTCACTGAATGTATTATTTTTCCATGTTCAGAAACTCAGTTTCCTGGACGTAATTCCTAAGAATCTTCCAATCGGTGTTGGTTAAGAATGTTATTTCCGGAATAACATCACTTCCAAGATACTTGGATCTAACTTCGACGAATGCCTGACAATGGCAAAGATAGTGCTCCAGAGTTTCACTGTCCTCTCCACATGCTCTACATTCGTCTGAATCCGCACGTCCAGTTTTGTATAGGTGTGCTCGTAATCCTGTGTGTCCACTCAGAATACGTACCATCATACTAACCTCAGACTTGCTCATTTTGAGAAGATTTCTCGTCTTGCTCTCATCAGGGTCACCCCATAGAATCTTTGTGGTTCTACCCACCGTTTCATTATTCCAAGAGGCCTTATGGGATTCTCTCATCCATATTTTTAATTCAGCTTTTGTTGCGTCGAATGGTTTTGCGTTTGTCAGGTTAACTACATCGAGTTCCCTTCCCTTTAAAGCTATTACATTCGCCCTTTCGTTGCCGACTACTCCCGAGTGGCCTGGTACCCATATGATGTGAACCTTACCTCTGGGAGAGTATTCAGTTAAAGCTTTCTTACAGTCCAATACGGTCTTAGATTTAATTCTATCACAAATTGCCTTCTGGCTGTCGGTAAATATATTAAGCCCTGTGGGCACCATATTTATTCTAATCCAATTTACACATTCCGTTATTGCTCGTACTTCTGCCTGGAAGCTTGTGTTATGATTAGGTAAACGGTGGTATATTTCTGTTTCTGGGTCTTCAATATAGAACCCCAGGCCCACTTTGTCCCCTAATTTAGTGCCATCCGTGTAGCAACGGATTCCTATTGGTATTTGCTCTAATGTTCCGCTTGACCAAGACATTCTATCTGGGATTAGCGTTTCAAAGTTTCCGACATATTCAGTGTCTGGTATGCGATCAGGCACGTCCGATGAATGTGTATAACCTTCCAATGTGTCCAGTATACATTGATGACGTGTCCTATAACCGTTTTTGGCCAGTTCGCCTAAAGTAAAGAGCCGTTCGGCTGTAAGCGCCGCCTCATACCTTATATATGTTTCAATGGGTGGAATATCTAGCAACGTTTCCAGAGCCTTGGTTGAAGTAGTACACATGGCACCACTTATACCCAAGCAGCATGTACGCTGAACTCCCTGTAGTAGTTTGATATTACACTTTTTGTCCAAAGCAGTCCACCAGATTATTGAAGCATAAGCTAGAATTGGTCTAATTACACTTTTATAAAGCCAATTTGTCATAGTAGGACTAAGACCCCATTTCATGCCTATGGTTCTCCTACATATCGCCCAGCACCGATGTGCCTTGTTGATCCTATCTTCTGTGTGGTGTCTCCATTTTAATTTCCGGTCAAGTATAACACCTAAGTACTTAACTTTGTCTGTCACCGGTATCTTCTTGCCCAGGAAGCAAGGTTCAGTATATGTAGAAATTTTTGTCTTTCTTGTGAAAAGACAGATTTCCGTCTTCGCCGGGTTAACATTGAGGCCTCTCGGTTGAGCCCAGCTCAAGGCCGTATTCAGAGCCTCCTCAGCTCTTCTACACAAGTAATTTGGATCCTTTCCCTTTAAAA
This sequence comes from Lucilia sericata, assembly GCF_015586225.1. Classification (NCBI taxonomy): domain Eukaryota; kingdom Metazoa; phylum Arthropoda; class Insecta; order Diptera; family Calliphoridae; genus Lucilia; species Lucilia sericata. Next base: position 1,067,868 of record NW_023994071.1, on the reverse strand, counting down.
GTATTACGACATCGTCTGCATAGCAGACAGGTCTAAGTCCTTTCTCGGTTAGGGTCCTTAGGAGGCTATTAATCGTGGTAACCCAGAGTAAAGGTGACAAAATGCCACCCTCTGGTATACCGCGAAATACCTTTTTCCTGATAGTTATATCGTACATCTCGCAGCTTATCCATCTGTTCCTTAGCATGTAGTTGATCCAGTTACGGAGCACCCGGTCAACATAAAACTGGTCTAGGGATTGGATAAGGGTATCAGTGTGCACGTTATTGAAAGCGCCTTCGATGTCATACCGCCAGTGTATACAGTTTGCTATCGAAAGATTCACCTATGTAGTGGACAACTTCATTTAAAGCGGTTTCCACCGATCGTCCCTTTACATAAGCATGCTGCTTATATATAAGGTCTTTGTATGGTATGCTGCTTTTAACCATGCTATCGACTATCCGTTCCAAGGTTTTAAGTAGGAAGGACGTAAGACTTATCGGTCGATAGGACTTAGGTGTCGCATAGCTAGGTTTCCCTTGCATCCTGCCATTTAACTTGGGTATATGCCAATTTTAAGCATGCAGTGAATATCTGTGACAGATGTACGGAAACCAGTCCCGCCTTCATCTGCAAAAGTGCCGGGAAAATTCCATCCGGCCCTGCAGCTTTATAGGCAGCAAAGCTCTTGATTGCCCCTTTAACCATGTCAGTTGTAATAACTATTTCCGTGTTACCCTCCCCTTCCTCCAATATCGGTTCATCTATGTTATTCGATATACCGGGTGGGAAATGAGAATACATTAGGAGTTTCATTGTCTCCTCCATATCCTCAAGCCTCCTGCCCGTGTCATCGATCATAGATTCCGGTTGGACATGAGTTTTGGATAGGAATTTTTTTATCTTCGATACGTCATTTACAGAAAAGTTTCCAGGAGTCTCGTTTGGCTTTTCGAACGATTTTCTTATATTCACTAAGTTTATTACGATACTCATCGCAGTATACTGCGGTCTTTTTACGCCGTGCCGGTTAAATAGTTTGCGAAGAGTCTTCCCAAGATTCCGGATCTCCCCAGTTACCCAGGGTTTTTCCTGGGCAGATCTCCGCTCTCGCAGAGGGCAGCTGTCCTCGAACGATTCAACCAGGGCACTTGTGAACGTTTCCACTTTGGCATCTATATCCTCTTTATTTCGACATTGAAAAGTGTCCTGACCTAAACGGTTCTTTAGTAAGGTCCGGAACATTGTCCAATTAGTTTTAGACTTATTCCGAAACTTTATCGGCTTTGGTGGTGGCCTTAGTATTTTGAATCTTATGTACCGATGATCAGAAAAGGACTGCTCGCCCGAAACTCTCCAATCCTGAATTTCGTTTATAAGCTCTTCTGAACATATAGTTATATCTAATACTTCTTCTCTGATTCTATTGACGAAGGTAGCTTTATTACCTAAGTTCAATGTTATCAAGTCTTTAGTATTAAGGAAATCCATGAGGGCTTGTCCCCTGCGATTGGTGTTTGTACTACCCCAAGCTACATGGTGCGAGTTGGCATCACAACCTATTACAATTTTCTTATTTTTTTCTTTGCGCCTCTTCAACCAGTTTCATCAGATCCGACGTTGGTGGTAGTGTCGGAGAATCGAAAGGCAGGTAAATAGATGCAAGGAATATGTTGCCACGACCTTGCTTCAGCACCGTTGCATCCGATGTCGATAATCCTGTTGAGAGGAGAAAACATAAGTTCTTGTGACATAAGATACATGTTCTCGGGCGAGATCCTGTATCAGCGTAGAAAAGTTGTAAATTTACGTGATTTAATCCAGAAACCTTGTTACGAATCGACCAAGGTTCCTGGATTAAAGCTATATGTATTTTACCTGTGTTGATTTTAGCCATCAGAGCGTTGGTAGCTGTCTCGCTCCGATGGAGGTTTATTTGGATAACCTCAATCATGGTCATCCATTAAACTGTCTTCCAGCGAGTTGGTGGTCACCTCCTCGCTCTTTGGATTTGACTCCTCCGGATAGCCTGAAGTGGCTATTAATGCAGTGGGTACTGTTGATGGCACTGCAGTATAGCAGTATTTTTAATAGACACATTCCCAATTCTGGAGAGCACTGTTGTTCTGTCTTCTGGCGGGTGAGTGATTTCCTCCTCGCTTTTAGGATTTGACTCCTCAACATTGCTAGTACTTGCTAATGATGCTTTGGGTACTGTCTAAGGTGTTTTAGTGTCCTTGTCGGGGCCGGTTTTGACAGCCTTTTCAATCGGCGCCTTCCCAATTTTGGAAAGGGCAACTACACTTTCTTCTGGCGAGTTAATGGTAAATTCCTCGATTTTAGGATTTGACTCCTCAACGTTATCAGTAGTTGCAACTGATGCTGTGGTCTTAGGTTTTTTAGTGTCCTTTTCGAGGATTGTTGTAACAGCCCTTCCAATCGGCACCTTCCCAATTTTGAATATGACAGATTTAGAGGCGAAGTAAGCCCTACCTTTATTCTTGGCAAGACTAGTCATGGATTTCTGGTCGATACCTATTACAAATAAAGTTCCCTCAGGTTCTTCTTTCCTGTAAAAGACATCCCATTTTTCCACGGCCAGCTCAACATTTTGACCTCCAAGAATTTCCAGTATACGTTCATTAGCCAGTTTACTGCCCCATCCTTTTATGTAGACAGTGGACTTTAGGAGCACCGGAAGCTCGCTCTTCTTTGCCAGTCCCAGCCTAGCGCCGTCCCAGGGAGGAGGGATACTTTCCACCAAGTTCTTTAGGGTGCTAACACATTGGTGAGATGCCAACCTCATCAACATCACGCCCATGCTGAACTCGCAGCTCTCGCTCTCTATTGGTTGTTTGCCCTTTGAAGCGATTGCATGGTCCACAATCTTATTGTTGACCAGGTCTTTTATTTTACTCTGTTGGTCTATTGGAATTTTGCCTGTCGGATTACCGGCATCGTAAACTGCATAGCAGAGATCGTCCCGGTGCCTACTTCTGGCAACTTTGGCGTAAGATGGCGGCCCATTTCCTTTTCCTCCGTCTAGCTTCTCCTTCCTCGTTTTTCGGGGCTTCTTTTGAGATTCCCTTACCTTCGAGGTTGATTTCGCCGACGTGTTCGTCTTCGGAATATCTGGCTTGGCGTTGTCACCCTTACTCGCAGGATTCTCACTTGAGATTCCTTTGAGTGAAGTATGGCTTGGCTTCGACTGTGTATTAGAAGACGGGGAGCTCTTTTTCTTCTCAGTTGTCAACTCCTCGGGAGACCTGATCCTTTTTGCCTCAGATCTTGTGAGAGAGTACGATTTTTCCTTTGGAGTGTCGTGGGATTGACTAACTATGATTTCCTGAAGCATCTTTTTCAACTTCCTCCTCTGTGCTCCAGAAAGTCTTTTCTTAGTAATAGGTAGTTTAGCTGTGCTATCACTCACCCTTTCCACCATTTGCTCTACTTCATCCTTTTTGGGATTTGCTATAATGGTATTATTATTATTATCATCTGAGGATTCAGAGTCGGAACCCTCACCTATATTTAAAGGCTGAGGTAGCTTAGAGCTACTTTTGGTCCGCGGGGAATATAATATTCCCAGGTGGTGGACAATCTGCCCTCCCTCAGCTTAAGTGAAATTAAAGCTGGGAGAGGACAGATGGTCCATCACAACCCCTATCCGCCACCCGGGGACTCGCTCGGTAGGAAAAAACTGGAAAACTCCCCCGAGAATTTTGATTAGATCCAGAAAAATTTATATTAATAGGCCAGTTCGAAAACATTTTAATAGAATGATTTATCTATACAAAGAACATACTCATGTCGAATTTTATCCGGATATAATCATTTAATAACGAATTACGTGGTCGTCGAATTTTATCCGGATATAATCATTTAATAACGAATTACGTGGTATTAAGTGATTTGCAGAGTAAACCTTATATGGGGGCTAAGACAACTTATTTTCCGATCCGGAAAATTATTCCGTAGAATGATTTATATACACAAAATACACATTTATGTAGAATTTTATCCCGATAACTTTGATTGTCAATGTGCATTTAAGTAATTTTCGGAAATGGTCCTTATATGGGATTTGTGACCAATTACGGACCAAAAATGAATATCGTATAATGATTTATATGAAAAAAATCATGTCGAATTTTAAATGATTTTCGGAAGTGGACTTTATATAGAAGCTATGACGAATTACGGGCCTATCAGGAAAAAAATTCATAGAATTTTATCAAAATATCTTTATTTGATAATGAATTACGTACGTTTAAGTGATTTTTTGAAGTGGACCTTATATAGGAGCTATTACCAAATATGGACCGATCCGGAATAAATTTGGTAGAATGATTTATATGCTTTATTATTCAAAGAAATATATGCGCTTAAGTGATTTTCGTAAGTAGACCTTATATGGGAGCCTCTCATCTATATATATAAAAATGAATGTGTGTTTGTATGTTTGTTTGGACTTTATAGACAGCTAAACGGCTGGACCGATTTTTCTGAAATTTTCATAGTGTCTTCCTGTATGTCTGGAAGGAACTACAGGCTACTTTTTACTTCAAAATTTCAAGTGGGCGACGTGCCACGCCCACATTCAAATAAGTATTAAAAGTCGCATATCTCAGAAACTGCAAGAGATGGAGTCCTCAAATTTTGTATGGACAACTTTGACATCCATAAGAATATTTTTGGATAAAATGGGGGGAGTGGCAATAGTGGCCGTTCTTCCATATGAAGAAAATCTTAAATTAGTATATTTGAGAAAATGTAACAGATAGTTCTCAAATTTTGTCGGAACCACTTTAGTGTCAATATAATTATTTAAGGAAAAAGGGGGCGTATTAGCAGTAGGGGGCGTGGCATCCCCATATGAATTAAATACAATAATTCGCTTATCTGGGAAACTATTATAGTTCGAAACTTCAAATTTCGCACTAAGTACTTTAGCATCCATGTAAACGTTTTGTGTAATAAATTGGCGGACTACCAATGGGGGGGCCTTGCTCCTCCCATATGAATAAAATATACAAAAATTTGTTTATTAGAAAAATTCGTATATTTGAAAAACAATTATAGCTAAAATCCATGTGAATATTTCAGTAATAAGTTGGCGTTGTCTGGAAAACTAATCTTCAAATTTTGCACCAAGAAATTTAACATTTATTTGGACATTTTGGGGAAAACGGACGGACTTTCATTAGGGGGGTTTGGAACCTCACATATGAATTAAAAAAAAAAAAAAAAACGTATGTTTGGGAAACTATTAAAGCTAAAATCCTTTGGGTAAAATTGGCGGACTAGGAAATTGGAACCTCCCATATGAATTAAATAAAAATTCATATATCTGATAAACTATTAGAGCTAGAAAATTGTTTATGAAAAACTTTGACATTCATGTGAACATTTAGAGAAAACTGGGCGGACTTTCAAAGGGACCTTGGCATCTCCCATATAAATTAAATTCAAAATTTCGTACATCTGGGAAACTATTATATTATTAAAATTTTTCATAGGTTACATTGAAATCTAAATTAACGTTTGGAAAAATTGGCGAACTTGCAATAATTTGCTTGCCATCCCCTATATGTAAGAAATGTATAATTGTAAAACTATTATATTTAGTTAGAATCTTCAAAATCGTAAAATGTTTTTTTATATACAATTGAATCCTTCGAGTTTCTATCATTTGGAAATCATTTGTTTTATAGTTAAATATTATTTCAAAATTTAATAAAATATTAGCAATGAAATTTTAATTAGATTAATATTTACATAATGTCAATCAAATAAAAATAAGTACAGCATCAGATTCCATTTCGTAATGAGCTGCATTGGTTATATTGAAGATAATTCCATTACTGTAAAATTTTAATAGCCGGTTTTACTAATATATACATATATATATATATATATATATATATATATATATATATATATATATATATATATATATATATATACTTTTCGAAAAAACGGCTAATAGTTTATGCATTTTTGAGAATTTTATATAAAAATGTTGTGGCCTCCGGTAGGTTAGTGGTTAGTGTTCTAGTCTGGTAGACCGGAGGTGGTGGGTTCGATTCCCACCTGATGCACTGGTTAAGGAGCGCACAACAGGCCCGATAGAGGCCTAGGTGTATTTCTTCGGATTTGATGTATATACATCCTCCTTTCAAACTAACTAACTAACTAACTAACATATAAAAATGTTATAAACATTCTTGGAATTTGAAATTTCAATAAAAATTTGAAATTTAAAGTTAGTTTAACTTATTATTTTATAGGATATATTCAAGGTTTTCATACAATAAATATTTATCTATCTGTTAAACGATAATCGGATATTGTGATTGTGGCCCTGAGGGTATCAAATAAGACTGGGGAGTATCACGTTACTTTTGAACATCAAATAGTATCAAAAAAAGTACCATCGTACCAATTTTGACATCCCTGGATCACACTGATCACTCGTAGATTTCGAGATGTTTTTGCTATCATTAAGATGTTTTTGCCTAATTATATCAAACACTACACAACTCTCAACGAGCGAGACGAGTAATATTCCGTTTCTAAATTAAGAAAGTTGTGTGTGATTATAACTCATTTGTTCGAACCTACACATCCTGCACATGCTTGTTTAATATTTTCATACTATGCAGTACTGTGAATTTAAAAAGAAGTATACCCATGCAGATGTTTAGTGAATACTTTAAAATGTTGTATTCTAAAATATTTTTATGGGACCCAATGCTTTTTTAAATTATAGGTGATAGAAATAATTCAACAGATTTCATATATATTTACAAATACGTTCAGTATTTTCAAATATTAGGTTTGTTTGAATACATTTCTACTAAAAGTAGTAAAACAAGAGAAAAATAAAAAATATTCTCAAAAATATAAAAAGTAAACGAACGAAATTCAAATAATTTTGTTTTATTGTCATTATATTGAAAAATTTAAAACAAATTATATGAAATTTTTTTCCAAACAAATCAATACAGAACAAATTTTGTTTTACTACTTTTTACTCGATAAAAATATTCAAGCCAAAATAGTAAACGAGAAAAATATTTTATTTCAAAGAGCTTACTATTTTTTAAAATTTTTTGTGTACAAAAACAGAAAACTTAAAAAAATAGTAAAAAATGGTAAAACTAGTAAAAAATTGTTTGTAAACGAACAGACTTACATATATATGTAAATAACGCTATTTTTAACGCCATTTTACAAACTAATACTTTTTGTTTGCTCGTGGAATGAAACATATAATTTTGGAAAAAGCTATGTATGGTGGTTAATTAAAAAATTTTATTTTTTTTCCTATATGAAACAAAGAGATTTTAATTTTTATCATACTTTATTGAAAACTAGCTTTGCTTTGCTACCCTAAAAGCAATATGTATAAATAAAAAACCCACTTAACGATTTTGAAGATTCTAACTACAATAGTTTTTTAGATTTACAATATGTTACATATGAGAGATATCAAGCAAATTATTGCAAGTTCGCCAGTTTCTATCTATCGCCAATTTCTATCTATCTATGAAAAAATTGAAGAATATAAGAGTTTCCAAGATACACGAAATTTTGTAATTAATTCATATATGTGGTGTCAAGCCACCCATTGAAAGTCCTGTTATTCTCTAAATGTTCCCATGAATGTCAAAGTTCTTCATGTAGAATTTGAAGATTCTATCTCTAATAGTTTCTCAGTGGGGGCTTCAAGCTCCCCATATGGAAGCCCGCACTTTTTCCCCAAATTTTTCAGATAAATATTAAAATAATCTGTGCAAAATTTTAAGAATCAAGTTGTATTAGTTTCTCAGATAAACGAAATTTTATATTTAATTCATATGGGAGATGCAAAGTTCCCCATTGAAAGTCCGTCTAAATATTCCGATGAATGTCAAAATTCTTCAAGTAAAATTTGAAGATTCTAGCTTTAATAGTTTCTCGGATATACGCATTTTTCTATTTAATTCATATGGGGATTTAAGCCCCCCAGATGAAAGTCCGCTTTTTTTCCTCCAAAATGTTCAGATGAATATTTAAGTTCTTAGTGCAAAATTTGGAGAATTTAGTTCCATTAGTTTCCCAGATAAACGAATTTTTGTATTTAATTAATATGGGAGGTGCCGTTCCCCGCATGGGTAGTCCGCCAATTTATTACCCAAAATGTTTAAATGGATGTTAAAGTTATTCTTGCAAAATTTTAAGATTTTAACTGTAATAGTTTTCAAGATAAACGAATTTTTGTATTTAATTTATATGGGAGGTGCCACGTCCCCTAATGCTGGTCCGCCTACTTTTTGTCCTAAATAATCATATTGACACTAAAGAGGCTCAGACAAAATTTGAGGACTCTAACTGTTCTATTATCTCAAATACACGGATTTAATATTTTCTTAATATGGGATCCCCGCCCACTTGGAATTTCAAAATAAAAAGTAGCCCATTACCTATTCCAGACATGCAGGAATACGCTGTGAAAATTTGAAGAAAATTGGTTCACCCGTTTAGTAGTCTATAACGTTCAAACATACAAACATATAAACAAACACACAAACACACATTAATTTTTATATATATAGATGAGTATTGAAAAGAATCAATAATATAAAATTAGAACTTTCTTATCCTACTTTCTATTCATTTTATTTGTACCAAATTTTTAGTAATTTTGTTGTCACGTTTTTTTAATTTAAAAAAATACATAAATTTCGAAAATATTATTGACAATTTATTCCAGAATTACAAACTTACAGATTTGAATATATCCCTCATAATTCATTTCATACATTCTCATTAATATTTTTTCCGAAAAAATCTTGGAAGTATGAGTTATAAACCTGACATCTATTGTTACGGTAACGAATATTGATAGTCTGCCACCTCTAATAGTCCTAACTATGATCCCATTTCAACCCTGTTAATTATTGTTCATAATTTTTTTTTTGGGGGAAAGAGAGAGAATCAGATTTTTTTGAGAAGACACGTTTTTTGTCTTCTTCGGGTTTTGCTTTTGGAAAAGGAGGATGTTGATCTTGAGATCACGAAAGAAAAGAAATTACATAATTGTGATTAATTTATTTAAAGGAAAAAAATTGTTGACAATTTATTCCAGAATTACAAACATACGGATTTGAATATATCCCTCATAATTCATTTCATACATTCTCATTAATATTTTTTCCGAAAAAATCTTGGAAGTATGAGTTATAAACCTGACATCTATTGTTACGGTAACGAATATTGATAGTCTACCACCTCTAACAGTCTTAACTATGATCCTATTTCAACCCTGTTAATGATTGTTCATATTTTTTTTTTTTGGAAAGGGAGAGAGAATAAGATTTTTTTGAGAAGACACGTTTTTTCACGTTTCTTCTTCGGGTTTTGCTTTTGGAAAAGGAGGATGTTGATCATAATATAATGATTACATAATTGTGATTAATTTATTTAAAGAAACAAAATATTATGAAACTTATTGGTGAACAATGATTACCAAGTATGTGAATATATGTATATATAACAAAAAAACATTATATGCATATTTGTAAAAAAAAAATAAAAACTAAGAATAAAAAAATCTTTATATAATCAACCCTTAACTAATGAAAAAGAAATAATTATACCAAACTTCACTAAAACAAAATAAACACAAAACTGAAATAAAAGTAAAAAAAATACTTAAGTAACCTAAATAAAAGTAGAACAAAAAAAAAAATAAATAAAAAAATATATATGTACTGAAAAATAAGAAAAATGCAGTAGATAAAGATAAATGCAAAAAGATAAAGAAAAAAACAAGACAACAATTCTAATATTAAAATAAAAGTCCAGAAAAATACAGAAGATGGTGTAATTGGTGATAAGGAATTAAGATCGTTACTGTGTCAACAATAGCAAATAATTGAAACAACAAAAAGGGAGTAAAAGAAAAATACGAAAAAAAAAGAAGTATATAAAAAAAGAATTAAAGTTTTCTATAGAATACAAGAAATGAATAATTATAACTATTATAACCAGGGACAGAAAATAATGATTATTCATAAAATTTATAACAAAAGATCAAATACAAGGATTAAGAGTAAAAGTTAATTGAATATACCATTTGTTTTCTCTAAAGATGCATTATCGGTTAAAACAATGATTTTTATTTTTTAAGTTTTATTTAAAAAACTTAATTTTAATTATTATTCTTTGAGTTTTATATATTACTCAGAAAATAATAATTTTTCTTAAGTTTTATTTTTTTGTTCAAATCATAACGATTATTTTTGATTTTTATATTTTTCATTGAAAAATAAAAATCAATATTAAGTTTTATTTTTTTACTTGAAAAATGAAAATTATTCTTATGAAAACATTTTCTTTTACAAAATGTTTAGAGAAATGGCTTTTTATAATATTAAATGTAGTTTTTGAGCTTTTCTTAAGAAATTTTCAAAAAAAAGGAGAATATGCATTATAACTCTTCACTATCTAAAACGCATAGCTATGATAGTATTGATATTTATAAAATTTTCAATATGGAATATGTGCATCCAATATAAGTTTTAGTTTGAAAATTTGGATTTTTATGTCTATGTCAAGGTTATTTCTTATTATTTCTTTTTATACCCACCAATATTGGGGCAATCTGATTTTGTCATTTCGTTTGTAACTCATAGTAGTCGTAGATTCACATAAGTTCATACATACATATATTCTGCACAGAAAAAAATATGCACAATTTTTTTCTTAGCAATCGTTTGCTTAAATTTAATTTCGATTTTTATAAATATTTTTATTTGGGTTTATAACGAATTTGTTTGATGTTCACACAGAAGGAAAATATTTTCTAACAAACACTTTATTGAAATAAATTTAATTTTCAGTAAATATTTTTACTGATTCAATAAATGTTTTTGTTTGAATTTTATTTTTATGTCAGCATATGGAATACAACAATAAAACCAGTTTTGGAATGTACTAAAATGAAATGATATAATTCTTATTTGGTTTATAATATTTAATGTATAAGTGTTTCAGTTTTCACAGTACAAAATAATAGTTTCTAGAATTAGAAACGTTTTCTTAAAAATGTTGTAAGTATATATGTAGTTTTTTTACTAATTTTAGTTTAAAAAATTTTTTGTAAAATTTTTGTTAAAATTTAGTACATATATATTTTTTAACAAAATTTTTATAGAATCAATAAAAAATTTTGCTTATTATTATTGCTAAAATACAATAAATAATGTAACTGTTTCAGATAACATATTTGCTTGAATTTCAGTACAAATACTAATAACTTGTGTTATTGTTTCAGTAAAATAATTGTTTGGAAATATTGCGATTATTTATTAATGTTTTTCGTAAATAGTATATTATTTTAATAAGAAAAATCCTGAAATTTTTTCAATAAAGAATTTACGAATTTGAGTACTTGATTTTACGAATTTCGTGATAGGTCCTATTTTAGTAAAAAAAAATACTTGGCTTTATGAATTTTTTGTTTGATTTTGAATTCCATTTTTTTCTGTGTGGGTACTTATAATATTCTAAGACGATGCACAGTGGGGTCTCCCTGAACAAAACTTGGCATTAACTAAACTACAATGTTTTGGTATAAATTATGGGTATCGATGGATAGAGGAAGTCCTCTAGATACGAATTAAAAAAAGAAAAAGTTGCACTTAATGCATTTTTTTTGCATAATTTTCAAAACAAAATTTTCCTACCTACCGACGTTGTTAGATCTGTCAATGTACTGACAATGAAAAATTGTTAGCAACAGATAAATTGTCAGTTTAGACGATTGCATGAAAACCTTACAATTTCATTGCCAGACAATTGTGAGACAATAAAATTATCTGACAACAAAATTGTCAGTTTACACTAGTGGCAGGTTGTTGTATGGCCCACATTGTTTCGATATATCATAATATAGTAGTTACTGTGTTAATCCAATAAGTGAGTTAATCGTAATAAATAATTCCGAATAGATCGTTACAAACTCACATTAAGTTAATTAGATACGCACAAGAAGAAAACAAACAGGGAATTTTTGGCAAACTTTTTTCAGAGTTGCATAGAGTGGTACTTTTTTGTGTATACACGTGGAAAAGTACATAAAAAGCAAAAAATACATAAAAACGTAAACAAAAAGAAAACAAACCATAAGAAACTCATTGATTTATTTGTGAAATATTATTATTATTATTATTATGAAACTTATTGGTGAACAATGATTACCAAGTATATGAATATATGAATATATATATATATATATATATATATATATATATATATATATATATATATATATATATATATATATATATATATATATATATATATATATATATATATATATATATATATAAGAATAAAAAAATCTTTATAAAATCAACCCTTAACTAATGAAAAAGAAATAATTACACCAAACTTCACTAAAACAAAATAAACACAAAACTGAAAAGTAAAAAAAAATACTGAAGTAACCTAAATAAAAGTAGAACAAAAAAATAATTAAAAAAATATATATGTACTGCAAAATAAGAAAAATGCCGTAGATAAAGATAAATGCAAAAAGATAAAGAAAAAAAAAACAAGACAACAATTCTAATATTAAAATAAAAGTGCAGAAAAATACAGAAGATGGTGTAATTGATGATAAGGAATTAAGATCGTTACTGTGTCAACAATAGCAAATAATTGAAACAACAAAATGGGAGTAAAAGAAAAATACGCAAAAAAAAAAGAAGTATATAAAAAAAGAATTAAAGTTTTCTATAGAATACAAGAAATGAATAATTATAACTATTATAACCAGGGACAGAAAATAATGATTATTCTTAAAATTTATAACAAAAAAATCAAATACAAGGATTAAGAGTAAAAGTTAATTGAATATACCATTTTTGTTTTTTTGTTGATGCATTATCGGTTAAAACAATGATTTTTATTTTTTAAGTTTTATTTAAAAAACCTAATTTTAATTATTATTCTTTGAGTTTTATATATTACTCAAAAATAATAATTTTTCTTAAGTTTTATTTTTTGTTCAAATCATAACGATTATTTTTGATTTTTATATTTTTCATTGAAAAATAAAAATCAATTTTAAGTTTTATTTTTTTACTTGAAAAATAAAAATTATTCTTGAGTTTTATTTGATTTTTTTCAAAAATAAAACTCAATATGAAAACATTTTCTTTTACAAAATGTTTAGAGAAATGCACGTGTCATCGATCATAGATTCCGGCTGAACATGAGTTTTGGATAGGAACTTATTTATCTTCGATATGTCATTTACGCTATCTACCTGTTCACAGAAAAGTTTCCAGGAGTCTCGTTTGGCTTTTCGAACGATTTTCTTATATTCACCAAGAGTTTTACAGTACTCATCAGAGTATACTGCGGTCTTTTTACGCCGTGCCCGGTTAAATAGTTTTCGAAGAGTCTTTCCAAGGTTCCGGATCTCCCCGGTTACCCAGGGTTTCTCCTGGGCAGATCTCCGCTCTCGCAGAGGACAGCTGTCCTAGAACGATTCAACCAGGGCATTTGTGAACGTTTCTACTTTGGCGTCTATATCCTCCTTATTTCGACATTGAAAAGTGTCCTGACCTAAACGGTTTAGTAAGGTCGCGAACATTGTCCAATTAGTTTCAGACTTATTCCGAAACTTTATCGGCTTTGGTGGTGGTCTTAGTATTTTGAATCCTGAATTTCGGTTATAAGCTCTTCTGAACATATATTTATACCTAATACTTCTTCTCTGATTCTATTGACAAAGGTGGCTTTATTACCTAAGTTCAATGTGATCGATGTGCAGGTAAACGGAAGCGAGATATATGTTGCTACTATCAGAATAAAAAAGAAATTTACGTGATTTAATCCAGAAACCTTGTAGCGAATCGTCCAAGGTTCCTGGATTAAAGCTATATGTATTTTACCCGTGTTAATTTTAGCCATCAGAGCGTTGGTAGCCGTCTCCCTCCGATGGAGGTTTATTTGGATAACCTCAATCATGGTCATCCATTAAACTGTCTTCCAGCGAGTTGGTTTTCACGTAATCCATTAGTTTCGACAAGTAGGTTAAACAAGAGAATTTGATCTCCTCGCGTATTATGGGGACATTGAGATCCCTATGAATATTACTATTGCGAATGTACCACGGGGCACCTGTTATTGACCTTAACAGTGCTGACTGCTTTCTTTGTAATTTTTCAACATTAGATGAGGAGGCTGTTCCCCACAGTTGAATGCCGTATAGCCATATCGGTTTTATAACTGTTTTGTACAAAAGCACTTTGTATTCCAAGTCTAGAGCTGACCGTGGTCCAATTAGCCAGTACATTTGAGCTGACTTTAATTTTATTTGTGTAACCTTGACTTCAATGTGGTGAGTACATGTTAAGCGGCGATCAAGGTGGATACCAAGATATCTCACATGGCTTTGTTCAGGAATTTTTATATTGTTTATCTGTACGGGAGGACAATTTTCTCGTCTTAAAGTAAATGTAACTTGAGTACATTTTGTTGCATTGACCTTTATTTTCCATTTGTCCAGCCACTTTTCCAATTCGCCGATGTGAAGCTGGAGTTGTTTAGAAGCTATTGAAGGGTTGTTTAGAAGCTATTGAAGGCTTACAAAAGCGGTATCATCCGCAAATGTAGATGTGTGAGTCAGTGCGCTCGTTGGCATATCTGCAGTATATAAAATATATAGGAACGGGCCTAGAATACTCCCCTGGGGTACTCCAGCAGATATATTTCGATATTTTTCTTTAGATCTGATTTGAAAAGATCTTTCATATATATAATTTTTAAGCAGTTTGTGAACATTCGCAGGTAGTAATGTGATAATTTTGTGTATTAGTACATCGTGCCAGACTTTATCGAAAGCTTGAGAAATATCTATGAATAATGCTGAGCAATATTGCTTGCTCTCGAAGGCCTTCCAAATAAGAGTACCTGTTCGATAGTGCTGTGCTTTCTTCTGAAACCAAACTGATGGAATAATGCAATTATCGTTAAGGTGTACTATAAGGCTTTCAAGCAATAGCTTTTCAAAAATTTTTGAGAATATAGACAATAGGCTAATGGGACGGTATGATGTCACTTGAGTGACATCTTTTCTCGGTTTTGGTATCATAACAATTTCGGATACTTTCCATGAGGTAGGGAAATATCCAATACGTAGCATCGAGTTAAAGATGAACAAAATAATTCTCAGTGCTGAATTGGGCAGGTTACTTATCATCGTGGTAGTAATTTTATCTATACCAGGTGATTTTCCTGCCTTTAGACCTTTGATTGCCGTCTTCACGGCAGAGAACCGGAATTTTATTGGGCGTGGAACCACATTATTTATAATGTTAGCACTAATAGAAGAATCTGTATCATTTTCAGTAAACACATTCTCCAAGTGATTGGCGAATGCTTCAAGTTTTTCTGACGTATTTTTTGCCCATTGACCATTCTGGAGGCGTATGGGTGACTCATATGCAATAGGGCATTGCATATGTTTAACAGCTTTCCAGAGACTATATTCTGTTTTCCTAGTAGGGTCTAAGTTTCTGAGATAATTTCTCAGATTAGATTCCTTATTATTTTTTAAGGCGATGTGAAGTCTTCTTTGGCACTGATTAAGTTTAATCTTTATGTTTGGAGATCGCAATTGTTGCCATTGACGCCTGAGTGTTCTCTTTTCTTTAATTAGAGACTCAATGTTCCTAGGACATTTCGAATTTTTGTAGTATCCCAAGGTGACTGGGGGTGTAGAAACTTTGACAGCATCTTGTAAGATATCCGTAAATATATCGACAGCGGATTGTATTTCATGGTCATTTTTCAATGAAATGTTTTGTGGCAAGTGTGAGCTGACATACATTTTATACTTTAACCAGTTCGTCTTCTTGTTAGGGAAACAAGAACAATAGTTTTCCAATTTATTTGGGGTTTCTAATAACGTTAAAACTGTAGGCGAGTGGTCTGACGAGAGGTCCAGTGAAGAGATCAGTGAAATAAATTCTCGTTTTATGTTTTTGATTACAGCAAAGTCAATTAGATAGGGAATCTTATTGAGGTCTGTAGGCCAATAGGTAGGTTGGCCACTAGATATGGCATCTAGTCTGTTATGCGATATTGCTTCTAGCAATTGTCTGCCTTTGGGAGTAATGAGGCGAGAGCCCCAAAATGTATGTTTTGCATTATAATCACCAGCTGCTATGAATCTTGGTCCAAGAGTTTTAAAGTAATCGAGAAACTGCTCTCGATTAATATTATACCTAGGAGGACAATATATTGAAGATATTGTAACTCTGCTATCAGGTATATTTATAGAGGTGGCCTGGATATGGTCCTTTTTGTATTCTGGCATTGGGAAATGTCTAATATTTTTTCTCACTAATATGGCTGTTCCACCACAGGCTCTGCCACTTGGATATTTTGTATCGTAAGTGTAGTATCCGTTAATTCTGAAACAATTCTTTAGGGTAACGTGTGTTTCAGAGACGAGTAGTACGTCAATTTCCTGAAGTAGCAGGAATTGTTCAACTTCATTCTTGTGTTGGCTAAGGCCGTTAGCATTCCAAAAACAAATTCTTAGGGAATTAATTTCTTATTTAGCAGGATCTGCATGAGCATGCTTTGTTGAAACATATTTTGCATATTTGCCATGAAACTGTTCATGGTTTGAATTAGATTCTCAATAGAGCTTTGAGAATTTGTTTCGTGTGCGGGTACACCCTCTTTTAATGCATGTGCATATGAAAATAACGTGGTATTATTTTCAATATTTGTTTGCAGATTTTCATTATTTTTATTTGTCAGACTTCTATATTGGGCACTAGAAGTTTGTTTTGCATTACTTTGGGTAACGGAACCCTCTTTTGTCGTATGGGCATACGATTTATTCTGATTGCTTTTATTTGTGATACTTTTATATTGAGCACTAGAAGTATTAGGAATACTTGGGAAGTTAGAAGCTTTAGGTATATTGAGCATATAAAGGTCTTCTGGCCTTATTTGATTGTTGCATGTGTATATATACTGAACATCCGCGATAGTTAGCAGTGTGATTTTGATCACAGTTACTTCATTTTCATTTATTGTTATCTGTTTTTGGGTGGGAACAATCTTGGCTTTTATGGATGTCTCCGCATCTCACACAAAAAGATGGTAATTTGCAGAAAGTTCTGATGTGACCGAACTCTTTGGCAATTTAGGCATTGAGGAGGACCTCTGCGCTTAATGGGTTCCTCTACAGTTATTTTGCGATTAAGAAGATATCTTAAACTATATATTGGATGAGTATCACCTTTTTTCTTCAATTGTGAAGAGTTAAAAGTAATTTCAACTCTAAACATTGGTTGAGGAATTTTGTCCTTGTTAAATATATTGTGAATGGACTTCACTTCATAACCCTTCGTCTCTAGCGCCTTTTTAATGTCAACAGTTGGTACAGAGCTGTCTACACCTTTGATAACTACTGCCAAAACCTTTGCACTTTTTAGTTGATATGTGTAATAATTTCTTTTCTCAGAATCAAAACTATCAACTATTGTTCTAAAAGACTTTTCTGAATAAGTCTTTATTTTTGTTTTCTGAATATTTCCTTTGCACGTAGTCTCTACGTGGAAATTTTCTTTGCCTACAAGTTGGGGCAACTTATTAACCAATAGATTTGTGGTAGGTTCGCGCAAATAGAGGGGAGGTGGCTTGTGGTCTTTTAGAGGCATGGATGGTACTTTTTCACTTTCTTGGTTGTCAAGGAGTGCAAAACGATTTTGACTTACCGAATTTGTTTTCGCCTGTTTTGGATTTGGTTCCAATTTTGAAGTCCTAGTGCTGGACTTACGTTTTGTATAAGTGACATAACGGTCCATTCCCGTTTGGATCTTTTCCGTTTTTTGCGAGCTCAATGTATTTGGCTTGTTTTTTGGTATGGCACCATACCTTTGACATTGGGCTTGAGTGATCTTCCTTATCATTAATGGTTTTTAATATTGTTAATATTGTTATTGATACTATTTGTGATATTGTTTACATTAGCATTACTATTTTGAGAGAGGAGATCTCTCGTTTGTTTATTTATTTTTTCTTTTGCGCAATTATCTACACAATTGTTTTGTTTTGGCGCACTTGAAAGAGAAGATCTGTCTTTTGTAGTTGTTTTTACACTTAAATAATTTTTATGATTTTTTGGATCATAATTATTGTTGTTGTTGTTGTATGGAGAGCTCATAACAAAGTATGCATTTTTTCCATTGCTACTGACCCTCCTTTCACTTATTGGAGAGTTAGAGAAACTCATGCACAATAACACAAACACTACACTTTATTTAAGGTTTTGTTGTTATTATTTTTTTTTTTTTTTTTGTTTTTTATACTTTTTGTTTTGCTCCAATTTGTTATTGTTAATAATTGCATTAACAAAAACGACAATTTATTTGATTTTAATGTATTTTTAATATTAAAAATATATATAAGTATGTATTTAATTAGCGTCCATTCGCTGTTACTTATCTTTTTTATATTTTAATTAAGAATTTATGTTCACAATGTTATTTTCTCGTGAGAGCGATTTAAAACACGTCTATCCACTATGAGATCAAAAAGCTCTGGAATATGAGACTGTTTAATCGACACCTTCCCAATTTCCTCGATTTTAGGATTTGGCTCCTCAACATTACCAGTACTTGCTAATGATGCTTTGGGTACAGTCGTAAGTGTTTTAGAGACTTTGTCGGGGCCGGTTTTGACAGCCCTTTCAATCGGCGCCTTCCCAATTTTGGAAAGGGCAGCTGCACTTTCTTCTGGCGAGTTAGTGGTAACTTCCTCAATTTTAGGATTTGACTCCTCAATCTTATCAGTAGTGGCTACTGATGCTGTGTTCTTAGGTTTTTTAGTGTCCTTTTCGGGGCTTGTTGTAACAGCCCTTCCAATAGGCACCTTCCCAATTTTGAATATGACAGCTTTAGAGGCGAAGTAAGCCCTACCTTTATTCTTGGCAAGACTAGCCATGGAATTCTTGTCGATACCTATTACAAATAAAGTTCCCTCAGGTTCTTCTTTCCTGTAAAACACATCCCATTTTTCCACAGCCAGCTCAGCGTTTTGACCTCCAAGAATTTCCAGTATACGTTCATTAGCCAGTTTGCTGCCCCATCCTTTTATATAGATAGTGGACTTTAAGAGCACCGGAAGTTCACTCTTCTTTGCCAGTCCCAGCTTAGCGCCGTCCCAGGGAGGAGGGATACTTTCCACCACGCCCATGCTGAACTCACAGCTCACGCTCTCTATTGATTGTTTGCCTTTTGAAGCGATTGCGTGGTCCACTATCTTATTGTTCACCAGATCTTCTACTTTACTCTGCTGGTTTATTGGAATTTTGCCTGTCGGATTACCGGCATCGTAAACTGCATATCAAAGATCGTTCCGGTGTCTTCTTCTGGCAACTTTGCGTAAGATGGCGGCTCTTTTCCTTTTCCACCGTCTAGCTTCTCCTTCCTCGTTTTTCGAGGCTTCTTTTGAGATACCCTTACCTTCGAGGTTGGTTTCGCCGACGTGTTCGCCTCCGAAATATCTGGCTTGGCGTTGTCAACCTTACTCGCAGGATGCCGACTTGAGGTTCCTATGAGTGAAGTGTGGCTGTGCTTCGACTGTGTATTAGAAGACGGGGAGCTCTTTTTCTTCTTAGGTTTATTCTCAGTTGTCAACTCTTCGGGAGACCTGATCCTCTTTACCTCAGATCTTGTGAGAGAGTCCGATTTTTCCTTAGGAGTGTCGTGGGATTGACTAACTATGATATCCTGAAGCATCTTTTTCTACTTCCTCCTCTGTGCTCCAGATAGTCTTTTCTTAGTAATAGGTATGAGGATTCAGAGTCAGAACCCTCACCTATATTTAAAGGCTGAGGTAGCTTAGAGCTCTCTCCGAGTACATCCTTCTCTTTCACCACTATGTTTTTGCCAAAGGCATGCTGTACACTTGACGCATTGTCCGCCACGGAGGCCAAGGTACTCACCTCCGTAGTATTATTTTGCTCACGATTGCAGGATGACGACGACACGTGACTCGCAAGTGGATCAACACTTGCTGCCGGTACTGGGTTATTTAGGCCCTGCACCGTAACTTTTAACTTTTTATTTTTATTTTCCATGTTTTTTTCCAGTTTTTTGGTCCGTGGGGAATATAATATTCCCAGGTGGTGGACAATCTGCCCTCCCTCAGCTTGAGTGAAACTAAAATTTGGGGGAAGACAGATGGTCCATCACCACCCTCTATCCGCCACCCGGGGACGCACTCGGTAGGAAAAACGGGAAAACTCCCCCGAGATAAGACGGTGTAATGTAACAAACTTTGTAAATTCGCAAATTTAACCCAAAAGTTTTTATACTAAAAAATTTTAAAATATTCCTTGGGCAGCAAAACCAAAATATGTGATCGATAGGGAATCAATATACAAAACGAACCGTATATAGATTTTTTTCCTGAGTACTTGCTATTAGCCGGTGTACCGTAAAAAACTTTGACAAATTGTCAAATTTAATGAAAAAGTTTCTATACTAAATAATTTTAAAATTTTCTTTGAGCAGCAAAACTATAATGTGTGATCAATAGGGAATTAATAGACAAATCGAACCATATATTGATTTTTTCCTGAGTACTTACTATAAGACGGTATAACGTAACAAACTTTGACGAATTGGCAAATTTTAATGAACAAGTTTTTATACTAAAAAAATTTTAAATGTTCTTTGAGCAGCAAAACTATAATGTGTGATCAATAGGGAATCAATAGACAAATCGAACCATATATTGATTTTTTTCCTGAGTACTTTCTATAAGACGGTATCGTAACAAACTTTGGCAAATTCGCAAATTTAACCCAAAAGTTTTAATACAAAAACAATTTAAAATATTCTTTGAGCAGCAAAACTAAAATATGTGATCGATAGGGAATGGTTAGAAGAATCAATTCGCATATAGATTTAATTTCTGAGTACTTGCTATAAGACGGTCTAACGTAACAAACTTTGACAAATTCGCAAATATTTTTAAAAAGTTTTTATACCAAAAAAATTTAAATTATTCTTTGAGCAGCAAATCTGAAATATGTGGTCGATAGGGAATCAATAGACAAATCGAACCGTATATTGATTTTTTCCTGAGTACTTGCTTTTAGCCGGTGTACCGTAACAAACTTTGATAAATTCGCAAATTTTATGAAAAAGTTTTTATACCAAAAAATTTTAAAATATTCTTTGAGCAACAAAACTAAAATTATTTACCGATAGGGAAACAATATACCAATCGAACACCATATCGATTTTTTTCTGAGTACTGGCTCTGTTGACTGTTTTGTTGCTCAAAGAATATTTTTAATTTTTTATGAGTAAAAACACTTTTTGTTAAATTTTTAATTACTTCAATGTTTGTTACATCACAGCATCTCATAGCAAGAATCGCGAAGAATATTTAATACAGAGATCGATTCCATTTTCGATTCCCTATCGATTATATATTTCAGTTTTGGTGCTCAAATAAGATTTTCAATTTTATGACAATTTTTCACAATTTTATAAATAAAGCAATACGTTTGTTATGGTTTGTTTTCTTATTGTTTACACTTTTTTTTGTAATTTTCCACGTGCATACAGAAAAAGTACTCTTTTTGCAACTCTGAAAGAAAGTTTGTTAAAGTTGAAAAAAGTTTGTTAAAAAGTTTGTTTTCTTCATAGAGGTTATTAGATACGTTTAGATGGTGACAATACATTCGGTTTGCCTGGATGTAACACAACTACTTCTTTCTAATGTTATAATAACATTTTAATCAAAATTTCATTTACATATTTGTAAGAATATATTTTCATATTAAGTTTTATTTTTGAAGAAAATAATATAAATCTCAAGAATAACTTTTATTTTTCAAGCAAAAATATAAAACTTAAAAATGATTTTTATTTTTCAATGAAAAAAATAAAACTCAAAAATAATAATTATTTCTTGAACAAAAAATAAATATCGAGAAATAAGTTTTATTTTTGAACAAAAAAATAAAACTTAACATTAAGTTTTATTTTTGAGGAAAAAAAATTTTGATTGAAAAATAATTATTAAATTTTAAGTTTTATAATAAAACCTATAACAGTTACTGTCTCTGATTATAACTATTGAAAAAAAAAATAAAATATAAGAAATAGAGAAAAAAATAAATAATTATATTATACATATGTCTATATACATACATATATGTAAATAGATATATAAAAATTGTTTATAATATTTAATAAAAAAAATGTATGATTAACATAAAAGAGAAATAGTGAAATTAATTGTAAAGAATAGTATAACCAAAGCAAAAACAATATTCAAACAAGTTAGAGTGCTATATTCGGCTGAACCGAATCAAGCTCTACTTTTTTAATTGATCAAATATTTGTAGAAATAAGTTTTCTCATGTCTTAAATAGAAAAACCTCAAGATTTAAACAGCTTAAATCTGTTACAATTGCAAGATTTATTGAACATTACAAACGCCACTTTATTTTATATTTTTAAAGCGCCCTAAGATATGCTTTAGCGATATTTAATAATATGTGTGAAAGATTTAAGGAAATTCAAATTTTCGGGACAGGACCTAGTATGGGAGATATGACTAATTATGGACCGATTGTAAAAAATCTTTAAGTAACATTTCTGTATATAAAAGCTATATTTCAGTCAAATTTTGTATCTACATCGTAATTCAGTAATAAGTAATGTGTGTTTAAGTGATTTTCGTAAGGGAACCTTGTATGGGACCGATCGCACGCATATTATGAACCGATCGTAAAAAAATATTAAAATATAATTTTTGTATATTTGTGCCAAATTTTGTATCAATAGCTTTATTTGGTAATGAGTTATGTGCGTTTAAGAGATTTTCATAAGGGGACCTTGTATGGGAGCTATGACCAATTATGATCCGATCGTAAAAAAATCCGCAGTAACATTAATGTATATAAACACACAATTTTGGCTAAATTCTGTATCTATATCACTATTTGGTAATGAATATTGGGCATTTAAGTGATTTTCTGTAGGTGACCTTGTATGGGAGCTATGACCAATTATAGAACGATCGTAAAAAAAATTTGAAATAACGGTTCTGTGTACAAAAATAGTATTTATGATAAAATTTTTTGTGGATATCACTATTTGGTAATGAGTTGTGTACCTTTAAGTATTTTTCTGAAGGGGACCTTTTATGGGAGCTATGACCTATTATGGATATCTTAATTAAGTAATGAGTTATGCGCGTTTAAGTTTTTTTATATATGGATATCTTAATTTAGTAATGAGTTATGTGCGTTTAAGTGATTTTCGGGAGGGGACCTTGTATGGGAGCAATGACCAATTATGGACTGATCGAAAACAAATTTCACAGTAATATTTTTGTATATAAGAGCAATACTTGTACCAAATTTTATACGGATATATTAAGTAATGAGTTATGTGCGTTTAAGTGATTTTCGGGAGTGGACCTTCTATGGGAGCTATGACCAATTATGGACCGATCGGAAAAAAATTTCACAGTAATATTTTTGTATATAAGAGCAATACTTGTACCCAATTTTATATGGATATCTTAATTTAGTAATGAGTTATGCGCGTTTAAGTGATTTTCCAATTATGGACCGATCCAGAAAATTTTTTCTCTAAATGAATTCTATTGACAGAGAATTTTACTACCGATTCCGGCAATTTTCAACAGGAATAAAATTTTCGTGTAAAAACCAATGTATGATGATTTTCATGGAATTATATTGCATAGTTTTCGTGAAAATTACATCAGAATGTGTAAAAAACGCTTATTTTTTTCGGAGTTGTTTTAAATTTTGATTCATAACTATTTCCGATGTGAACCGATTTTACTCATTTTCAATACCAAACTGCCTAGGACAATAGGGAATATTCTGGTCAAATTTCAATAATTTATTTCACTTCGTTTTTGCGTGAGCATGTTTTACATAGACAGACAGACGGACAGACATAGCAAAATCGACTTTGTTGGGTCTCAGTTGAATATTTATTGGTGTTACACACGGAATGACAAAGTTATATATACCCTCTATCACCACTCATGGTGGTGCAGGGTATAAAAAAAAACAAGTAAGAAATTATAGTCGGGCGGGCCGACCATATAATACCCTACACCAGTTACAAATAAAATGTGATTTAATTTTCATAATAAAGCATTTAATTTGAATTGTACCTTGTCTCAGATATAGTTAAGCCATCATATAGTTAAGTCATCAAGGCTAGTATAGAATATAATTAAACATAATTATGAACTTGAAATCCCTATTCGTAGGGTTCAATTGTATGGGCGCTAGGTGAAATCATGGACCGATGTTAACCATTTTAAATAGGCTTTGTCTCCGGTACCATAGAAGATTATTTGCCAAGTTTCATTGAATTATCATCAAAATTGCGACCTGTAGTTTGATTACAAGGTTTACAAGCCCTATTCAGGGGTTCACTTGTAAATAGGTGAAATAATGGACTGATGTTAACCATTTTCAATAGGCCTCGTCTCCGGTACCATTGAAGATTATTTGCCAAGTTTCATGGAATTATCATCAAACTTGCGACCTGTAGTTTGATTACAAGGTTTACATGGACGGACATAGCTAAATCAACTCAGAAAATGATTCTAAGCCGATTGGTATTCTTGAATCAAGTATCATGTTAGAGTAAATTTTTAATTAGTTGATGCAAGGTGTTGCTTATGTAGGGTGCTATGATTGGTTCAGAGGACTGTGTTGACAAAATGGAGTTGGACTAAAGCAAAAATTACCATATATAAGTTGGGTATTGCTATACAAACTAGAGCCATAGGCAATACAATGGCTGTGTATTATTTGAATAGCAGAAGGGGTGGGAGGCTCAGGTCATTAGACATAGGGATATTAGGACGTATTGAAATTAAAAGATCGCAGGTATTATCTTTTTTTTTTTTTTGACACGAAGAATTTTGTTTGTGGTCGTGTGTATGTTTTGATAGTGATAAGAATTCACGACATTACGACACCGTGTCACATTTCAACTTTTCAAAACATACCTAGTTTTGTCATAAAAAAGCAACCATATCATATGGCGCCCAACGAAGGATACCTTACTTTTAGTTTAAAGTGCGTGAGATCTCTGAAAAGGGGCTGGTGAAATCCTGTATGTGTGGCTTACAATGTCCTTTTTACAGTGATCATTAGCAATTAGATTTTTGTTTTTTTGGGACTTCTTTTGTTGTAGACTAGGGTGTCCTCTACGTAAGGGTGAGCCCTTAATAGACTGAGTCTTGCTATAAACTATAAAAGGGGGTTAAAACTAGTAGCCTTGACCATCTCTTGTATTTAGGGATCGCATGAATTACTGTATATTACTTAGACAGGGGGTTTATACGTTTTCTGAACTACGGTTTAGCGAATTTAACTTACGATACAACGCCTTTTTTAACGATGTTTTACCTTCTGTTGACATTGTGTTAGTATTATGACTCTCATGGGATATTGATGTATCTCTGTAAGAGAAATTAAATTTTCGCTCTTGGTTTGCATTATGTTGATAATTTCTCTCCTTTGCGTAATCATCTTGTCTCTTTTGCTGGCGAATCTTTATTTGGTCAATATGTCTTTTATATACTTTTCCCTGGAATATAATTTCGTAATGCAAGTCTCTTATTTTTCTACTCACCACCCCATATAACCACTTATCCACTTTGTCTTCAGAAATTTTTTCTCAGTAACTGTTTGTGAAATATTTTGTGGAAATACCAAATCCAGTCGTGAACGGATTTATTGGCAATTTTGTTGTATCCATGGCCTTAAAGTAATTTTTTACGGCTTGCACCGAACACTCGGCATGACCGTTTGTTGACGGGTGGTAGGGAGCTGTCAATTTATGGAACTGAACATCTACTCTATCCAAAAAATCTTTAAATTCACGTGATGTAAAATTTGTTCCGTTATCCGAAACGAGAGTGACCGGAACACCATACGCTGCAAATAGTTCGTCTAAAATAGAAGTAGTTGCAGAAGACGTTGTAGAATTAGTTGGTTGAACTTCTAACCACTCACTAGCTATACGCATCCGAAATTATGAGAAGCATTGTGCCCGCTACCGGTCCCTCGTAGTCAATGTGGACTCTCTCTCATGTCCCTTTTGGATGTGATGTGTAGTTGTTGCTGGGGTTGACAGCCATTGGCCGAAAAATTTCGGGTAATTCCGGTACGTAGAACCGGCTGTCGGGGAATGGTTGTTGTTGTAACAGATGAAACTATACAATTTTTAATCCAAGCTAAGAAATTGGGCTACTTCAATGGGGTTAGTCCATAAATTCATTGGGTTAAGTGAAGTAAGGTGGGCTGGACTGTTGAATATGTGGTGGGTATCATGGGGACCCTGTCCACAAGCTGGGCATATATTGGGGACAGCACGGTCTATGCGGGACCAGTAGGCGTTGAGCCTGTTGCTCCATCCCGATCTCAGTTGTGCCAGAGCAACTCTTGTTTTCCGCGGCAGGTTCTTCTCTATTTCTGCTATGGGCGACCTCCAAGAACGACATTCATGCGGTAACCTTAAACCGCGGTATTGGCATTTTGGCAGCTTTGAATATTTCTCCACTGGATATCACTCAGCGAAGGAGACCACACTGGAGCAGCATAAATGACCACTGACCGGCGTAGCAGTACTCTAATTCATTGCTTTTTATACCCTTCACCTTCGTGAGAAGGGTATATAATATAAGTTTGTCATTCCGTTTCTAATTTCTAAAATATAATTTTCCGACCCTATAAAGTATATATATTCAGAGTCCTTATAGATAGCGGAGTCGATTTAGCTATGTCCGTCTGTATGTCTATCTATAAATTTTGTTATTGTATTTGAAAATACAATAATTCAAATTGTTTTTTATTTGCTTTGATTTTTTATACAAACGTGTTGATTTGAAATATTTGAATTTGATTTTATTCAATATTGAATTTTTTTGAATGAACAAAACTGAATAACAACTTTATCGTATGATTAAATCAGGAAAAATTGATTTTTGCAGGTCTCTGATTTCAACCATCCATTACACACTTCTAAATACTATCAATAATCGTCAAATGTTGACCATATCAATAACTTACACTACATATCGGTTCCGAAATTGGTTATTATCCAAAATAATAAGATTTTCATATTAAATCAGGCTCAATTAGTGGTATGAATACGAATTGAACAATTTTGAACACGGATATGTCTTAATTTGTTGCTAGAACAAATAAAATGTCCGATCTATTAAACATGGATATTGTCTCGAGTATATCAAGATATGATTGATAGCATTATTGTATACTTTGGAAATCGGAGATATGAAAAAACTTTTTAGGTCAGGTTAGGTTGATAGGAGGATGTATAGTACATCAAATCGGAAGAAATACACCTAGGTCACTATCGGGCCTGTTGTGCTCTACTTTTCATGAAAAAAAAAATAACTAAAAATTTTGTTCTCTGAGTATATTATTTTTCAATGTTCAGAAACTCAGTTTCCTGGACGTAATTCCTAAGAATTTTCCAATCAGTGTTAGTCAGGAATGTTATTTTCGGAATAACATCACTTCCAAGATACTTGGATCTAACTTCGACGAATGCTTGACAGTGGCAAAGAAAGTGCTCCAGAGTTTGACTGTCATCTCCCCATGCTCTACATTCGTCCGAATCCGCACCGCCAATTTTGTATAGATGTGCTCGTAATCCTGTGTGTCCACTCAGAATACGTACCATCATACTAACTTCAGACTTGCTCATTTTGATTACATTTCTAGTCTTGTTCTCATCAGGGTCACCCCATAGGATCTTTGTGGTTCTACCCACCGTTTCATTATTCCAAGAGGCCTTATGGGATTCTCTCACCCATTTTTTTAATTCAGCTTTTGTTGCGTCGAATGTGTTTGCGTTTGTCAGGTTAACTACCTCGAGCTCCCTTCCCTTTAAGGCTATTACGTTCGTTGCCGACTACTCCCGAGTGTCCTGATACCCATATGTTGTAAACCTTACCTCTGGGAGAGTATTCATTTAAACCTTTCTTACAATCCAATACGGTCTTAAATTTAATTATATCACCTGATATCGCCCTAATTGTCTGTCGGTGAATATATAAAGGGACGTGGGCGCCATATTTATTCTAATCCAATTTACACATTCCGTTTTTTCTCGGACTTCTGCCTGAAAGCTTGTGTTATGATTAGGTAAACGGTCGTATATTTCTGTTTCTGGGTCTTCAATATAGAACCCCAGGCCCACATTATCCTCCAATTTAGTACCATCCGTATAACAACGGATTCCTACTGGTATTTGCTCTAGTTTCCGCTTGACCAAGATATTCTACCTGGAATCAGCGTTTCAAAGTTTCCGACATATTCTGTGTCTGGTATACGATCAGGCACGTCCGATGATTGTGTCCAGTAACCGCTTTTGGCCAGTTCGCCTAAAGTAAAGAGACGTTCGGCAGTAAGCGTCGCCTCATATCTTAAATATGCTTCAATGGGTGGAATATCTAGCATCGTTTCCAGAGCTTCGGTTGAAGTAGTGTAGTAGTTTGATATTACACTTTTTGTCCAAAGCAGTCCACCAGATTATTAAAGCATAAGCTAGAATTGGTCTAATTACACTTTTATAAAGCCAATTTGTCATGGTAGGACTAAGACCCATTTTCATGCCTATAGTTCTATATAGTTGATCCTATCCTCTATGTGGTGTCTCTATTTTAATTTCCGGTCGAGAATTACACCTAAGTACTTAACTTTGTCTGTCACCGTTATCTTCTTGCCCAGGAAGCAAGGTTCAGTATACGTAGAAATTTTTGTTTTTCTTGTGAAAAGACAGATTTCCGTTTTTGCCGGGTTAACATTGAGGCCGCTCGGTTGAGCCCAGCTCAAGGCCGTATTCAGAGCCTCCTCAGATCTTCTACACAAGTAATTTGGATCCTTTCCCTTTAAAAGTATTACGACATCGTCTGCATAGCAGACAGGTCTAAGTCCTTTCTTGGTTAGAGTCCTTAGAAGGCTATTAATCGTGATAACCCAGAGTAAAGGTGACAAAATGCCACCCTGTGGTATAGCACGAAATACCTTTTTCCTAATAGTAATATCCATTTGTTCCTTAGCATGTAGTTGATCCAGTTATGGAGCACCCGGTCAACATAAAACTGGTCTAGGGATTGGATAATAGTATCAGTGTGCACGTTATTGAAAGCGCCTTCGATGTCAATGCATACAGCCAGTGTATACAGTTTTCTATCGAAGGATTCACCTATGTGGTGAACAACTTCGTTTAAAGCGGTTTCCACCGATCGTCCCTTTACATAAGCATGCTCCTTAAATTTTAGGCCTTTGTCGGGTATACTGCTTTTAACGATACTATCGACTATCCGTCCCAAGGTTTTAAGTAGGATTGACGTAAGACTTATCGGTCGAGAGGACTTAGGTGTCGAATAGCTAGGTTTCCCTTGTTTAGGTATAAATATTACCCTTGCATCCTGCCATTTAATGGGGGTATATGTGAATTTCAAGCATGCAGTGAATATCTGAGACAGATGTACGGAAACCAGTCCCGCCTCCATCTGTAAGAGTGCCGAAAATGCCATCCGGCCCCGCAGCTTTATAGGGAGCGAAGCTCTTGATTGCCCCTTTAACCATATCAGATGTAATTACAATTTCCGTGTTAGCCTCCCCTTGCTCCAATATAGGTTCATCTATGTTATTCGATATACCGGGTGGAAAATGATAGTCCATTAAGAGTTTCATTGTCTCCTCCATATCCTCCAGCCTCCTGCCCGTATCATCGACCATAGATTCCGGTTGGACATGAGTTTTGGATAGGAATTTTTTATCTTCGATACGTCATTTACGCTGTCTACCTGTTCACAGAAAAGTTTCCAGGAGTCTCGTTTGGCTTTACGAACAATTTTCTTATATTCACCAAGTTTACTACGATACTCATCCCAGTATACTGGGGTCTTTTTACGCCGTGCCCGGTTAAATAGTGATTTAATCCAGAAACCTTGTTGCGAATCGTCCAAGGTTCCTGTATTAAAGCTATATGTATTTTACATGTGTTAATTTTAGCCATCAAAGCGTTAGTAGCCGTCTCACTACGATGGAGGTTTATTTGGATAACCTAAATCACAGTCTTCCAGCGAGCTAGTGATCACCTCCCCGCTCGTTGGATTTGACTCCTCCGGGTAACCTGAAGTGGCTATTGATGCAGTGGGAACTATAGATGGCACTGCGGTGCCTTATCAGGCGTAGGAAGAGCAGTCTTTTTAATCGACACTTTGCCAATTTTGGACAGCACTGCAGTTCTGTCTTTTGGCGAGTAAGTAATTTCCTCCTCAAAATTACCAGTAGTGTCCTTATCGGGGCCGGTTTTGACAGCCCTTTCAATCGGCGCCTCCCCAATTTTGGGAAGGGCAGCTGCACCTTCTTTTGGCGAGTTAGTGGTACCTTCCTCGCTTTTAGGATTTGACTCCTTAACGTCACAGTAGTTGCTACTGATGGTGTGGTCTTTCGAGGCTTGTTGTAACAGCCCTTTCAATCGGCACCTTCCCAATTTTGAATATGACAGCTTTAGATGCGAATTAAGCCCTACCTTTATTCTTGGCAAATAAAGTTCCCTCAGGTTCTTCTTTCCTGTAAAAGACGTCCCATTTTTCCACGGCCAGCTCAGCATTTTGACCACCAAGAATTTCCAGTATACGTTCATTAGCCTGTTTACTGCCCCATACTTTTATGTAGACAGTGGACTTTAAGAGCACCGGAAGCTCGCTCTTCTTTTCCAGTCCCAGCAAAGCGCCGTCCCAGGGAGGAGGGATACTTTCCACCAAGTTCCTTAGGGTGCTAACACATCACGCCCATGCTGAACTCGCAGCTCACGCTCTCTATTGGTTGTTTGCCCTTTGAAGCGATTGCGTGGTCCATTATCATATTGTTGACCAGGTCTTCTATTATACTCTGTTGGTCTATTGGAAGTTTGCCTGTCGGATTACCGGCATCGTAAACTGCATAGCAGAGATCGTCCCGGTGTCTTCTTCTGTCAACTTTGGCGTAAGATGGCTGCTCTTTTCTTTTTCCACTGTCTAGCCTCTATTTCCTCGCTTTTCGGGGCTTCTTTTGAGATACCTGGACCTTCGAGGTTGATTTTTTTTTTTTTTTTGTTTTTGTATAATTGGACCAGCACTCAGGGGGAACTGAGAAAATAGGTTGTGGGAAGGAGGATAGAGGGAGTAGTGTTTGTGGACATTTGATTTTAATCTTCTTATATAGAAAGTGGCAGGGAATACTTCTGCAGGAAGTTTATTCCACATACGAACAGTGCGGCTGAAGAATGAATTTTCCCTGTAGTGTGTTGTGCGGTCCACTGGCCAATCTACCACAAATGGGTGTGTTCTTGAAGAAAGACGTGTGTTACGCAAGAATATACGGGTATCAGGGACAAGTTCCCTAATTTCAAAGGAACACATTCCATTGTAGTATCGATAGAACCGTGAAATACACCCCACGTTGCGACGGTGCTCTAGTGAATCAATAGAGTTGGATACCCTACTGTCACCGATAAGTATCTTCGCCCTCCCTGTACGCGGTCGTGTAGCTCCAAAATAGACTTCGAAGCTCCGGCCCATACAGGAGAGTTGTATTCCATTTTCGGTCGGATATAAGTGGTGGAAATAGTAAGATCAGATGGAGTGAAGTAAGTCTTACACCGTTTCAAAAAACCGAGACACTTGAATGCTTCTTTTCACACTTGAAAAATGTGTTTAGTCCAGCGGACATCGTACTGAATTTTCATGCCCAGAACATCAAGAGTTTCTGATACCTTAATATTTACACCACCCATATATAGAGAGGGAACAACAATATCTGCCAAGCGTTTATGTGTTAAAAAACAACATTGAGTCTTGCGGGCGTTAAAATCGACTCTGTTACACGACCCCATTCAGAGATTTTAATCAAGTCGTGATTAAGCGATTCATTCATATTGCACCTCATTGCCCCAATCTCTAGACGGCTTGGCCTATGATTGAATGAATAAGAATGGCAGATACTGCTGTCATCAATGCTGTTGATAAAGAAATGCAAAAAGATAAAGAACAAAACAAGACAACAATTCTAATATTAAAATAAAAGTCCAGAAAATACAGAAGATGATGTAATTGGTGATAAGGAATTAAGATCATTACTGTGCCAACAATATCAAATAATTGAAACAACAAAAAGGGAGTAAAAGAAAAATACGCAAAAAAAAGAAGTATATAAAAAAAAAAGAATAAAAGTTTTCTATAGAATACAAGAAATGAATAATTATAAACTATTGAAAAAAAATTAAAATATAAGAAATAGAGAAAAAATTAAATAATTATATTATACATATGTCTATATACATACATATATGTAAATAGATATATAAAAATTGTGTTGGAGCATTTGGAGTTTTTTGGCCCAAGATGGTTTTCTCCAAATTGTTTTATTATTTTTATTATTAAATTCATTTTTTTTAATAATAACCCAGTTATTAATTGTTTTTTTTTTTATGAATTTTATTGGAAAATATTATTATTATTAAAACTAAAACTTAACCCTAAAACATAAATCTAAAAAGTAAAAATTAAATTTAATGACAACCCTGAACTCTAAATCTAAAAATGTTAAAAATAACTGTTCTTGCTGAAAACAAAAAAAATTAGAATTAAATGAAAATAACTAATAAATAATTCCAGTTTGCATTTATATATCAAACAAAACAGTCGTTTTTACTTACAAAATTTTTCCGCATAAAAAATTTTTTAATTAGCCATTTTTTTTTAAATTCATAATTTATTTGAATTTTTTATTGAAAACCTTAAAAATTATTAAGGTTATTCATTTTGGCGCCCGAGCAGGGACTAATTAAAAAATTTTTACAAAAGTTTTGATAATTTACTTCAAAAATAAGAAAAACTATTTTTTAATTTTTTTGATAATTTATTTATTTAAATTATTTTAAATTATAAAAATTAAAATAAAATTTTGATAATTTATTTCAAAATTAAAAAATAATTAAAATAAAAACATTTTGTGTGAAGTGTTGTGCGCGATTTATTCGTTTATTAAAAATATACGCAAGTTCCAACAACTTCAATATCTGCTGCTAAATGCCTCGTCGTTGCCGTTGCCGAAATTGCCGTCCATCACACAGACAGGGAAGTAGCGATTCTGGATTGTCCGAAACTGAGGTAAAAAGCGTAAATAATATTATGTTTAATTAAAACCTGTAATTTATTCAGGATTATTCTATAATTTATTTAGAAATTTTTCCGCTTAATTGCGAGCACAACAAAAAAAATATTATTTACGCTTCTTTTGAAATACATACATATATTTATTGTGAACAAAGCGCCTTTATTGAACGAATTTCGCGAGTGTTATTATAAAAACAAAAAAAAAATCATACACACGCATATATATTAAATAAAAATCGGCACTAAATTATTAATACGATTTAATATATCCGTAAACCGTCGGTAAATACAAAATTCGTTTTTTTTTTTATTTTATTTATTGCACTTTTCGCGAGTGATAATTTTAATAATTTTTAAAAAAGAAATTAAAATAATTAACAATTTATTGTTTTCTTTTGTTATTTATTTTCTTCTTCTTTCACTAAAAAAAAAAAATTCTTATTGTTGCCACATCTTGTTGTTTCATTCCGTTCGTTCCGTGTTGCCACTACGAACTAATAATTTAGAGTGGCCACTAATATAATTCAATTAGAGCTACCAGATCAACCACACATAGATTGTTCGCAATACACATAGAGAAATTATTTCCATACATATTTGTGAACAATCATTTTTTTGTGAGTTAAAATAAAAAATCAAATTTCTAAATTCTATTAGAATAGATTTTTATAAAGTCTTGGTAATAAATTATAATAAAGCAAATATAAAGAAAAAGGTAAAAAAAAAAAAATATATATATATATATATATATATATATATATATATATATATATATATATATATATATATATATATATATTTATTTATTACCAAAGTCTGGTTGCTACAAACGGATAGACATTTATGAACGAGGTTTTCTGTAATAATATCAATTGAAACAAAGTGACAACCTTTAAGTAATTTTATTCTGCTAAAATAAATTAACAAAAGAATCCGCGAATTTAGTGCGCAATCAATTTAAATTTATGCGAATTTTACTGACGAGATAATAATTTTATTGTGAATATTTGAGTCGTATTAATAATTAAATTTAACGGTGCTTAAGAATTTCTATAATCCGAACAATTTTATATTTCAATTTTAGTCCAAACGATTTCCATATTGTAGCATTTTAGACATTTAGTTTTTAAAATTATATAAAATTATATCAATTGAAACAAAGTGACAACCTTTAAGTAATTTTATTCTGCTAAAATAAATTAACAAAAGAATCCGCGAATTTAGTGCGCAATCAATTTAAATTTATGCGAATTTTACTGACGAGATAATAATTTTATTGTGAATATTTGAGTCGTATTAATAATTAAATTTAACGGTGCTTAAGAATTTCTATAATCCGAACAATTTTATATTTCAATTTTAGTCCAAACGATTTCCATATTGTAGCATTTTAGACATTTAGTTTTTAAAATTATATAAAAGAGTATTTCGAGGAAATCATTTGAGCGTATTATAATTTATTTAATCACGTTGAGAATTTTCTAAGTTTTATCCTTATTAAAGAGAAATTGTTTGAGAAAAATTTTGATTTTTTTAATTTTGTTGGGACAATTTAAGTTTTTCGATATGGCACCAAAAAAGAAACATCAAGAAGATCCTGTATCAGATGATTTAGATAAACTGATGCAGCGAAAAGCCAAAGTAGTTGAAAATATTGAAAGAATAAAGAAATCAATTTTGGAAAAAACTATTTCTTTCAATCCCTTTGAGATCGAATGTCGATTGGAAATTTTAAAAGATCATATCGATCAAGCTATGGAATTTCAGTCTCAACTGGATATTTTAGATCCAACAAATGACGACAGATCCGAGCTTGAAAATTTATGTGTAACCACGAAGTCTTTATTATTGAGTCTTCAGGCCAAGAATAGAAGACTAAGTTTTCAGGAAACTTCGTTTATGCAACCGCATAATTCTAGGCTTCCAAATATGAGACTTCCTAAATTCAGCGGAAAATATTCCGACTATAAGAATTTCATGAGCTTATTTGAGAATTTGGTACATAATGACCCAACCTTAACAGATATAGAGAAATTCAATCACCTGATATCTGATGAAGCTTTAGGGACAGTTAAGGCTTTTCAAGTAACTGAAGATAATTACCCCAAGGCATTAGCGAGTTTGAAGAAAGTTTACGACAATGACTGTCTAATCTTTCTGAAAAATATTTCAAAATTATTTGATCTTCCTGAGGTTAGTAAACCTTCAGCTCCAGCTTTGAGAAGCATGATAGACACAGTTTCCGCTATTTATGATTCATTGTTGTCAATTGGTGATGATAAAAAGATATCTAATGCAATATTGATTCATTTAGTGATGTCGAAAGTTGATCCAGTCACTAAATCCAAATGGGAAGAACAGCTTGATTTCGAAAGGCTCCCATTGTGGTCTGACTGCGAGGCTATGCTAAATAAAAGGTACCAGCATATTTCTGCTGATGAATCTTCGGGTGCAAAGCCCAAAATATACAAAAATAAAAATGAATTTCTGCCTAAGAAAACTTCAAAGACATCATTAGCTGTTACAAAACCTAAGCAATCTGTAGAAAAATGCCTATTTTGCAAATCTGCTGACCTCAATATATACAATTGCTCCTATTTCGTAACGATTCCAGTTGTTCAAAGATTTGACTTTGTAAAAGCTATACCTGCCTGCATAAATTGCCTTAAAAAAGGTCATACAGTAGCAAGGTGTAATGCTCAGAAATGCAGAGTTTGTGGTGGAGCACATAATAAACTATTGCATCGTTATAGTTCTGAATCGCAAAGTGCTAATACCGTTTCTCATGTAGATTCTGTGCCAAATGCACCAACTACTTTAAACAATGCAGTTAATCACTCATCATCCGATGATAATGTAATTCTTGCCACAGCAGTGGTAAAGGTGAAGTGCAGTTCTGGCGATTATGTACTGGCAAGAGCACTATTAGATTCCGGTTCTCAAACAAATCTGATTACCGAGGAACTTGCTCAAAAGCTAAGGATGAAACGAAAAATAGGCAGATTGAATTTAACAGGCATAGGTGAAGTAAATTCTATAGCTAAATCGAATGTAGAGATCTCCGTTATGTCGAGGGTTAATTCTACCCAATTCTTTTCAAAGTTTTGGGTACTAAGTTCAATTACGAACATCCAACCTGATCGCAGGATTTGCACAACAAACTCGAATATTCCAAAAAATATTTCCTTAGCAGATCCTGAATTTTATAAACCACAAAAAGTTGATTTGTTAATCAGTGGTGAAATGTTCTTTGAACTTTTATGTGTTGGACAAATTAAGTCTAATCCGAGTCTTCCAGTACTACAGAAAACATCTCTTGGTTGGATTGTGGCTGAAAGATATAATCAGCCAAAGGGCTCATGTTCAAAGGTATGTAATATTAGCAACATAATAGAAAATGAGGAAGCTATTGATTCAATTGTTAAAAAGTTTTGGGAACTTGAAGAAGTTTCCCACGAAAAACAACTAGTGTACAATGAGGAACAACAGAAATGTGAGGAAAATTTTAAGAATTCAGTTCGACGTTTACCGTCAGAGCGATTTCAAGTCTCACTTCCTTTCAAATCGGATACAAATCTCTTAGGTTCTTCTTACGATACGGCTAAACGTCGATTTTTAGCGCTAGAGCGCAAACTATCAAATTATCAAAACATGAGAGAAATGTATCACGATTTTATGAAAGAGTATGTTGATTTAGGACATATGTCTATTGCAAGCAATCAAATACCAAT
The DNA here is from genome assembly GCF_015586225.1 of Lucilia sericata. NCBI lineage: Eukaryota > Metazoa > Arthropoda > Insecta > Diptera > Calliphoridae > Lucilia > Lucilia sericata. The sequence continues at coordinate 1,030,849 of NW_023994071.1, read as the reverse complement.
TTTCCCTCTTTATTTTATACCGCACCAATGTGTTTTAAGACCTCAAAGTACATCTACTAAACTTAGAGTAGTTTTCGATGCTTCGAGTCGTACTTCTTCACGAACTTCGCTCAATGATTTGTTGATGGTTGGGCCAACTGTGCAAGAAGAATTATATGCGATTCTAATTCGTTTTCGATTTCATAAATTTGTAATCACTGCAGATATAGAGAAAATGTATCGTCAAGTTTTGGTTGACGAAAATGACAGAAATTTTCAAATGATCCTTTGGAGACAAAGTGCTTCTGATCCACTACAAGCCTTTCGGTTGAACACCATAACATATGGAACGTCTAGCGCTCCATTTTTAGCGATCAGATGTCTCATTTATCTAAGCGATCTTTACAAAGAGACTTTGCCTATCGGGGCAAATGTTATTCGCAGTGATTTTTATGTTGATGACTTGCTAACCGGTGCCGATAGTTTTGATAAACTTATAACTATTCGAGATCAAGTGACTCAAATATTGAGTTCAGCTGGATTTAATTTAACAAAATGGTTTTCTAATCACCCCGATTTTAATATTTCTGATAGAACAGAAAAATTGTTACAAAATGATTCCGATTCAGCTAAAGCTTTAGGCATACATTGGGTTCCGAAGAATGATGCATTTAAGTTTAATTTGGAGAATGATTTTAAGAATCTTAAGGCGACAAAAAGAAACATTTTGTCGGTTTCTTCAAGATTGTTTGATCCTCTCGGACTTTTATGCCCCTTAATAACTAAATCCAAAATGTTACTTCAGGAACTTTGGATTCAAAAATTAGACTGGGATGAATCAATACCCTTGCGTCTCAATACTACGTGGGACAATTTTAAGGAAAATTTGTTGAAAATTGATTCAATCGAAATCCCAAGATTCGTCCACACCACTTCTTCAGCATCAGTTCAAATTCATGGCTTTTCAGATGCTTCAATTCGAGCTTATGGATGCTGTATTTACATAAGAAGTTCTATTTCAGATAATGTTTCTTGTCGATTACTAACAGCAAAATCGAAAATCGCACCACTCAAGACAAAATCTCTTCCGAGACTTGAGTTGTGTGCAGCACACTTATTAGCAAAATTGTGGATTCGAGTTAAAAGAATGATCAGCTTTGAAATCGAGAGTGTATATTTCTGGAAAGATTCAGAAATCACTTTACATTGGATAAAAACTCATCCATCTACTCTCGCAACATTTGTTTCGAATAGAGTTGCCGAGATACAAGAATGGTCAGAAAATGTTTCATGGCGCCATGTGCCTACACGGCACAACCCAGCTGACCTTGTATCAAGAGGATGTGATGTAGACGATTTGAAACAATCGATTTGGTTTGATGGTCCTTCATTCCTTTTAAATGATAACTCAATGTGGCCTGTTAATAATCACTTTGAGTTAACAGAGGATCAAGTGTCTTTAGAAAAGAGAAAGACTAATGTTCTTGCAGCAGTAGAGAAATCTATGAATTTGGAGAATGTTTTCTTGAAGTTGATCGAAGATCATTCATTATATAAAAAAATTTTAAGAATCACATGCTATGTGCTAAGATTCATTGATTGTTGCAGGAAATTTCCAAATCAAAACACCCTACTGCTAAGGAAATGAATTGGGCCTTTTATAGATTAGTAGAAGTTATCCAGAGGGAAAGTTTTTCTGAGGAGATTCATAAATTACAGAAATCTCTGGTGTTGCCATCAAATATTCAAAGGCTTACACCATTCATTCACAATTTTACTGAGAAAAAGAGAACATTTTCACTAATAAGGGTAGGTGGGAGGTTGCTAAACGCACCGTTGCCTTATAATACTAAATTCCCACTATTATTGCCAAAGAGAACAACTTTTGTTACTCGATATTTGAATAATCTGCACCTCGAGAATTGCCATGCTGCACAGTGGGGCAGAATGGAAAATTTTTGGAAATAAATCTGGCATTTCTAAACGGCTGATCCGATCGGGATAAAATTTGGCGTGAGCGTAGCCAAGGAGTATTCGAGTTTAAGTTTTGAAGATGAACCCTGCAGATGCCCCAGGGACGGCGCTGTGGCGGCTCAAAGTAGGGTACCTACGACATGTAAAATTTTTAAACTCGTGCCATTTTTTTGTTTTTCACCCAAATACAAAGATTTATATTTTGTGAATGCGCTCGACGAGATCTTGAAAAAACATGCTTGGACATACTACTTATCTCTTATAATATCCGAGTTATAGGCATTTAAAAATTTAGTGATACAAAATTTACCATACCTTGGTCCGCCTTTTTTTGAATACCGGGCGTAATTTTGGACCAAATGGACTCAATTTTTTCTTGTTAGTTAGACAACAAAATTTCCAATAATATACAAAAAATTTCAGATCAATATTGTTTACAGATCCAAAAATATACGTTTTTTAATTTAAAAATTCAAAAAATTTTAGATTTTTGGCGTTTTTTTGCCAAAAATGTATCTTAACTCTTTTATTAATAAAATAAAATTTTTATTAAGAACATATAACAATTTTATAGTTTTCTAAAAGGTATCTTTACGCAGAACGCTTTGGCGTAAAAAACTTGTCCTATTTTTTGAAAATGTTGCTACTGCGTCCTTCCGAATATGACCTATTTTTTATCAAAACTTCAACTTTGGGCGACATGTTCTAAAATCCCAAAGCTGGGATCAGAAAACTGAAAGCAGTTTTGGAAACCTCAATATGTTTTCTATTTACTCCAAAAGTATTTTCCCAGCCCTGAAAGAAATGTGGACCCTATGGGCAAAAAAGTAAAAAATCCCATTTTTGGGATTTTCATTCCTATTTTTGGGAATTGCGGGATGCCCTTTGACCTTTTCAATTGTTTTTTTTGCATATTCTTATTTGAAATGACAAATTTAACAAGCGTTGAAAATTTCATTGAGTTTTGTTCATAAATAAAGATTTTGTCATATATTACATATTTGTTTAATTTCTAAAACTATGATTTATATCAAAATTTTAATAGGATCGCAGATAGCTACAACAATTTAGTCCATATTTATCCCTTAATATCATTTTTTAGTTAGATATGGAAATTCTCGACCCTTTACAAAAAATTTCAAGCCAATATCTCAATTACATTCAAAAATATGTTCATTTAAACCTGTGTCCTTTAATTTCATCTTTTTCATATTTTAGTATTAAGTATGACAGAACATACATTTGGTGTTGAATAAAATATTTGGACAATTTTTAAAAATTATTTAGTTAATTATTTTATTATAATATTGTATATAAAATAAAAAAATTATAATTTTATTATGAGCCACGCACAACAACACCTAAATCACCCCACACAAATTACCTTTCCCGCCCACCGAAATATAAAACACAATTTAATACAATATCATCAGTTAGTATAATAGCTTTTTTTATTTGAACTGTTTATCTTAAACATAATACAATTAATTCTTACAACCTACTTATATAGTTAATTCCTAACACTACTTATTTTCTATAAAATAATCTGTCATATCGGTATACATATCCAGAAGGTAATATAAGTCCTTTAAATCTTCCTTGTTTTGAGATGATAGAGTTTCATAACAAATCCATCTTTTTCGCATAGTTGAAAGAACAGGATCAGAAGATAGAAGTAAACTATTAAAAATATCTTCATTCTGTGATTGCCTGGAGCATTTTCTTGAGCTGAATAGTTGAACATGCTTAAAATCTCGATTCCTCGCTTCCTGGGCTTCTTCTGTTAACTCTCCAAGTGGAAGAATATTCGATTCAATTATTATTTGACCATGACACAATACTTTGTGTACTGTTGGTGTTAGTTCCCTCCATGGATACAGAGATACAAGTAATTTAGAAATTTCAGATGTGTATTCCCCAAATCGATTTTCATTAATTTTATGTTTACTATTCAGTGCCATTAAAATAGTTGTAACTCTTCGAAGCAACTCCTTGTCGATTCCAGTTATTTTTGAAGTAATTTCAAAATCACGAAAAAACCTTCTCGACGTATTACCGTCATTTGTACTACCGCAACTTGAAAGTGGTTTGTCGATGTTTAATCCCATCTGAACTTTAAATTCTTCTTGGATTATGCTTTTTTCCGCAGCTCTCAGTTCTTTCAATTCTTCATTATTTTTTGTTGATTTAGTAGGATAGTTTGTTTTTTTTCCTGGATCGCCTTGTATGATGGTAATATATTGTGTCCTTTTTTATGCAGAGCTTTCCTTAATATTTGGTACTTATTTCGACTGAGACCCAGTTCCAACATAAGCGCTATTGCTTCCTCTTCAGTAAAATTTGATTATGATGTTGGAGTTGGTATACTTTCCACAATTCGCTTAAGTCGTTTTGGTGATGCATTAGGAAGAATAGTTGCAATATGTACGACATCCATATGTTGGTTTTCCTTTTTCAGCATTTCGTTAAATGTATCAGCAATTTCCTCATTTGAGATTGAAAAAAGTTTTTGTGTGACCCTCTTTTTTTTTACCTTGAACATAAGTCTTCGTATGACTTGCAAGGCGCTCCTGTTGATGTGTTGTAAGTTGAGATTTCCGTAGTAGTTTCCATCCAACTACAAAATTTTAATCGAAATTTCTTTTGATTTCCATCCACAGACTTACTTTTTACATCAAAAAGTTTTAAAAAGTTTTCAATTTTTGATATGCCTGTTTTGTCTACTTTTCTACTATATGTAGTTTTTATATAATTTGAAATGTCTTCAATTCTTTCTGGCCCTTTTGAAGATATACTCCATAAAACGGAACACAACTCTTCGTACTTTAATGTAATCTTCATTGTAGATTTATTAAATATGGTACTTAAAATCTGAGAAGTTTACTTATATACCAATTCTTGTCATTTCCGATACAGGTATTCCAAAGTAAAAAATTACGAATTGTCTACCTATTAACATTTAGGACTATATTACTATAACCTGTAATTCAGTCATTGATATTTCTTATTAGTGAATGAATCGAAATTATCATTACCTGTATATTTTTACCTACATGATCATAAACGAAACAGAACGAAATGATCTGTCGAAAAAATTTAGGTAAAAAATAGTTATAAATTTTTGAAAATTTAAGCATAATAGGACCTTTCAATTATAAAGATAAGCAAACAAATAGAAAATAGGTAAATATAAGATTTAAATATGTGCTGTCATACTTAATACTAAAATATGAAAAAGATGAAATTAAAGGACACAGGTTTAAATGAACATATTTTTGAATGTAATTGAGATATTGGCTTGAAATTTTTTGTAAAGGGTCGAGAATTTCCATATCTAAAATGATATTAAGGGATAAATATGGACTAAATTGTTGTAGCTATCTGCGATCCTATTAAAATTTTGATATAAATCATAGTTTTAGAAATTAAACAAATATGTAATATATGACAAAATCTTTATTTATGAACAAAACTCAATGAAATTTTCAACGCTTGTTAAATTTGTCATTTCAAATAAGAATATGCAAAAAAAACAATTGAAAAGGTCAAAGGGCATCCCGCAATTCCCAAAAATAGGAATGAAAATCCCAAAAATGGGATTTTTTACTTTTTTGCCCATAGGGTCCACATTTCTTTCAGGGCTGGGAAAATACTTTTGGAGTAAATAGAAAACATATTGAGGTTTCCAAAACTGCTTTCAGTTTTCTGATCCCAGCTTTGGGATTTTAGAACATGTCGCCCAAAGTTGAAGTTTTGATAAAAAATAGGTCATATTCGGAAGGACGCAGTAGCAACATTTTCAAAAAATAGGACAAGTTTTTTACGCCAAAGCGTTCTGCGTAAAGATACCTTTTAGAAAACTATAAAATTGTTATATGTTCTTAATAAAAATTTTATTTTATTAATAAAAGAGTTAAGATACATTTTTGGCAAAAAAACGCCAAAAATCTAAAATTTTTTGAATTTTTAAATTAAAAAACGTATATTTTTGGATCTGTAAACAATATTGATCTGAAATTTTTTGTATATTATTGGAAATTTTGTTGTCTAACTAACAAAAAATTGAGTCCATTTGGTCCAAAATTACGCCCGGTATTCAAAAAAAGGCGGACCAAGGTATGGTAAATTTTGTATCACTAAATTTTTAAATGCCTATAACTCGGATATTATAAGAGATAAGTAGTATGTCCAAGCATGTCGAGCGCTTTCACAAAATATAAAAATCTTTGTATTTGGGTGAAAAACAAAAAAATGGCACGAGTTTAAAAATTTTACATGTCGTAGGTACCCTACTTTGAGCCGCCACAGCGCCGTCCCTGGGGCATCTGCAGGGTTCATCTTCAAAACTTAAACTCGAATACTCCTTGGCTACGCTCCCGATCGGATCAGCCGTTTAGAAATGCCAGATTTATTTCCAAAAAATTTCCATTCTGCCCCACTGTGTGCTGGCACAAAAGCCTTAATAGCGCTTTCCAGGGAAAATATCTGGCTAATAAATGCCAAAGAAGAGTGTAGCAGAATAGTTCGCAAATGTGTTCATTGTTACCGCTATAAACCAAAGCTTATGACTCAGATAATGGGGAATTTACCCACCGATAGGGTGAGAGCTCTGCGTCCTTTTTTAATAGTCGGCGTAGATTTTTGTGGACCCGTGAATATTTCGTTGCGTATTCGCGGTCGACCACCAATAAAAATGTATATAGCGGTTTATGTTTGTTTCACATCAAAGGCTGTTCAAAATTAGAGGTCTTCCCAGCAAGGTGTATTGCGACAACGCCACCAACTTCGTAGGAGCCAGCCGAATCCTCAAAGATCTGGTAGAAGCGTTCGAGAGAGCCAAAGGGGACGTCGTGTCGTTCGCAGCGTCGTACAAGGTCGACTTCACCTTCAGCTTGGTCCAGAGACTACGTCCTGGGGTTGCAGGACAAAGGCAAGTGGTGTCAAGAACAACCCAGTCTACAAACGGGACAGTTAGTGGTGGTCCACGAGGACAATCTCCCGCCTCAGGAGTGGCTGACCGGGATAGTCGTCCGCGTAATCGAAGGGCAAGACGACAAGGTCAGAGTGGCGGAGGTAAAAACCAAAGCAGGCGTATATAAACGCCCAATTACTAAACTGGCACCGCTACCAATTTCTTAAGCACCTACGGTCCCTCAATGGGGCCGGAATGTTGGAGCATTTGGAGTTTTTTGGCCCAAGATGGTTTTCTCCAAATTGGTTTTTTTTAATATTTGAATTCTTTTTTTTGCCTTTTTTATTAAATACTTTTTTATTATTAAATTCATTTTTTTTAATAATAACCCAGTTATTATTTGTTTTTTTTTATGAATTTTATTGGAAACTATTATTATTATTAAAACTAAAACTTAACCCTAAAACATAAATCTAAAAAGTAAAAATTAAATTTAATGGCAACCCTGAACTCTAAATCTAAAAATGTTAAAAATAACTGTTCTTGCTGAAAACAAAAAGAAATGAGAATTAAATGAAAATAACTAATAAATAATTACAGTTTGCATTTATATATCAAACAAAACAGTAGTTTTTACTTACAAAGTTTTTCCGCATAAAAAATTTTTTAATTAGCCATTTTTTTTTTAATTCATAATTTATTTGAATTTTTTATTAAAAACCTTAAAAATTATTAAGGTTATTCAAATTGTTTATAATATTTAATAAAAAATGTATGATTAACATAAAAGAGAAATAGTGAAATTAATTGTAAAGAATTGTATAACCAAAGCAAAAACAGTATTCAAACAAGTTAGAGTGCTATATTCGACTGAGCCGAAGATTAGCTGCTGAGTGAAGTAAGTCTTACACCGTTTCAAAAAACCGAGACACTTGAATAGCAGAAGGGATGGGATGCTCAGGTCACTAGACATAGGGACATTAGGACGTAATGAAATTAAAAGATCGCAGGTATAGTAATTCATAATTTTTTACTATATTTTTTTTTTTTTTTGACACGGAGAATTTTGTTTGTGGATGTGTATGTTTTGATAGTGATAAGAATTCACGAAATTACGAGTAGCCGGAAAAAGAAAAAAAAAAAACAATGTGTCACATTTCAACTTTTCAAAATAAACCTAGTTTTGTCATAAAAAAGCAACCATGTCATATGGCGCCCAACGAACTTTTAGTTTAATGTACGTGAGATCTCTTTATTTTATTTAGTACTTGAAAAGGGGCTGGTGAAATCCTATAAGTGTGGCTTACAATGTCCTTTTTACAGTGATCATTAGCAATTAGATTTGTTTTTTTGGGACTTCTTTTGTTGTAGACTAGGATGTCCCCTACGTAATAGAGTGAATCTTGCTATAAGCTATAAAAGGGGGGGGGGGGGGTTTAAAACTAGTAGCCTTGACGATCTCTTGTATTTAAGGATCGCATGAAGTATAGGTTTTGTATATTACTTAGACAGGGGGTTTATACGTTTTCTGAACTACGCTTTAGCGAATTTAACTTACGATACAACACCTTAAAGCATCAACAACATATATACATATATATTTTTTTTAAATATATCATTTTTTTAACGATTTTTAGGGAATAGTTATATTTAGTGTATTGTATTACATGTATAGTTAATGGATAAAGACACAGGTATTCCCAGTAAGTCGTTATTTCCTGATAATAGGCGAATTACTCATAGTGTGACTCGGGCAATAGAAAGCCAAGTTGTCGGTTCTATTTTAACACATATAGATACAGGTATTGAGCGTCCAGTAGATTTTGTACCAACGGATTATTTCAATAGGTGTGCTAATCTTATTTTCGGAAGGTCTAGGGAGCTTGAAACTGTGCCGCAAGATAAGGGTAATAGTGATATTTAGCAGAAGATGCTGGCCAAAAGCCAGATCAACCTCGAAGTACTCCATCTAACGAACCACTTAGTCAACTCATGGCAATGTTATTTCAACAAATGATGAATAATTGTATGAATTAAATTAAACAAATGAGAGGAGAAGTCGCCTCCCTTAGTCATCGTGTGTCAGATTAGAGTGATCTACAAATGCGAGCTCTATAGCTGGACCAGGACTAAGTTCAACTCCGGATAAAGAAGTAGTAAATGACAAGAATCAAACAATAGAAAACAACGTGGCGGACAGACAAGGATTGGAACTTCCACAACCACCTAGTTATAGCATTCGAACTCACATTCAACACACTCAAAATCATGAAAGTGGTGGATGTAAAAGAAATGATTCCGACAATATAGATCGCAATCCACGTCCAAGTGTCTCTTACAAAAAAAAGGAAATAGAATCAAGAAAAGCAATTGACCTTGATTAGTGGCATGTAAAATTCGATGGTAGTGAACGAGATATGACAGTGGAAAGCTTTATATTTCGTATTGAAAAGATGCGAGAACAATATAATATTCCGTTCTATCAATTGTTTAGCGATTTTCATTGTTTGGTTACAGGCATTGTTGTTGGTACTGGCAAGTTTTGGAAGATAACGCAGAGGATGTTGATTTTGGATATTTTGAACTTAAAAGAGAGATTTTGAATCACTTTAAATCGGCAGACACAGATTACGAAATAATACGTGAGATAATGGACTACAAACAACAACCAGGACAGGGATTCGAGTTTTATGCTGAAATTCATAACTTAACATTCGTAAGAAAATACCCGAGCATGAACTAGTGCAAATAATTAGGGGAAATTTACGTAGTAATATTGCGAGTTTAATATTTTCTGCGTCTATAGATACCATAGCTGATCTCAAGAGAGAGTGTAAGCGAGCCGAAAAATTGATTAGGGAAGTTAGGCAAAGGCCAAGAAACATTAATGAATTAGTTAGGGTAGATAGTGACAGTTCAGTTGATTTGGAAGCATTTGGGCCAAACAGTAGGAATATGTTTCAAAAGGATATTAGCGGTAATGACCGTAGAAAAACACAAGCGATGTTGCTCCGAATGGATCACATTCAGGAAATCAAATGCATAATGATACTGTTGCTAGAAATTTTCGCATGTCTCCTTTTCATTTAAATTTATGTTTCACTTGCGGATTGCCCGTAGATTTTTATAGAAAGAACAATGAAACAATTAAATCTGAGAACATCTGTAAATCAACATTTCATCATATGAAATGTTTTGCTTATGGTAAGGATGATTCTTTATGCGTTTACAAAGAAGACTCTTTAAATGTAAAAGTGGCAGAGCTAACCGGGAGCTCTCGCTAGAACTCAGGAAACCCGGAAATGAACCAATAACAATTTTGAAAAGAGTGAAAGCTGAGTGTAATCATAGCACTCAATTACAGTTGCCATTAAAGTCGTTACACCAGAGAAAAGTTGAATATGAGATAGCAAGAGCTAGAATTTTTAGAAAGGAAATTAGATCAATAAATGTAAAGTATAAGAAGATTGTAAAGTTGACGAATAGAATTTTAAAAATAAAAAGGGCAAAGAAATTGGCAATAGAGACAGTGGTAAAGGTTCAGGAGGATAATCGTTATTTTGCTAAAACTTTAGTTGCTAGAAAGGAGGTCACGGCGTTATTGGATTTGGGAGCATTGGTAAAAATGCACATAAATTTTTGAAGGAATGTGAATATCCAGTTGTAAATTTGAAGTATGAAAGTTTGAAAGCTGCTAGTGGCGGTAAAGTCCCAGTTATGGGGATAGCAACGTTACCAGTAGTGTGGAATGGAATTACCAAGGATATAGATTTTCTTGTGGTACCAGATTTACAACAAGAGTTTTACTTTGGGATAGATTTCAGGAAAGTGTTTGGGTTGCAAGTTGCTAGAGAAGTAAGGCCTTGTATATCTGAAATGGTCACAGAAACTATAAAAAATGATGATACACAACATAAACTTAATTGTCTTCAGGAAGAACAACTTGCGAGAGTTAAGTCCATGTTTCCATCTTTTAGTGTGTTAGGACTAGGTAGAACTTCTTTAGAAGAACATGTGATCGAAGTGACCAACGAAGATATTCCGATTAAACAGAGACATTATCCGGTATCACCTGGTATTCAAGAGCTATTATATAAGGAACTGGATTGGATGCTAAGTCTCGGTGTTATTGAGGAAAGCAACAGCAGTTGGAGTTCACCGGTTACCTTGGTGAGAAAGGAGGCGAAAGTCAGGCTTTGTCTAGATGCCCGCAAGGTGAATATGTGAACAATTAAGGATGCATATCCGCTTCCTCATATTGAGGGTATTATAAGCAGATTACAGGACACCAAATATATATCTGCCATTGACTTGAAGGATGCATTCTGGCAGATTCCACTAGAAAGGAAGTCGAGGGAGAAGACAGCTTTCACAGTCCCTGGGCGGCCGTGATATCAGTTTACGGTCATGTCCTTCGGGCTGTGTAACGCCCAGAGAATGTGTCGCTTAATGGATAAGGCAATCCCAGCTGCGTTGTGAAGTGGTGTCTGTCAGTTTTGACGAACACATGGACCTTCTAGTTAATAAAGTGGCTCAAAATTTACGTAGCGCTGGACGATCAATGTTGAAAAAAGTAAGTTTTGTTATAAAGAGGTCAGGTATTTAGGCTTTGTCGTCGGTAATGGGTGTATTAGAACTGATGACTCCAAAGGAGAAGCAGTTAGAAATTTCCCTGTTCCAAAAACACTGAAGCAATTGAGACGTTTTCTAGGTATGTGTGGGTGGTACCGCAGCACAGTGGTATAGGAAAAAAAAAGAGGGAAATAATTCGGTAACTTCTAAACGGTTAATGAATTTTAATGAAATTTGGTATGTACAAAGAGGAGGTGTTGTCGAGTTTAGGTTTTGAATTTGGACCTTATAGGCCAACCAGGGGTCCGGCGGGGGGTCCTCAAATTAGGACACCTCGGCTATGTTAAATTTTTAAAACGATCCTATTTCTTCATTTGAGTTCCGATCTAAAAAAAAATTATCTCTTATAGTTTAGGAGATATTCGCATTTGAAAATTAAAATTTTAAAATTTTTACCGCCCTTACTTTAGTTTTTTGATAATAGCGGGTCCAATATTCCCGATTTTCGCCATTTTTTTTATTCGCTTAACAACAAGTTTATATATCAAGCAGTGAAAGAATTATGTAAAAATCATGACTGAGTCCAAAGTTATAGGCATTTTAATTTGAAAAATTAAAAAAAGGCGATTTTTTGCCATTTTTTTGGGAAAAACGTATATTTTTCTTTTTAAGTTATCTAAAAAGTTTCTAAGAAGATGTATATAGAATTTATACTTTTTGGAAAGCCGACTTTACATAAAATACGATAAATAAAACAAAACCTAAACCTACCGAGGGGACCAGGTCCATCCAAAAAACCCTATTTTTTATGGAAAATTCAATTTTGAGCAAAAATTCTCAAATCGCATAGTCGATATCAAATTATAGTGACCTGTTTTATATGACCCAATATGTTCTTAATCATTTTGTAACGGGTTTCGATAACCCCGCCCCTGGTATTTATATAATAGGCAAAAAATCCCATTTTTGCGTAAAAAAATCTACCTAACTGTAAAATTTCATCAAAAAATATTCATAAATAACATTTTTATTGCAATTTGAAAAATTTGTATATTCGCAAAAACTGAATAAAAAACATTTTTTAATTTTTTTTAAAAAAAGTATTCCGCGAATTTTTTAATTTTCAAAAATTATATACAGTTTTGAAAAATAGACAAATTACCTTTCCATTGATATATAACATGCCTACCTAATGTTTTTTAAGTGACAAATTAATTAGGGAAAACTCAACATCCTTTAGAAAATTTACCTAACACTATTATTTTCATCCATAAGGTTAACTCTTAAATTTGTAAATTTTAAAACATGTTCAGGTATTATTTTTTAAACTGTAATGATTTTTACCCCTATAAGTGAGGAAAAATTCATTACATAAGGAAACGTTAGAATATCATAACCCTTTAAAAAATAATTTAATTTAAGTACCTGTAATTAATATATAAGACAGGTTTATATCTGTTTGTAATTATTTGTAATTTTCTAACCATGGCGATCGTACTAAAAAAAATGATTTGTGCTCCATTTTATTTGAACCCTTCAGCTCCTTTTCAAGTGAAATATATTGAAACTGCACATAAAAAAAGAGTGGATAAAACTGATATATGTAAAATTGAAAATTTTATAAAATCAGTTGATATAAAACTGAAGAGGAAAAGGTTATCAACTTCACTAGAAACCTTATCTAACGAAGAAGTTTCGGACACTTTTAAAGCAATGTTAAGAAAAGAAAAACAGCCTTTGGATGCCATAAAAATTGCAAATATTCTTCCAACCGCATCACCAAGACGACTGAAAAGAATTGTAAAGAGTATACCCACACCATCATCTGATACAACGTTCACTGAGGAAGAAGCTATTGCGTTGCAGCTGGGATTAAGTCGTGATAACTACATAACGTTAAGAAAGGCGCTATCTGAAAAAGGAGTGGATGTTTTACCATCATATGACAAAATAAATGAAAAGAAGAAAAGCATTATACCATCTCCTATTGAAATAACTGATCGGAAGGCGCTCTACTCGAAAATACTGCTTTAAGGATTGCTTCTGACTTTTCTTCAGACCAACTAAAAAAAATAAATTCTTGTGATCTTCAACTCATTTGTAAGTGGGGATGTGATGGATTATCAGCACTCTCGGAATATACCTAAATCAACACAAGTGAATCATCTTCCGAGTATAAAAGTGTATTTATGGCATCGCTAGTTCCATTAAGAATTCGAAAGTATGCTGACAGCGATTCTCCATCAACCAGTTTCGATGATATTTGGAAGAATTCGACTCCAGGATCCAAAGCTTTTTGTAGGCCAATAAGCTTTGAGTATATAAAGGAATCCAAAACAACAACGCAAGATTTGATAAATCGTATTGAAGCAGAAATTAAAAACTTGGAACCTATAACAATCGAAATAGAAAATTATTCGTTTAACATGTCCTATGATTTAAAACTTACAATGATTGATGGGAAAGTTGGAAATGCCATTACAGGAACATCATCTACTTGGTACTGCTACATATGTGGTGATAAAAAATCAGAATTTTCGAATATTTCCAAGCAAAGGTCAATAAATGAGGAAACATTACAATTTGGAATATCCCCCCTACATGCTCGCATACGATTTCTGGAACATTTTCTACATTTAGCATATGATTAAAGTAGCATATGATTTAAAGTACAATAAGGAGTTAATGGAAATGAGAGCCAGTGAGAAAAGAAGAATTCAAGAGGAATTTAAAAAGCGGATGGGATTAAATATTGATAAACCACTCACAGGATATGGAAGCACAAACGATGGTAATACCGCTAGACGTTTTTTCAAACATTTTGAAACTACTTCCGAAATAACCGGAATTAATATGGATTTACTGCAAAAGGTCAATATTATTCTAATGGCGATAAATAGCAAGCATAAAGTGAACGCAACAAAATTTGGAGAGTATTCTACAAAAGTTTCTAAATTACTTTTGGAATTATATCCCTGGAAAGAAATGACACCTACAGTTCACAAGATATTATGTCATGGAAAGGTCGTCATAAAACGTAATATTCTCCCTTTAGGAGAGCTTACAGAAGAACCACAAGAATCGAGGAATAGAGACTTTAAGCATATTCATCAGTTTAGCGGAAGTGTTCTAGGCAGTCTCAAAAAGAAGATATTTTTAATAATCTGATTCTATCTTCTGATCCTGTTTTATCTACTATAAGGAAACGTTGGACTTGCTACAAAACGTTAGCATTTGAAAATATTCATGAATTTAAAGATTTACTTTATCTTTTAGATATGGACTACCGATTATTTTACAAAATTATATTAATTTATAAAAAAAAATAAAGACTATTTTTATATAAAATAAATACTTGTTAATTTTTTTAGGGATAAAGAATAAAAGATTAATCGTAAAAAGTGGCTGTAAAAATTCATAAAAATTTAGGTAGCAAAACATGCCTAACAAATGTATGGATGAAAATAATAGTACTAGGTAAATTCTCTAAAAGGTGTTGAGTTTTCCCTAATTAATTTGTCACTTAAAAAACAATAGGTAGGCATGTTATATATCAATGGAAAGGTAATTTTGTCTATTTTTCAAAACTGTATAAATTAGGTAGATTTTTTTTACTCAAAATCCAAAATTAAATAAAAATTTCGAGTTATATTTAGTGTATTGTATTACATGTATAGTTAATGGATAAAGACACAGGTATTCCCAGTAAGTCGTTATTTCCTGATAATAGGCGAATTACTCATAGTGTGACTCGGGCAATAGAAAGCCAAGTTGTCGGTTCTATTTTAACACATATAGATACAGGTATTGAGCGTCCAGTAGATTTTGTACCAACGGATTATTTCAATAGGTGTGCTAATCTTATTTTCGGAAGGTCTAGGGAGCTTGAAACTGTGCCGCAAGATAAGGGTAATAGTGATATTTAGCAGAAGATGCTGGCCAAAAGCCAGATCAACCTCGAAGTACTCCATCTAACGAACCACTTAGTCAACTCATGGCAATGTTATTTCAACAAATGATGAATAATTGTATGAATTAAATTAAACAAATGAGAGGAGAAGTCGCCTCCCTTAGTCATCGTGTGTCAGATTAGAGTGATCTACAAATGCGAGCTCTATAGCTGGACCAGGACTAAGTTCAACTCCGGATAAAGAAGTAGTAAATGACAAGAATCAAACAATAGAAAACAACGTGGCGGACAGACAAGGATTGGAACTTCCACAACCACCTAGTTATAGCATTCGAACTCACATTCAACACACTCAAAATCATGAAAGTGGTGGATGTAAAAGAAATGATTCCGACAATATAGATCGCAATCCACGTCCAAGTGTCTCTTACAAAAAAAAGGAAATAGAATCAAGAAAAGCAATTGACCTTGATTAGTGGCATGTAAAATTCGATGGTAGTGAACGAGATATGACAGTGGAAAGCTTTATATTTCGTATTGAAAAGATGCGAGAACAATATAATATTCCGTTCTATCAATTGTTTAGCGATTTTCATTGTTTGGTTACAGGCATTGTTGTTGGTACTGGCAAGTTTTGGAAGATAACGCAGAGGATGTTGATTTTGGATATTTTGAACTTAAAAGAGAGATTTTGAATCACTTTAAATCGGCAGACACAGATTACGAAATAATACGTGAGATAATGGACTACAAACAACAACCAGGACAGGGATTCGAGTTTTATGCTGAAATTCATAACTTAACATTCGTAAGAAAATACCCGAGCATGAACTAGTGCAAATAATTAGGGGAAATTTACGTAGTAATATTGCGAGTTTAATATTTTCTGCGTCTATAGATACCATAGCTGATCTCAAGAGAGAGTGTAAGCGAGCCGAAAAATTGATTAGGGAAGTTAGGCAAAGGCCAAGAAACATTAATGAATTAGTTAGGGTAGATAGTGACAGTTCAGTTGATTTGGAAGCATTTGGGCCAAACAGTAGGAATATGTTTCAAAAGGATATTAGCGGTAATGACCGTAGAAAAACACAAGCGATGTTGCTCCGAATGGATCACATTCAGGAAATCAAATGCATAATGATACTGTTGCTAGAAATTTTCGCATGTCTCCTTTTCATTTAAATTTATGTTTCACTTGCGGATTGCCCGTAGATTTTTATAGAAAGAACAATGAAACAATTAAATCTGAGAACATCTGTAAATCAACATTTCATCATATGAAATGTTTTGCTTATGGTAAGGATGATTCTTTATGCGTTTACAAAGAAGACTCTTTAAATGTAAAAGTGGCAGAGCTAACCGGGAGCTCTCGCTAGAACTCAGGAAACCCGGAAATGAACCAATAACAATTTTGAAAAGAGTGAAAGCTGAGTGTAATCATAGCACTCAATTACAGTTGCCATTAAAGTCGTTACACCAGAGAAAAGTTGAATATGAGATAGCAAGAGCTAGAATTTTTAGAAAGGAAATTAGATCAATAAATGTAAAGTATAAGAAGATTGTAAAGTTGAGGAATAGAATTTTAAAAATAAAAAGGGCAAAGAAATTGGCAATAGAGACAGTGGTAAAGGTTCAGGAGGATAATCGTTATTTTGCTAAAACTTTAGTTGCTAGAAAGGAGGTCACGGCGTTATTGGATTTGGGAGCATTGGTAAAAATGCACATAAATTTTTGAAGGAATGTGAATATCCAGTTGTAAATTTGAAGTATGAAAGTTTGAAAGCTGCTAGTGGCGGTAAAGTCCCAGTTATGGGGATAGCAACGTTACCAGTAGTGTGGAATGGAATTACCAAGGATATAGATTTTCTTGTGGTACCAGATTTACAACAAGAGTTTTACTTTGGGATAGATTTCAGGAAAGTGTTTGGGTTGCAAGTTGCTAGAGAAGTAAGGCCTTGTATATCTGAAATGGTCACAGAAACTATAAAAAATGATGATACACAACATAAACTTAATTGTCTTCAGGAAGAACAACTTGCGAGAGTTAAGTCCATGTTTCCATCTTTTAGTGTGTTAGGACTAGGTAGAACTTCTTTAGAAGAACATGTGATCGAAGTGACCAACGAAGATATTCCGATTAAACAGAGACATTATCCGGTATCACCTGGTATTAGGGATGCCAATCGGGACTGATTTTTAGAAATCCCGGGATTCGGGATTTTTAAATAAATCCCGGAATCCCGATATCGGGATCCCGGGATTTTCGGGATTTCTAAATCCCGAAAAATATAAAAAAAATTCAAAAAATCTTAATAATTTACCGACAAAAATAAAATGTTTTATTTCATATTGCAATATGAATACTCTTAGTAGGTGTTTACTTTCCAATAAGCATTTTGTGAAAAGAAAAACAAATTAATTCAAAGTACATACTTAGAATAAAAATCTTTCCATCCCAGGCACTGAATAGTAGAATAAAAACCTGAAATAATACCCATGATATCCAAATTTACAATGGTTTCCAAATAATATTTAAATAGTATGTGTAATGGGGATCCATACGAGGCTACATAGAGCACCTGTACTGTACCTATATCTCCTCCACCTTATATCCTGTGTTCACTAACCAAGGGAATTATCTTCTCGCCATCTTATTGACAGGTTGACTTCCATTATAGATATCCGATAGTATCAATGCCTATTTATTGCCCTTTTTATACCCTTAGTAGGGATGGTATATTGGGTTTTTCCGGAGTAGTGCTTTTGTTTTATACTCTCCTAAAATACGCTGATGAAATTTGAAATGATCGGGCTTTTGATCCGAGCCCCCATACAAAACACAGCTTTAAAAAAGAATTAGTGTCCACAATTCGCTTAAAAAGAGAACAGTCGCAATGAAATTCAGCATAAAACATTTTATGTAACCGTAAGTTCGCCCTCCAAATTTTATGAGGATCGACTCATGGCGTCCTTCCTCCAAGCATATTTCAGAAAAATAGTTTTTTAACAATAAAGTGCTAGAATATATCGGAGGCGAGGTATACTTTTATTATGAAAACTAAATTACATTTTACTCTCATAACTGGTGTATGGGGTTATATGGTCGGCCTCGCCCGCCTATAATTTCGTACTTGTTATTTTTATATATCCGATAGTATCTATGCCTATTTAGTTTAGCAATGAAATTGGTATTCGTAAATCCCTGACGAGCCAAAACCTCTCTACCAAATTTTATGTGGGTCGGTTCATAATTGACCCTACCCCCATATAAGGTCCCGTTAAAAAAATGACTTTAACGCTCATTACTGGCTTAAAAATACGAGTATAGCGATGAAATTCGATACACACATGTTTCATGCGAGTCAAAATCTCTCTACCAAGTTTTATGTGTTTCGGTCCATAATTGACCCTACCCCTACATAAGGTCCCATCCAGATAAATACTTTAACGCTCATTACTGGCTTACAAGTACGAGTGTAGAGATGAAATTTGAGATAAGTAAGTTTCTTACTCGCCAAAAGCTAAGAAACTTTGATAGGAACGTAAATCTTCCTACCGGAAAGTGTATGAACCAAAAATGGTCTAAAAAAATTATGAAAAATTTTTTAAAAACGGTCAATGATTCACCCTACCTCTCATATAAGGTCCTATCAGTAAATTTGATGAGTAATATCACCCTGATGTTTATAGAAAAGCATATTCGGCATAGCCGAATATAGCACTCTTACTTTTTTTTTGATATTTCAGCTTGTAAGTTAGTAGAGTCATCTTAAGTCCAAAAACTTTTTAAATTCTCTTATTTAGTACTTTATAATGTATAAAATAGCGGAAAAATACTTAAAAATTCGGGATTTTAAAATCCCGAAATTTCCCGGGATTTCATTTTTTAAAATCCCGAAAATCCCGGGATTTTCGGGAATCGGGAATTCCCGTTTGGCATCCCTACCTGGTATTCAAGAGCTATTATATAAGGAACTGGATTGGATGCTAAGTCTCGGTGTTATTGAGGAAAGCAACAGCAGTTGGAGTTCACCGGTTACCTTGGTGAGAAAGGAGGCGAAAGTCAGGCTTTGTCTAGATGCCCGCAAGGTGAATATGCGAACAATTAAGGATGCATATCCGCTTCCTCATATTGAGGGTATTATAAGCAGATTACAGGACACCAAATATATATCTGCCATTGACTTGAAGGATGCATTCTGGCAGATTCCACTAGAAAGGAAGTCGAGGGAGAAGACAGCTTTCACAGTCCCTGGGCGGCCGTGATATCAGTTTACGGTCATGTCCTTCGGGCTGTGTAACGCCCAGAGAATGTGTCGCTTAATGGATAAGGCAATCCCAGCTGCGTTGTGAAGTGGTGTCTGTCAGTTTTGACGAACACATGGACCTTCTAGTTAATAAAGTGGCTCAAAATTTACGTAGCGCTGGACGATCAATGTTGAAAAAAGTAAGTTTTGTTATAAAGAGGTCAGGTATTTAGGCTTTGTCGTCGGTAATGGGTGTATTAGAACTGATGACTCCAAAGGAGAAGCAGTTAGAAATTTCCCTGTTCCAAAAACACCGAAGCAATTGAGACGTTTTCTAGGTATGTGTGGGTGGTACCGCAGCACAGTGGTATAGGAAAAAAAAGAGGGAAATAATTCGGTAACTTCTAAACGGTTAATGAATTTTAATGAAATTTGGTATGTACAAAGAGGAGGTGTTGTCGAGTTTAGGTTTTGAATTTGGACCTTATAGGCCAACCAGGGGTCCGGCGGGGGGTCCTCAAATTAGGACACCTCGGCTATGTTAAATTTTTAAAACGATCCTATTTCTTCATTTGAGTTCCGATCTAAAAAAAAATTATCTCTTATAGTTTAGGAGATATTCGCATTTGAAAATTAAAATTTTAAAATTTTTACCGCCCTTACTTTAGTTTTTTGATAATAGCGGGTCCAATATTCCCGATTTTCGCCATTTTTTTTATTCGCTTAACAACAAGTTTATATATCAAGCAGTGAAAGAATTATGTAAAAATCATGACTGAGTCCAAAGTTATAGGCATTTTAATTTGAAAAATTAAAAAAAGGCGATTTTTTTGCCATTTTTTTGGGAAAAACGTATATTTTTCTTTTTAAGTTATCTAAAAAGTTTCTAAGAAGATGTATATAGAATTTATACTTTTTGGAAAGCCGACTTTACATAAAATACGATAAATAAAACAAAACCTAAACCTACCGAGGGGACCAGGTCCATCCAAAAAACCCTATTTTTTATGGAAAATTCAATTTTGAGCAAAAATTCTCAAATCGCATAGTCGATATCAAATTATAGTGACCTGTTTTATATGACCCAATATGTTCTTAATCATTTTGTAACGGGTTTCGATAACCCCGCCCCTGGTATTTATATAATAGGCAAAAAATCCCATTTTTGCGTAAAAAAATCTACCTAACTGTAAAATTTCATCAAAAAATATTCATAAATAACATTTTTATTGCAATTTGAAAAATTTGTATATTCGCAAAAACTGAATAAAAAACATTTTTTAATTTTTTTTAAAAAAAGTATTCCGCGAATTTTTTAATTTTCAAAAATTATATAGTTTTGAAAAATAGACAAATTACCTTTCCATTGATATATAACATGCCTACCTAATGTTTTTTAAGTGACAAATTAATTAGGGAAAACTCAACATCCTTTAGAAAATTTACCTAACACTATTATTTTCATCCATAAGGTTAACTCTTAAATTTGTAAATTTTAAAACATGTTCAGGTATTATTTTTTAAACTGTAATGATTTTTACCCCTATAGGTAGGTCACTTTAATAGGTAGCTTATTAAAGTGAGGAAAAATTCATTACATAAGGAAACGTTAGAATATCATAACCCTTTAAAAAATAATTTAATTTAAGTACCTGTAATTAATATATAAGACAGGTTTATATCTGTTTGTAATTATTTGTAATTTTCTAACCATGGCGATCGTACTAAAAAAAATGATTTGTGCTCCATTTTATTTGAACCCTTCAGCTCCTTTTCAAGTGAAATATATTGAAACTGCACATAAAAAAGAGTGGATAAAACTGATATATGTAAAATTGAAAATTTTATAAAATCAGTTGATATAAAACTGAAGAGGAAAAGGTTATCAACTTCACTAGAAACCTTATCTAACGAAGAAGTTTCGGACACTTTTAAAGCAATGTTAAGAAAAGAAAAACAGCCTTTGGATGCCATAAAAATTGCAAATATTCTTCCAACCGCATCACCAAGACGACTGAAAAGAATTGTAAAGAGTATACCCACACCATCATCTGATACAACGTTCACTGAGGAAGAAGCTATTGCGTTGCAGCTGGGATTAAGTCGTGATAACTACATAACGTTAAGAAAGGCGCTATCTGAAAAAGGAGTGGATGTTTTACCATCATATGACAAAATAAATGAAAAGAAGAAAAGCATTATACCATCTCCTATTGAAATAACTGATCGGAAGGCGCTCTACTCGAAAATACTGCTTTAAGGATTGCTTCTGACTTTTCTTCAGACCAACTAAAAAAAATAAATTCTTGTGATCTTCAACTCATTTGTAAGTGGGGATGTGATGGATTATCAGCACTCTCGGAATATACCTAAATCAACACAAGTGAATCATCTTCCGAGTATAAAAGTGTATTTATGGCATCGCTAGTTCCATTAAGAATTCGAAAGTATGCTGACAGCGATTCTCCATCAACCAGTTTCGATGATATTTGGAAGAATTCGACTCCAGGATCCAAAGCTTTTTGTAGGCCAATAAGCTTTGAGTATATAAAGGAATCCAAAACAACAACGCAAGATTTGATAAATCGTATTGAAGCAGAAATTAAAAACTTGGAACCTATAACAATCGAAATAGAAAATTATTCGTTTAACATGTCCTATGATTTAAAACTTACAATGATTGATGGGAAAGTTGGAAATGCCATTACAGGAACATCATCTACTTGGTACTGCTACATATGTGGTGATAAAAAATCAGAATTTTCGAATATTTCCAAGCAAAGGTCAATAAATGAGGAAACATTACAATTTGGAATATCCCCCCTACATGCTCGCATACGATTTCTGGAACATTTTCTACATTTAGCATATGATTTAAAGTACAGAAGCATTCCGGAAAATGCAAAAAAAGTGCAAATAACAATAAGGAGTTAATGGAAATGAGAGCCAGTGAGAAAAGAAGAATTCAAGAGGAATTTAAAAAGCGGATGGGATTAAATATTGATAAACCACTCACAGGATATGGAAGCACAAACGATGGTAATACCGCTAGACGTTTTTTCAAACATTTTGAAACTACTCCCGAAATAACCGGAATTAATATGGATTTACTGCAAAAGGTCAATATTATTCTAATGGCGATAAATAGCAAGCATAAAGTGAACGCAACAAAATTTGGAGAGTATTCTACAAAAGTTTCTAAATTACTTTTGGAATTATATCCCTGGAAAGAAATGACACCTACAGTTCACAAGATATTATGTCATGGAAAGGTCGTCATAAAACGTAATATTCTGCCTTTAGGAGAGTTTACAGAAGAACCACAAGAATCGAGGAATAGAGACTTTAAGCATATTCATCAGTTTAGCGGAAGTGTTCTAGGCAGTCTCAAAAAGAAGATATTTTTAATAATCTGATTCTATCTTCTGATCCTGTTTTATCTACTATAAGGAAACGTTGGACTTGCTACAAAACGTTAGCATTTGAAAATATTCATGAATTTAAAGATTTACTTTATCTTTTAGATATGGACTACCGATTATTTTACAAAATTATATTAATTTATAAAAAAAAATAAAGACTATTTTTATATAAAATAAATACTTGTTAATTTTTTTAGGGATAAAGAATAAAAGATTAATCGTAAAAAGTGGCTGTAAAAATTCATAAAAATTTAGGTAGCAAAACATGCCTAACAAATGTATGGATGAAAATAATAGTACTAGGTAAATTCTCTAAAAGGTGTTGAGTTTTCCCTAATTAATTTGTCACTTAAAAAACAATAGGTAGGCATGTTATATATCAATGGAAAGGTAATTTTGTCTATTTTTCAAAACTGTATAAATTAGGTAGATTTTTTTTACTCAAAATCCAAAATTAAATAAAAATTTCGAATTTTCTTATTAGAAATCCCGGAATTCCCAAAAAAGTTTTAAAAAATCCCAAAAATGGGATTTTTTGGTTTTTTGCCTATTATATCCATACCAGGGGCGGGGTTATCGAAACCCGTTACAAAATGATTAAGAACATATTGGGTCATATAAAACAGGTCACTATAATTTGATATCGACTATGCGATTTGAGAATTTTTGCTCAAAATTGAATTTTCCATAAAAAATAGGGCTTTTTTGGATGGACCTGGTCCCCTCGGTATCAAAAATTTTTAGGTTTTGTTTCATTTATCGTATTTTATGTAAAGTCAGCTTTCCAAAAAGTATAAATTCTATATACATCTTCTTAGAAACTTTTTAGATAACTTAAAAAGAAAAAGATACTTTTTTCCCAAAAAAATGGCAAAAAATCGCCTTTTTTAAATTAAAATGCCTATAACTTTGGACTCAGTCATGATTTTTACATAATTCTTTCACTGCTTGATATATAAACTTGTTGTTAAGCGAATAAAAAAAGGGCGAAAATCGGGAATAGTTGGACCCGCTATTATCAAAAAACTAAAGCAAGGACGGTAAAAATTTTAATTTCCAAATGCGAATATCTCCTAAACTATAAGAGATAATTTATTGCTACATTTTTTATAGTGCTCGATGAGGAGATTCTATATACGAAATTTTTTTTAAATCGGAACTCAAATGAAGAAATAGGATCGTTTTAAAAATTTAACATAGCCGAGGTGTCCTAATTTGAGGACCCCCCGCCGGGCCCCTGGTTGGCCTATAAGGTCCAAATTCAAAACCTAAACTCGACAACACCACCTCTTTGTGCATACCAAATTCCATTAAAATCGGATTAACCGTTTAGAAGTTACCGAATTATTTCCCTCTTTTTTTTCCTATACCACTGTGCGCAGATTTATCAGATATTTGGGCTTTGTCGTCGGTAATGGGTGTATTAGAACTGATGACTCAAAAGGAGAAGCAGTTAGAAATTTCCCTGTTCCAAAAACACCGAAGAAAAATTGAGACGTTTTCTAGATATGTGTGGGGGAGCCTAATTTCAGCCCCATTACTTACTAACCCAGACTTTTCCCAGAAAATTTTTATACAGTGTGATGCGTCTACTCAACGATCATCCCATCGCCTATATGTCTGCAAAGCTTAATAAGGCCCAGAAAAATTACAGCGTGACGGAGCTAGAGTGCTATGCTGCCGTCCTAAGTGTAAAAAATTCAGACCCATACATTGAAGGATTACCATTCACGAAACATTTGGCTCCACAAGAACTGCAGGGTGAATTAGTATATGCTGCACATTTCTCTCCATCATCAGGTCATGGAGGTATACATAAAACCTTATCAAGGCTAAGAGAACGTTATTATTGGCCCAGTATGGTGTCCGATGTCCAAAAATTGTAGTCATGTGATATCTGCCACGCTAATAAAACGACTAATGCCTTTAAAAGACCACTAATGTGCAAGCAAATAATTACGGAGAGACCTTTTATGGGCCCCTATCCACGATCATCAAATGGATACAATGTTATATTTGTCTGTCTTGATCATTTCAGCAAATTTGTTTTTCTCGAGCGAATGCGTGCTGCAACAGCAGTAAATGTTGTGAAATTTTTAGAAACCCGGGTCTTTCATGTGTTTGCAGTGATGGAATGTATTCATTCCGACAATGGAAGGCAATTCGTTTCGGAGTTATTCCGTGAATTCGTTAACAAATACGGTATAAAGCATGTCAGAACTGCTCTATATGCTCCGCCGTCTAATACGGCAGAATGAGTTAACAGATCTGTTCTGCAAATGATTAGATCATTTGTAGGAACTGATCAGCGTAATTGGGATCAGAAATTGAGCGATGTTGCATTTGCACTTAGGAGTACTACTCACAGTTCGATAGAGATGTCTCCTTACTATGCTGTTTTCGGAGTGAATATGGTGCAACATGCATCGACAAATGATGTTTTACGTAAAATTGCATGTGTGAAAGATGTTGATCTGACTTTGAATATAACTTCTGATAAATTACAGCTAAACAGAGATAAAGTTATTAGGAATTTGGAAAAGGAACATGAACGCTCAGCTCGAAATTACAACACAAGGGCTAGGGAGGTGAAATTCCAAGAAGGGCAATATGTATATCGGAGAAATTTTAAACTAAGCAATTAGCTCCAAAGTTACAACTCCAAACTTGCACCCACACATATCAAATGTATTGTTTCAAAAGTACTTGGAAACTCTTTTATATGAGCTGGTGGGAATGGACGGAAAAGGTAAAGGCGTCTTTCATGGACAAGATATATTTACAGTTTGAACATAATTCGCCCGGCTAAGTGGGTCGATGCCACACGTCTGAAAAGGATACCATTACATAGTATTTTAGTGACTTATATATTCGAATCTGATACGGAAATATTGTTTGATTTTTTTGTTTAAGTTTCTATTGTTTAAGTATCGACGGTTGCGAGCTTATTACGGTAACGAATATTGAATCTACCACCTCTAACCGTCCTTACTACGACCCCATTTCAACGCTGTTAATGATTGTTCATAAAAGTTTTTTTGGGGGGTTTTTTTGAGAAAACACGTTTTTTGTCTTCTTCGGGTTTTGTTTTTGGAAAAGAATTAAAGTTTTCTATAGAATATAAGAAATGAATAAGTATAACTATTGAAAAAAATTAAAATATAAGAAATAGAGAAAACAAGTAAGAGTGCTATATTCGGCTGTGCCGAATCTTATATACCCTTCACCATAGTGTATTTAAAAAATATAAATTTTATAAAATTTAAATTTATGTACCTATTTAATTTTCCCGATTATATCATTATTATAGCAATAGCAAAACAAAATGAACAACAACAACGATAACCGAATTAAACACTCAAAAAACAAAATACACAAGGCAGTAAAACCAACAGACATCCAAACATACGAAACGAAATACACAAAAAAACAAAGACGCAACCAACAAAAACAATATACACAAGGCAATGAAACACACAGCCATCCAAACATTCGAAACTGAATACACCAAGAAACAAAAACAATATACACATGCCAATGAAACACACAGGCATCCAAACATGTGAAACGAAATACTCAATGAATAAGCAGTGTTGTTGTTGTTGCTTATTAATCAAAACATGAAAAAAATTGTCTATTTTTATGAAATTTTCAGAGGTTGTCTCGGATTTTTGCTAATATCTCCGTCATTTATGGACCGATTTTGCTGATTTTAAATAGCGATCTTCTCGAAAGCATGTCTAACAGAATTATTGAAGATTCGGATCTCGCCGATATCTGGGGTCCTCTAAAAACTGATTTCAACAGACAGACAGACGGACATGGCTTAATCGACTCCGCTATCTATCCAGAATATATATACTTTATAGGGTCGGAAAATCATATTATAGAAATTACAAACGGAATGACAAACTTATATATACCCTTCTCACGAAGGTGAAGGGTATAAAAATGAAATAATTATATTATACATACAGTGTCTCACATAAGTATTCGAATTTGGTTGTACTTTGAAAAGAAACATAATTTAATAATATTTTTTGTGTGTGAAATGAATAATTAAATTTGTTATATTGTCTAGAGAGTCCTAAGGTATAATATCACACTCTTTAAAATTTGGAAAAATTACATTTACCTCAATTGATTTAACTTTTTTAAAAAAAGTCCATAAAATTGCCTCACAAAAGTATTCGAATTTTTCCTGTATTTCATATGTGACCATATTATACGAAACACAAAAATTATAATCGAGTGGTTTCTTGCTTAA
This sequence comes from Lucilia sericata, assembly GCF_015586225.1. Classification (NCBI taxonomy): domain Eukaryota; kingdom Metazoa; phylum Arthropoda; class Insecta; order Diptera; family Calliphoridae; genus Lucilia; species Lucilia sericata. Next base: position 1,003,566 of record NW_023994071.1, on the reverse strand, counting down.
AATTGTATTAAGGGGTTACTATCAACCGAAATTATATATTTTGGGTCCATTTGTTCCACAATTTTGGAGCATTTGTACCATCTTTTCATGTAATATCATTAAAATGGCGATTTTTAACCATATTTGCAATTTTTTTTTCTTTTTTTTGCAGAAATAAAACCAAACTTTAATATTGGAATTTAATAGACCCCTTGAGGTATCTAAAAATAATAATTTTTGTTATAAGGATCTGTACTTAAAAGTTCCAAGATGTATTTTTGGTATCGTTCTTCTGTTTCTAATTGAATTGTATGGATCTTAAGTCCCTTTTCGTACCACTAGAGTCGATATTTTCCGACAAAGTTGGCTAGTATACATTCATGTACATATTAGCACTAATATATTTAAAATTTTCAATACATTATATCGGTATACAATTCCAAAACATGCCTTTACAAAACGTCATCCTATACAGTAGATTTCAGTTTTTACTATTCGTAACTTTCACGCTTATGTTGCCCATTACAATAACACTGTAAGTCCAAAATTTTGGGTTTATTTTAATCATAGTAATCAATATTTAAACAGGTATCGATATTTTTGAGTTAGACCATAATTATATAGTGGCATGCAGCCTGGAGGTCATTGGTGCATAAAAATAATGGTACTACCATATTGAATGGTGTTTCTTCGAGGCATGTTTTGGAGTTGTACACTTCCACAATACATTGAAAACTTAAAATATATAAATGCTGATATCTAAAAGAATATATACAAGAAAACTTTCCCGAAAATTTTTGACCCTAGTATTATGAAAATGGACTTAAGTTCCAATATATTGAATTAGCGACAGAATAATGATATCAATAATATATCTTGGATCGTTCAAATACAGATTATTGTAACAAAAAATACTATTTTTAGATACTCCAAGGGTTCTATTAAATCCCAATATCAAATTTTGGTTTTATCTCTGGAAAAAAGAGAAAATACTACAAATATTGCAAAAAAATCGCCATTTTAATGATATTACATAAAAAGAGGATACAAATCCCCAAAAATTTTGGACCAAATGGGCCAAAAATATATCATTTCGGTTGATAGTAACCCTTTAAAACAATTTAAAGCATAAAAACCATTCGATTCTAAAATTTGTGTTTCGTATAATATGATCAAATATGAAATACAGGAAAAATTCGTATACTTTTGTGAGGCAATTTTATGGACTTTTTTAAAAAAAAAGCTAATTTAATTTATGTAAATGTAAATTTTTCAAGTTTTAAAAAGCGTGATATCGAACCTAAGGAATGTCTTGACAATATAACAAATTAATTTATTTTTTTGCACACAAAATATATTATTAAATTTGGTTTCTTTTCGTAGTTCACCTAAATTCGAATACTTATGAGAGACACTGTATGTCTATATCAGTCATGGGCAAACACATACCACCATGTGTATATTTGTGTGCGTTAAGCAGCAGAGAGATGACTGCATGTTATAACAAAATGGTGGTAGACTGAGAAAAGTTTTGAAATTTGTTTTCTATTGCAAATACTTTTTACGACGAGAAAAACTCATGAACTTTTGGGCATTTTAAACAAAAATGGAATAAAGGGAAAGAGTTTTTTTCTTTGGAGAAAAGAGCTTGTTGGTGTATGACACAATGGAATGCTGGGCAATTTATTCCATTTTTGTTTAAAATGCCCAAAAGTCCTTTATTTTTGCCTCTCATTACCTTTGCTCCATCCGAACATATTGAGGCTAATTTATTTTTGTCAGCAAATGCAAAAACATTAACATCTAATGCATCATACAGAACTTGTCCTGTTACATGACCATGAAGTGAAACCACTTCAAACATTTCTTCGAAGCACTCTAAATTTGCATTAACTGTTTTAATACAAATAATTAACTGGCAAATATTATTGATATCCGTACTCTCATCTAGAGAAATCGAAAAATATTTGCAATTAATTAATCTTTCTTTTGCTGACATTTTAATAAATTTGCTTATATCTTCCGTTCTTCTTGTTATAGTACGACGAGATAATGGTATATCCTGGCAGAGTTTCATAGTTTCATGGCATTTTTCTCCAAAACAACTCAAAATATCTGTAGTTAAATTTAAGAAAAAAATGCCATCCTCAAATGGGCGACATTGTTTTGCTAACGATAAAGCAACTACATAAGATGCCTTTTTATGAGGCAATGATTTTTTTTGGCTATTTAAAGGAAGATTGTTGCAATTATTTGCTGTTGTTTCATTAATTATAAATTTTAAGAACAACTCTGCTTTTAATTGCAACAACTTTACTTTTCTGTCATGTCCCCTAAGGTCATTTAAGGGTCCATGGCAAGTTTCATAATGCCTTTTCAAAAAAATAAAGCTTTTCTACATATAATTTTATAACATACGACGCATTGTTTTCTATATGTTTTCTATAAAAAAGAAATCATTTTCCCAATTTATATCAAACATTTTGCTAGGTGTAATAAAAGAGAAAAAATCATAAGCATAAAAAAATCCGCAACGTGATCTTGCTTCTACAAAAGCTGAACAGCAACTGATTTGATTTTGATCTCTGAGATCGTAACAAAGCAACAAACAAGTGGTCATTTTAGTAAAACACAGACACACTAATACACACAAGCTTATAGTGTAGGTGTGTCAACAAAGCGTCAGCAGAATTTCTTGGCCTATGCACGCGTGCATTAGAATTTCAGTATATATATATAGTATATATATATATATATATATATATATATATATATATATATATATATATATATATATATATATATATATATATATATATATTTATTTATATATATAAAATATATATATATATATAAATCAATGTGTGTTTGTATGTTTGTTTGTTTGGACTTTATAGACAGCTAAACGGCTGAACCGATTTTTCTGAAATTTTCCGAGTCTCTTCCTGTATGTCTCAAAGGAACTATAGGCTACTTTTTACTACAATATTTTAAGTGGGCGACGTTCGACGTGCCACGAACACATACTAAATAAGTATTAAAAGTCGCTTATCTCAGAAACTGTAAGAGCTAGAGTCCTCAAACTTTCACATCCATATGAAGTGGGCAGCCTAGCTATAGTGGGCGTGGTACCTCCCATATAAAGAAAATCTTAATTTTGTATATCTGAGAAAATATAACAACTAGAGTCCTCATTTTTTTTCGGAGAAACTTTAGTATGAATATTTATGAGAAAAATGTATAATAACAAGGATCTATATGTATAATAACAAGTAAGCGTGCTATATTCGGCTATGTCGAATCTTAAATACCCTCCACCAGCAAGCTACCAACATTTATGCATATGTCGAACTAATTTTGATTAGGTACAGAAAAATTTATATTAATAGGCCAGTTCGAAAACATTTTAATAGAATGATTTATCTATACAAAGAACATACTCATGTCGAATTTTATCCGGATATAATCATTTAATAAGGAATTACGTGGTAATAAGTGATTTGCAGAGTAAACCTTATATAGGGGCTAAGACAACTTATTGTCCGATCCGGAAAAATATTCCGTAGAATGATTTATATACACAAAATACACATTTATGTAGAATTTTATCCCGATAACTTTGATTGTCTATGTTTGTGACCAATTACGGACCGATAATGAATATCATATAATGATTTATATGAAAAAAAAAATTATGTCGAATTTTAAGTCATTTTCGGAAGTGGACTTTATATATCAGTGGACTTTATATATCATAATATTATCAAAATATCTTTATTTGATCATGAAATACAGTGAACTCTCGATAATGTGAACTAATTAATGTAGTTCATATTTTCGAATTTGTTCACATTTTCGATTGTGATTTTTTTATATATATTACTAAGTTATTCTTTCTAAAAATCATTTCTGCAAGGAATGAAAATGCAAAGATTACTAAAAAAATTTTTGTAATTTATTTGGAACATAAAAAGTTTTTAAAAATCCATTTTATAAAGAGTACATAAGTAGTATGTACATAAAAAATAAACAAAATATTACGACAAAAAATAAATAAAATTTACAATGAAAAAAGATAAGTACATACATATATAATTAAATATGGAAATAATCGGTTATTATTTTCTGTTTTTTCTTTTGTTCGACGAGCTTATTTACCGCCAACACCCTGATTTTTTTCAATACTTTAATGTCAGAGTGATCGACCGTTTGAAATTCAGCCCATTGGACAGCTTTGTTAAAAAATTCGACAGCTTCTTTGGCTTTAATGTTGTTTTCAGGCGCTTCAATAAAAAAGTCGTCATCATCGTCGGACTCTTCAATTAAATCATTTTCCTCAAATGGCGTGACGTCCTCACAAGGATTATTGATTCAATCTCTAATGTTTACAGCAGTAAATACTTCCTGAGGGCAGAATGTCTGTAGAAGATCTGCAGCAGTATTTTCTAAAGATCAAAACTCTGATTGCAACTTTTCTTTTAAAACGCTCAAAGGAACATTAAATTCAGGATCATCTTCATCATTTACCATATTCAAAATATTTTTCCAACAGTTAGATAAAGTTTCTTTACCAACTCGGTTCCAGGATGCCTCTAGAATAGAAACTCCTTCTTTAAGTGTGATTTTTTTCATCGATTCAAGCAAATCCACCTCTTTTGCAATAATTGTTGCCAGAAAACTGTTCCTATAATGAAGTTTGGTGATTCTAATTGCATTTTGATCCATAGCTTCTATGGAACCATCCTCGGATTTAACGTCGGATTCTGGTGGATGGGATGGGGCATTATCTATTAAGAGTAAAGCTTTTACTAGTAATCGTTTCTTCTTTAAAAAATTTGTCACCTTAATGAAAAATAATCCCAATTGAACTATTTTTACATGTTTACTTACCTCTGGCACAAAACAGTTGTGAAACCATTCTTAGGTTTACGAACTGAGATTGCGCAGAAAGTTTTTCATCGATTATCTGAAGGAGCCGAATTTCGTATCTCTTTTTAAATTTTTGTAGCCACCCATCGCTAGCATTGAAGTCATTTCCGTATTCACTTATGTTTCTGTGAATTTGTTTGGCTTTCTCTTTCAACATCAACCGACTTACAGGGAGGTTTTTATTCCGCATACAAATAAACCACTTATAGAGCGATTTTTCCATTTTTGGAAGCTCTGAAGATCGTAATGTTTTGCGTTTTCCGGGTCCATACGTATTGTTCACACATTTTAAAATATTGTCTTTTTTATTTTTTATTGAACATATCGTTGATTTTGCAACTTTACACTTTTTACTTAACACTGTAACACTCGATCCTTTTTTTAAATATTCCAAAATTTCGCATTTTTCATATAAGGATAAAAACTTTCGACTGTTTTTAGACATCACTAATTTTAAAAATAAATTCACGAACCTACCGCAGCAAGTTACATAAAGCTACTAGCATTAAATACCTTTAAAATAATGGCATACTATGGTATTTATTAATTCGGGGATTCCCAACATGCTTCTACAAATTAAAAAATCCCAAAAAATTAAAAAAAAATCACTATTTAGAGCCATTAAATTTTGTTCACTATTTAGAGCGCCCATATAAAAAACTGAGTGTTCACATTAGTGGATAGTTCATTATATTGGATGTTCACATTACCTCGAGTTCACTGTATTAAAAAAATATATGTACTTAAGTATAAGAGTTCTGTCAAAATTTTTATATTTTTTTACTTTTATTTTATCGATTAGTAACTCAAACGTAGTATAGTGGTGTAGGGTAAAAAATTAAGTTCCGTGGCATTAAGAAAAAACATGATAGAAAAACCTATATGGGTTTTTGGAAGGAAAAGTTTAATATTTCGAGTTTTAGTTTTTTTTATATAAAAAATTTTATTTGTCTTCCTCAAAACACTTTCAAACGTTGAAATAATCTTAAATCTCGGTGAATAGTGTCATGATTGCTTTTTTATGGCAAAACTAGGTATATTTTGAAAAGTTGAAATGTGACACGATGTTTTTTTTTTTTTTTTCCGGCTACTCGTCGTAATGTCGTGAATTCTTATCACTATCAAAATATACACAACCACAAAAAATAAAATTCTTCGTGTCAAAAAATAAAAGATAATAAAAAATTATGAATTACTATACCTGCGATCTTTTAATTTCATTACGTCCTAATGTCCCTATGTCTAATGACCTGAGCCTCCCACTAATTAAAAATTTACTCTAACATGATACTTGATTCAAGATCAGAAAGAAAACATATTTGTGTTCAAAGCAATTGTAAACAAAGTATTTTTATTTTTTTATATATATTTTCTCTTTTTACTTAATTATATATTTATTTTGTTTCTGATTTAAAAACTAAAAAAATAACAATAAAATAATATTTACTTCTTATCAAAAAAAAAAAATAATAATAAAATAAAACATTATAAATAGAAAAGTATAACTCAAAACAGAGATAAAATAAAAGTAAAAAAATATAAAAATTTTGACAGAACTCTTATACTTAAGTACATACATATATTTTTTTTTTAATACAGTGAACTCGAGGTAATGTGAACATCCAATATAATGAACTATCCACTAATGTGAACACTCAGTTTTTTATATGGGCGCTCTAAATAGTGAACAAAATTTAATGGCTCTAAATAGTGATTTTTTTTTAATTTTTTGGGATTTTTTAATTTGTAGAAGCATTTATTTTTAATGTTGGGAATCCCCGAATTAATAAATACCATAGTATGCCATTATTTTAAAGGTATTTAATGCTAGTAGCTTTATGTAACTTGCTGCGGTAGGTTCGTGAATTTATTTTTAAAATTAGTGATGTCTAAAAACAGTCGAAAGTTTTTATCCTTATATGAAAAATGCGAAATTTTGGAATATTTAAAAAAAAGGATCGAGTGTTACAGTGTTAAGTAAAAAGTGTAAAGTTGCAAAATCAACGATATGTTCAATAAAAAAATAAAAAAGACAATATTTTAAAATGTGTGAACAATACGTATGGACCCGGAAAACGCAAAACATTACGATCTTCAGAGCTTCCAAAAATGGAAAAATCGCTCTATAAGTGGTTTATTTGTATGCGGAATAAAAACCTCCCTGTAAGTCGGTTGATGTTGAAAGAGAAAGCCAAACAAATTCACAAAAACATAAGTGAATACGGAAATGACTTCAATGCTAGCGATGGGTGGCTACAAAAATTTAAAAAGAGATACGAAATTCGGCTCCTTCAGATAATCGATGAAAAACTTTCTGCGCAATCTCAGTTCGTAAACCTAAGAATGGTTTCACAACTGTTTTGTGCCAGAGGTAAGTAAACATGTAAAAATAGTTCAATTGGGATTATTTTTCATTAAGGTGACAAATTTTTTAAAGAAGAAACGATTACTAGTAAAAGCTTTACTCTTAATAGATAATGCCCCATCCACCAGAATCCGACGTTAAATCCGAGGATGGTTCCATAGAAGCTATGTTCATGCCTCCAAATGTAACGGCTCTGATCCAGCCAATGGATCAAAATGCAATTAGAATCACCAAACTTCATTATAGGAACAGTTTTCTGGCAACAATTATTGCAAAAGAGGTGGATTTGCTTGAATCGATGAAAAAAATCACACTTAAAGAAGGAGTTTCTATTCTAGAGGCATCCTGGAACCGAGTTGGTAAAGAAACTTTATCTAACTGTTGGAAAAATATTTTGAATATGGTAAATGATGAAGATGATCCTGAATTTAATGTTCCTTTGAGTGTTTTAAAAGAAAAGTTGCAATCAGAGTTTTGATCTTTAGAAAATACTGCTGCAGATCTTCTACAGACATTCTGCCCTCAGGAAGTATTTACTGCTGTAAACATTAGAGATTGAATCAATAATCCTTGTGAGGACGTCACGCCATTTGAGGAAAATGATTTAATTGAAGAGTCCGACGATGATGACGACTTTTTTATTGAAGCGCCTGAAAACAACATTAAAGCCAAAGAAGCTGTCGAATTTTTTAACAAAGCTGTCCAATGGGCTGAATTTCAAACGGTCGATCACTCTGACATTAAAGTATTGAAAAAAATCAGGGTGTTGGCGGTAAATAAGCTCGTCGAACAAAAGAAAAAACAGAAAATAATAACCGATTATTTCCATATTTAATTATATATGTATGTACTTATCTTTTTTCATTGTAAATTTTATTTATTTTTTGTCGTAATATTTTGTTTATTTTTTATGTACATACTACTTATGTACTCTTTATAAAATGGATTTTTAAAAACTTTTTATGTTCCAAATAAATTACAAAAATTTTTTTAGTAATCTTTGCATTTTCATTCCTTGCAGAAATGATTTTTAGAAAGAATAACTTAGTAATATATATAAAAAAATCACAATCGAAAATGTGAACAAATTCGAAAATATGAACTACATTAATTAGTTCACATTATCGAGAGTTCACTGTATTTCATGATCAAATAAAGATATTTTGATAATAATATGATATATAAAGTCCACTGATATATAAAGTCCACTTCCGAAAATGACTTAAAATTCGACATAATTTTTTTTTTTTCATATAAATCATTATATGATATTCATTATCGGTCCGTAATTGGTCACAAACATAGACAATCAAAGTTATCGGGATAAAATTCTACATAAATGTGTATTTTGTGTATATAAATCATTCTACGGAATATTTTTCCGGATCGGACAATAAGTTGTCTTAGCCCCTATATAAGGTTTACTCTGCAAATCACTTATTACCACGTAATTCCTTATTAAATGATTATATCCGGATAAAATTCGACATGAGTATGTTCTTTGTATAGATAAATCATTCTATTAAAATGTTTTCGAACTGGCCTATTAATATAAATTTTTCTGTACCTAATCAAAATTAGTTCGACATATGCATAAATGTTGGTAGCTTGCTGGTGGAGGGTATTTAAGATTCGACATAGCCGAATATAGCACGCTTACTTGTTATTATACATATAGATCCATATAGGAGGTACCAAAACCCCCTTATGAAAGTCCACCCATTTTTCTCATAAATATTCATACTAAAGTTTCTCCGAAAAAAAAATGAGGACTCTAGTTGTTATATTTTCTCAGATATACAAATTTAAGATTTTCTTTATATGGGAGGTACCACGCCCACTATAGCTAGGCTGCCCATATAGGTTTTTCTATCATGTTTTTTCTTAATGCCACGGAACTTAATTTTTTACCCTACACCACTATACTACGTTTGAGTTACTAATCGGCTAAGAATAATTTTCTGAATCGATTAAGCCATGTAAGTCTGACCGTCTGGTACAGGTTAAAATGTTAATAACAATTTGATGATGTTTGGCACGTATGCTTTTTTGGTCCAATGACAAAACCTTTTAAAAATATTTAAAGTCTGTCTTTTCTTTTACCTAGCCCCCATACATATGCAAATGTACAAAGCCTTTCTCAGAAGGTACAATTCAACATAAATGCTTTATAACGAAAAATAAATCACATTTTATACTCATATCTGGGGTAGTTGGTCAACCACGGCAGAATATACTTTCTTACTTGTTATAAATTACAATGAATTACACTTACAAATTAATATGAAAAGACTTAAAAATTTTAAGCATTTTTTTTGGCATTTTAAAATTAATTTAGCATTTTTTCTAGCATTATTTTGGATGGGATTTAGTCGCAATATTTTTTGAGTCATGGTCACACTGCAAACCAATATAAAAAAAATTATAACGATATAACGCTTTAACGCCGATTGTGAATTGGACAATTAAAACAGCACTCCGAGTGTTTTATTTGATATTGTGAATAAATAACGGGAGACTTTTTCATCTGTGACACAAATGATTTATTTTTTAAATTGTTTTATTTGATGTAATTTATACGTGTTGCTAAGAAACTCACACTGTTATGGAATATAAAAAATACGAAACATAATTATATTAAGGCTGATGCATACTCTGAGGGGAATTTGAACTGATGAGAATCTAATGACATCACTGTAGGTAAAACTCCGGCATTCGGGATTATATTCCATGAAAGGTAGAGTGTTACATTTTTGTTGTTCCTTAAAATAAAAAAAATATATTATTGATGGATATTTAAAGTAAATAGAAGATGAATAAAAATTAATAAATAAACTTCTTTTAAATATTTTTAAGAAATTAAAAAAATATATATAAAACATACATGGGAGTAGTTAATTATATCGACTAATTAATTGACGATTTCATTAGCATTAAATTGAAAAAAATTATAATTATTTTTTTTTTTTCATTAGCATTATTTTGTCTAATGGTAATGGTTTTTAATGAAACGATTTCATTAGTAATTATATAAGAATAAATTTTCATTACCATTATTCAATATATTTTAAAAATTTTCGAACATTAGTTCGAATTTCGAAATTAATTTCGAATATCCGAACATTATAATGTATTGTCATTGGGTGAAATTATGTATGCCAAATTTCAGCACATTCGGACTAGAAGAACTAGTTTTAACAGCTTTAAAAGTTTTTCGAACACGAGTTCGAATTTTCGAAATTTTTTTTTAGGTTTTATGACACAGAGATTAATTTAAAAACATAAAAAAATTTTCGAAAATAACTTCGAATTTTCGAACTTAATTTCGAATATTCGAACATATTATTGTATTGTCATCAGATGTACTTATGCCTGCAATTTGCCAATTTGGGCTACGGGAACTGGTTTTAAAAGCTTTCAAACCTCGAATCTTCGAAAAAATTTCCTTAATATATTTTTCGACAATTATAAATACTAATTAAATTCGTTTTTGAAAATTCATTATCAAATTCATTACCATTATCAAAAAAAGTTATAATGAAAAAAATATAATTTTCATTAAATGGTACTTAAAATATTTTTCATTACAATTTTTTCTATAAATGGTAATGAAATTTTAATGTTTAATGAAAAATTCCCATGTATGATATAAAATAAATATTTCAGTGAAATCTCAATTGTAAAACTGCAAATGTGATTTAACTAAAAAAAATATTTTATATAAAGTTTATTCGAATTTTCTGGAATTGTTTTCCGATAACTTTATAATAATTGCTATTTTTCACATTTGTTTTGGCGGTAGAAGTTCTTTTGCATTTTTCGTTATACATAATTTGTATCATGTAATTATAATTATGGTTGTAAACTAAGTTCTGGCAAAAAGAAAGTATTTTTAATTACTTAATTTTGTTTTCTTTTACAATTTCTGCTAAAAACTTGCAAAAATGAGAAAAAAAACAACATAAATAATACCAAAACACGAAATAAAATGTGGTCACTTGAATCTGCCCAGCAAAACCTTTCATTACCTAGTAAGCTAGAAAGTAATATTTGAAACTAATTACTCTTGGGGTGAATAACTAATTATTTTTGTTCGACGAGGTTCAAATAATATGTACTTACTACCTTTATCAAATTAATAAATGGTTACTAATTTGATTACAAAAACTTTGCGAATAGTTTCTATACTCTGTTACAAATTGCAAAAAAAAAATTCCTCAGTCAGGATTTGAACCCAGGCATTTAGTTGTTTTCTATGTTTCTCACTCCAGCCGCTTACTCGATGCTCCATTAACATGTTGCTTTTTGTAATTTTGAAAATGGCTTTTTATGTCTCTTGCATGTGTGCGGATTTAAACAATTACTTTAATAATTAAATTTCATTTATTAATTCTTAGATTCAATAGTACTTCAATACAAAAACGAGTTTCTTATAATAACGCGAAGTTTAAAGCTTACACTATGACCAGCGTTGCCACTCACAATTTATTTTTCTTACCAAAGTTCCGACAAAAAACTACCAAAACGTTCCAAAAACTACCAAATTTTTCCTTAGGGACAATTGCTTCTGTTTAGAGTTTCATTATTTTTAAAACTAATATGTAATATCAAACAATGAATTGTTCCAAAGAGTCAATGGTTTACTTTTACGTAATTAGACAAAATTTCCAAATACTTTTATGAAATACATAATTGCTGTTTTCGACAAAATTTGTACTAATATCATTCCCGAGAAAATAGTAATAGTATTATATTCGGTTATGACGAATCTTATATGTATATCCACAATCAGCATCTATCGTATAAATTGAGGACTTTATGGATAAATCCTTTTATTATACTACGGTTAACTAATTTGCTATTTATTGATAATAAAATTATTTTCCTGAAAAGGGGCTATATGGCTGAAATAGGATCAATTGTGGACCAATCGACATAGATTTCGATTCTTAAAAAACTGTTTCAACAGACAGACGGGCGGACATGGCTATATCGTCTTAGAATCTAATAAGAACCTAGAAAAAATATATAATATTTTTATACCCATCAAAAAAGATTGGGGTATATTAATTTTGTGATTCCGTTTGTAAAGTAGTAGACCCACCAAATTATATATTCATTCATGTATCTGGTTTCTTAGAAAAAAAAAAGAATTAGTGTGGCCTACAGTAGGTTAGTGGTTTATGTTATAGCCAGACCTGACGTCGTGCGTTTGATTCCCACCTGAGGAATTGGTTAGGAAGTTCACAACGGGACCGATGCAGGCCTAGGAGTATTCCTTCGGACTTTATGGAACATCCTCATTTCAAACTAACTAACTTACTAACATTCATGAATCAGAAATGTTGAAATACATAGAAACTTAATATTTTCTTAGAACAAACAATATAAACTTAACAAGGATAAACTTAAGATTGACGTATTTATTAAAATTCTTATTACTTTGCAATAACAAGATCAGAAATGTTTATAAATTCATATGCATGAGATCAAAATTATCTCTTCCTACCAAATTTGGACCAAAAATTAAACCTACCAACCAAACTACCAAAAGTCATTTCAGAGATTTGAAACTACCAATTTTGGTCCAATTGGACCAAAGTGGCAACGCTGACTATGACAATAATATTTAAATGGTGCCAATGTGTTTTTTTAGTTTGCGATTTTCTTCCTGCGCATCACTGTTGTTTATGGGGAATATATTAATCGTTGTTTACGGATCCTGGTTGATCTTCTAAGTGTTTGAGGAGTAGTTGATGTTGTGGGTCTACTGGGCGCATCTGGTAGTGACGGGCGTATTTGAACATGGGATTCTGTAGGCGTTATACTAATATTCGATGGCTTTGGTAGGGTCTGACGTTCTGATCGTGATGTTCTATGAGGATTAGGCGGTGATGAACTTTGAACATTACAGGAATGTTTGTTCGAGAAGAGTGTTTGGGTTGAACGAGAAATTGGATTTTAAGGGCCAATCTTTAGGTGAAAGATTAGCGATTAAATTAAAATTAATCCTCGAAAGTTGTTTTTGAGTACATACTCAATTAGTTAATTTTGTTAAAGCGCCCAATGGAGGTGGTTTAAACTTGAGCAAATTTTCATAAATTTGTTTGCTACTAAAAAATGCTAATGAAATGTCAAATAATTAAAAAAATAATTTTTGGGTTTGTGAAAATTAAAGAGTTTGATAAAGAAAATACTATATTAAAATAATTGTAAAAAAAAAATAGTAATGTGTGTTCGTGTTATAAAAATTGTGTCCAAATCGTTTTTTTTTTTTTTTTTTTTTTGTGCGAATTTTTGACTTGAATATTGAATACATAGATGACATAGATAGCCAACTCAAGCTTTACCACGAATAAAAGAGCTTTCTCTCTTCACACTTACATGTTCTGTGTGAATTCAACACAAAGCTACAACAACAAATATTCAATATTTTAATTCCAAAATTCGCACAAAAAAACGATTCGGACACAAATTTTATAACACATTTTTTATTTTTTTACAATTATTTTAATATAATATCTTCATCAAAATCTTTTTAATTTTCACAAACCAAAAAATTACATTTTTTAATTATTTGACATTTCATTAGCATTTTTTAGTAGCAAACAAATTTATGAAAATCAAAAAAATAAAAAAATTTACATTTTAGCAAATTTAAAATGCATGAAAAATATTATCATACTTTTATAAATGCAATCTAAAATTTAAAATGTAATAATATAAGAAATTTAATGCTATAAAAACATTGTACTATTATTTCGACCGATTTTATGCAACTATGTGGGCATTTTATGTGTGGTAAAAAGCTTTTATACACTAACACTTTTAAAGAAAATCTTACTAATACATATTTAGAGTTAGGTTTTTTTGACAGCTGAGTTAGATTTTTTCCGGGAGAGTTGGCCTTCTACGGTAATATTCTATGATTGAATATTTGTTGTTGTAGTTTGGTGTTGAATTTACACAGAACAGGTAAGTGTGAAGAGAGAACGCTTTTTTCGTGGTAAAGCTTGAGTTGACTATCTATATGTATTATCTATGTAGGAAACCATAGAATATTACCGTAGAAGGCCAACTCTCCCAGAAAAACCCTAACTCAGCTGTCAAAAAAAACCTAACTCTAAATATGTATTAGTAGGATTTTCTTTAGAAGTGTTAGTGTATAAACTTTTTATACACTAACATAGTTGATAGATTTTGATTGATACATTTTAAATTGTAGATTGCATTTATAAAAGCATGATAATATTTTTCATGCATTCTATATTTGTTAAAATGTAAAATTCTTTAATTTCTTGGATTATCATAAATTTGTTTACTACTAAGAAATGCTACTCTGCACCTTCAATTTGAAATTAGAAAAACAAAAAATTAAATGTCAAACAATTGAAAAAATAATTTTTTGGTTTGTGAAAATTAAAAAGATTTCGATAATGAAAATATATTATAACAATTGTAAAAAAATAAATAATGTGTGTTTGTGTTATAAAAATTGTGTCCGAATCGTTTTTTGTGCAAGTTTTGGACCTGAAATATTGAATATTTGTTGTTGTAGCTTTGTGTTGAATTCACACAGAACATGTAAGTGTGAAGAGAGAAAGCTCTTTTTTTCGTGGTAAAGCTTGAGTTGGCAATCTATGTGTATTATCTATGTAGGAAACATAGATGATATAGATAGCCAACTCAAACTTTACCACGAATAAAAGAGCTTTGTCTCTTCACACTTACATGTTCTGTGTGAATTCAACACAAAGCTACAACAACAAATATTCAATATTTTAATTCCAAAATTCGCACAAAAAAAAAACGATTCGTACACAAATTTTTTAATACAAACACACATTTTTTATTTTTTACAATTATTTTAATATAATTTGTTTATCAAAATCTTTTTAATTTTCACAAACCAAAAAATTAAATTTTTTAATTATTTGACATTTCATTTTTTGTTTTTCTAATTTCAAATTGAAGGTGCAAAGTAGCATTTTTTATAAATGCAATCTACAATTTAAAATGTATTAATATAAGAAAATTAATGCAATAAAAACATTGTAATATTATTTCGACTTATTTTATACAACCATGTGGGCATTGTATGTGTGTTAAAAAGCAGTGTTTACTTTTACTAATATATTAGTCAGCATTTGCCGCAAAATACACATTTTTATCAATCGTCATACTAAAAATATTTAAACTTTTTCAGATTTAAAGAACATTGCTACTAAATATTGCCGTTCTGTTTTTATGTTTAACTAGAAAAATTGCGACGTTACACTGCAATCTCTAGCAGCACGAATGAACAGTATTAATCTCTTGTTTGTTGTACAAGAAAAAAAATATATTTTTGTGCTATAGCAGCGCACACTAGGGTGGGTCGAAAAAAAAAGTTGAGTCAGTCACCCCCTACGATTAAAGATATGTTAATAACATTTCAAAAAATATAAAAAATATTTTTTTGCCACGCCTAGAAATACCGCCCTTTTTGTTTTTTATATATAACGTCGCCATTTTAAGTCCGATTGTAACATATAATATATCAATATTTATGGCTTGACTGTAGCTATATTTCACCCTCTGACAATTTTTTAATTCGACATCATATTCTATACTCGACTTCTGATATCTCGGATCCTTCCCCAAAATCTAAAATTGTGGCTATACTGTAATAAATTACATTTAATTACATGAGCTCTTTGCTTCTAAAATGCTCACTTTTATGCATAAACAGCTATTTTACAGGTATTTAAAACTACCTGTATAGTTCTAACTACAAACAATTAATTTGCTAGGGATATGGTCGAAAACTATTTTTTCAAATTAATTTACAATACAAAAATTTCATTCTGCCCCCTATCTTAACACAAGAAAGATAATTTTATTCAGCATTTAATTTTATTCATTAATAACAAAATCACGTAGGTACATAAAAACTAAACATTTTATTTTATAAAAATCGATGAAAAATTAAGGAGTTTATAAAAATATTTCATGTTTTTACCATACAATTACTTGCATGTTTCTCGTTTTTTTTTTTAATTTTCAAAAATGTTTATACTAATTTTTATAAAATGTAATAAATTTATTTAAAGATATATTAACTTTTCTTAAATAGTTATATATTTTTAAAGAAGTTCTTGAAATAAAAACTAATAAAAAACAAGTAGGAAAGTATAGTCGGGCATGGTCGACCATATAATATCCTACACCATGATTATATTTTTTAAATTTTTATTTTTCATAAAAAAACTTTTATATTGAATTTTACCTTAATTCCAAAGTATTTAAGCAAGTTATTGATAAAAATCAAAATTTTCTAAATGAGGCTTTATATAGGAGTATAGGTCAAATATGGGCCAATCCTTATTAAATTTGGGAAAAGGATATATTTTTAAATAACAGTTAGTTTTGTTTCATTGCGATACAAACGGTTACAAGTCAATTTTAGACGTCTAAGACATTTTTTGAAGAGGGGTTTGTATGGGGGCTAGGGTCAAATAAGGGCCGATCATTACGGAAATCTGCAGTGTCATTTATACTTATATAAAACTTATTTGTGTTAATTTTTAGAGAGATAATAGTATATTTGACGTAATTATGGCATAAAAAGCCAAAATCGGGAGGTACGGTTGTATGGGGGCTTGGTGAAATAATGGACCGAATTTGGGCTTCGTCCCTGTGCCCAAAAACATGCTTGGTCCAAGTTTCATCAAATTATCTTGAAAATTGCGGCCTGTACCTTGCGCACAAGGTTTAGATGGACAGCCAGCCAGCCGGACAGACGGACGGACATGTCTTAATCGACTCAAAAAATGATTCTGAATAGATCGGTATACTTTAAGGTGAGTGTAGGACCAATATTTTTGTACACCACTATAGTGGTGTACAAAAATATTTGTCGGGAGTTATGAGTATATCTAAAATGTGATTTCTTTTTTAATAAAGCATTTATATAGAAATTTGTCCACTACTTTTAAAGCAATTTATTGATGAAAAACTGATTTTCTGAAAGAGCCTATATATGGGAGCTAGGATCAATTATAGACCGATCCCAACAAAATTTAGTGGAGGGATTTATGTTCATATAGGAGTTAGATATGCAGAATTTTATGATAATGGTAGTGTTTAAGAGGGAAATAACGGCAAGCCACAATTAAAGGCTCCGATTTAATCCATCTTCAAACAACTTCGTCCTTTGGTAAAATGAAATATTTGAGCCTATTTTCATCAAATTATCTGGAAAATTGCGATTTGTAGTTTGACAACAAGGTTTACATGGACTGGCAGTAGGACGGACATAGCTAAACCACTATATTGCTGTAGGATATATGTAGTTAACTTTCTTTTATTTTGAAAGGAAGTTGGATCTGAAATGGTTTATAACTGAAAAAATTAAAAGGATTTCTGTTTTATATAGTTCATTAAAAAAATTTTTTAGACTGTTTTTCCTGGCAAATTAATTGTTTGTTGTGAGAACGGTTGGTAAATACTTGAACATTTTTAAATATCTATAAAATAGGTGTTTTTGCATAAAAGTGAGAATTTTAAAAGCTAATAGTTCATATAATTCAATGTACTTTATTCCAGTATAGCCACAATTTTAGATTTTGGGGAAGGATCCGAGATATCAGAAAAAATTTTCTAAGAGTGAAATATAGCTACAGTCAAGCCATAAATATTGATATATGACATGTTACGATCGGACTTAAAATGGCGGCGTAATATATAAAAAACAAAAAGGGCGGTATTTCTAGGCGTGGCAAAAAAATATTTTTTATATTTTTGGAAATGTTATTAACATATCTTTAATCCTAGGGGGTGACTGACACAACTTTTTTTTGTCCGACCCACTCTAGCGCACACTCAAATCTGTCAAACTAATATGGCTAGTATTAATGATATTTTTATTTGCGCTGAGTTTTTCCTAGCAGCAATTAAATTTTGTTTTGCAACTGCTAGCTGCAAATTTATTTATTGTTTTCTTATATTTTATTTTATGAATAAACAGTGTTACCACAATCTCTAATTAAGGATAATTATTTTTCGCAACATAAAAAATAGTTTGTAAAATATACATAGTGGCACCTCCCATATGAATTAAATACAGAAATCGTTTTTCTCGGAAACTATTAGAGTCAGAATCTTCTAATTTTGACGAAAAACTTTAACTTCATTATGAACATTGGGAAAAAAATGGGCAGACTTTTATTAGGGGGCTTGGAACCTCCATATGTATTAAATAAATATGTATATGTTATTGAAAATATGGCTACCCCATAAAACACAACTCAAATTAAAAGCGTTTAGATGTTTTTATTATTTTGTTCTAATGAATAAACATTTTTGAGCAATGTAGTTGTAAGATAATATTCTTATACTTATAACAATTTTATAACCAAATGATAGTTTTAAAAATTTTTTGTTGTAGAAATTAATAAATTTATAATCACATTGTATAAAAACAGGGTGAACACATAATTAAAATATTTTTGTTGAATTTAATGAGCTTACTTTACAATTATTCAAATCACACTGCTAAAAGGGGGAAGAGGAGGAGAGAGGGGGGGAAGAAAGGGAGGGAAGAGGAGGGGGGAAAACAGGAAGGAAAAAAAAAAAACAAAGAGCAAGGAGGAGGGGCGGGAGGGAGGAGAGCAGACAGAAACGAGGAGGAGAGGGAAACGAGAGGGGAAGAAGGAAGAGGGCAAGCAGGACAGGAGAGGAGAGGGCGAAGAGCAGCGAGAGAGGAGGAGAAGAAAGAGACAGAGACAGACAGACAGACAGACAGCAGACAGACAGACAGACAGACAGACAGGCAGACAGACAACAGACAGACACAGACATACAGACGACAGACAGACAGACAGACAGACAACAGACAGACAGACAGAAGACAGACGACAGACAGACAGACAGACAGACAGACAGACATACAGACATACATACAGACATACATACATACATACATACATACATACATACATACAGACATACATACATACATACATACAGACATACAGACATACATACATACATACATACATACATACATACATACATACATACATACATACATACATACATACATACATACATACATACATACATACATACATACATACATACATACATACATACATACATACATACATACATACATACATACATACATACATACATACATACATACATACATACATACATACATACATACATACATACATACATACATACATACATACATACATGCGTACATACATACATGCGTACAAATGTGAAGTGTAATATTGAATTTAAGCTCATGAAATGTCATAAAACTGTGAATATTGCCAAAAAAATAATAAATAAAACTACAACTGGCAGTAGCAAAACCAAAATAAAGTTACATTGCTGCTAGGAAAAACTAAACGCAAACAAAAATAACATCAATACTCGCCATATTAGTTTAACAAATTTGAGTGTGCGCTGCTAAAGCACAAAAATATATTTGTGTTGGCCTGCAATTATGTCTGCCTGCTACTAGAAATTGCAAACACGAGTTGCAATTTTTATATTAATACGAATATATATGACTGCAATTTTTAGTAGCAAAGTGATACAAAAATGATAAAGTTTCATATTTATTTTATAGTCATATACAAGAGAGGTGGTGCTAGTGCTGCATATTTAAACGCTGTTAAAAAGCTTTTATACACTAACACTTCTAAAGAAAATCTTACTAATACATATTCAGAGTTAGGTTTTTTTGACAGCTGAGTTAGGTTTTTTCCAGGAGAGTTGGCCTTCTAAGGTAATATTCTATGGTAGGGAACTTTCAAATGAAATTGAGAAAATTACAAATGATTTTGAAAAAATTTTAATTTTTAGTTTTCATTTTTAACTGAAAAGTTACTCCAGACCATGACTTAAGCTGCTCTATGTCTCTATGGACCTCTGCAATACTCAGAATTATGACTGCTCTTTACTAAATTTTTCATAGTAGAGATTTTCATGTCTGATCCTTAGATATTTAGTTCAGATTTAACGGAGAACAGAATATTTCCTCATTAGGTGGGATTGAACACAATATTAGTGGATCAGATATGAAAAACTTTACTGTGAGTAGGCTAGTGAATATCAGTCATAATCCTGAGTAATGTAGAAGTACATGGATGTATAGAGGAACTTCAATCATTGTCTGTAATAACTTTCAAGACTCTTATATTGAACTCATTTGACAAATAACAGAGAAAGTGGACCGAATGTGCAATGTAATAATATAATATTCCAAGCAATTTTGTTGGATTTACACGGAACTCCTCTGTGAACATATGTAGCTTGATGTTATTGTTGTAAAAAATTACAGCGATTCTTTTCTTGTTATTTTTTGCGTTATACTGTCTAACTTATATCGGAAAAGTACGTACATACTTTACGGCATTTAAATTATTTTCTTAAGTTATCATATTTTAAGTCACTTACCGTATATGATATGCTATAGATTAAGGGCTTAAAATTAATAGAAATTTTAAATTTTTCAAAAGCTCAATACTTTTTATAAATCCTATAATGTAATTTGGGAAGAAGCAAATCCCTGTAACGTCAAAAATTCTATTTTTTTCAGATCCAAATGAAAAAATCATTAACTAGAGCTTTTATAAATGTCTCCAAAATAAAAGAAATATTTTAACAAATATTTTCTTCTATTATTAATTAAAAATGTATTTTCCAAAAACAATGCACAACGTACATATGTATATCAAAATACAACCTCACAGTCGAAGATTTAAATGGCATTATAAATTTTAATGAATAAATTAATTACCTTAAACCATTACCATCGTCCCAGAAGTAATATTTTGTATTCATATTTTTGAAATCTAATATAGCATTCTCGCCTCTACGTATGATTTTATCCCATAAAACAACTTGATTTAGTACATTATCTTCAGTGCTATATTCCGCTGTAAGAAAGAGGAACAACTGCTTTACATTCCAATTAAAGAGACTTGTCAAGTTAGTTTCCAAATCAAATGTGATAAATCCTAAGTCGTGTTTTTCTCTCAAGGCGCCATAATCTGGAACATTTTTTCTAAAAGATAGAATACATAAATTATTTCCAATTCTGCAAATTTATTTTACATTTTGAAGATATCGTACGTTAAGTGTATTATAGATCCATTTTTTTATTTAGTACCACAAAATTTATTATGATAACAAAAATGTAATTTTTGAGATGTTAATTATACCCTTCACCTTCGTGAGAAGGGTATATATAAGTTTGTCATTCCGTTTGTAATTTCTATAATATAATTTTCCGACCCTATAAAGTATATATATTCTGGATCCTTATAGATAGCGGAGTCGATTAAGCCATGTCCGTCTGTCTGTCTGTCTGTCTGTATGTCTGTCCGTCTGTCTGTCTGTTGAAATCAGTTTTTAGAGGACCCCAGATATCGGCGAGATCCGAATCTTCAATAATTCTGTTAGACATGCTTTCGAGAAGATCGCTATTTAAAATCAGCAAAATCGGTCCATAAATGACGGAGATATAAGCAAAAATCCGAGACAACCTCTGAAAATTTCATTAAAAAAGACAATTTTTTCATGCTTTGATTAATAAGCAACAACAACAACACTGCTTATTCATTGAGTATTTCGTTTCACATGTTTGGATGCTGTGTGTTTCATTGGCATGTGTATATTGTTTTTGTTTCTTGGTGTATTCAGTTTTGTATGTTTGGATGGCTGTGTGTTTCATTGCCTTGTGTATATTGTTTTTGTTTGTTGGAGTACAGTTTCGTTTGTTGGTTTTACTGCCTTGTGTATTTTGTTTTTTGAGTGTTTATTTCGTTTAGCGTTGTTGTTGTTCATTTTGTTTTGCTATTGCTATAATAATGATATAATCGGGAAAATTAAATAGGTACATAAATTTAAATTTTATAAAATTTATATTTTTTAAATACACTATGGTGAAGGGTATATAAGATTCGGCACAGCCGAATATAGCACTCTTACTTGTTTTTTTGTAGTTTTATTATAAAACAAACTTCCAAAATAGTTGAAGGCATTTGTATTTTATGTCAGAATGTAAAATATAAATTTTTAAAAATATGTTTTTTATTGTGGGAGAATCCATGTGAAAGCGGACAGCAGTCGGATTTCTATATCCGATTTTAATTAAACTTACCACACATATAATATGTTGCAAGTATCATTGACTTTTCGAATTAAAACTCATTCCAATGTAAAAATATCGCGATTTGAAAATTGAAAAATGTGTTAAAATTTCCTCAAAGTACATACACATAATTGGCCATAACTCTGAAACTACTTAAAGTCCATCATAATTTTTGATTTCATATTAAAGCCAAAGATATTGCCTGTAAATAGAATAATTTATAAAGATCCACTTTCATAGTATATATTTCAATGTCCAATAGGTCAGACAGCCCCGCGTTAAAAATTATAAAAATACATGGTGTTCAAGTTCGATTTATGGTTTACACTTGTTTTGATAACATATGCAAATACTATTTTTTGCAACGTTAGAATCTTATTAAGCTCCGCTTTATTTACAACTTTGTTGGAAAATTCTAACGAGTAAACCGTTAACGGTACCTAAATATTGTTTGCCACCAATCTACGTTTTGTAAATTAAAAAACACTTCTTTTCTGATCGTCAACATAAGCACTACGTGCTCTTGGCGTTATTGCTTCTACGAGGTAAAATAATAATAATAAATAAATACAGAGAGATCTACGTCTCATTAAATTTGCAAATATTTTGTTTTATTTTCATAAAATCTTGGGAAATTGTGGTGGAGCTGAACATTTGGTCCTTCGAGCCGGATTTTTGTGTATCATATACGGATTTTTGGCATCTTCACTCCATCATCCCTTGGAAAACATACAGTCCACCGAAGATATATTATTTATTAATTTTTGCGAAATTTCTACGAAATAAGGTACGTAAATATATTTCAATTGTGAGCAAGTGATAAAAAATTCTATAGTTGTTTCGCGATCACACACACATATTTTTTGTGATTTTTCAATTGGTTTAACTTGTTGTATTTGTGGATATTTTGCACTAATTTTAACTTTAATTTATATCAAAAAATATTTAAATTCTTTTGATCTTACGGACAATAATTTAAAGCGATATTGTTGATCTTATTTTATTATAAATTAGTGTTTCATTACATTTTCTTTTGTGCGTTTGTTTGTTTACAGATTTACATCTGTAAATTCTACCAACAAAATACATTACGGTGTATTCTTGTTCTTCCCTTATATTGGGTACCCTACGGTCGGTCAGTTTGACTATTATCAAGTTTGTTGATATAAATTTTGTAGTCAATTCGTAGTTTAATATCGAGTTATTAATTCATCTATTTTTATTACAATTTTTAAATATTAAAAATGTCGGTCACGTCACTAAATGCGTTTATTAGAGCATCGGATGCTCTCGTTGCATACCGCGTGAGGTTTGATAATTTAGATGATGAATTGCATGACGTTTTTAAGTTGGAGATTCGGAAACGGGAGTTAGAAAGACTTTGGGACAAAGTTAATTCGACGTACGAAGTATGTCTTAACACTCTAGAGTCTAGTGAATTTAAAGTGGTAGCGGAAAAATATCAAGCCACATCTTATGAATATATTGAATGTGGAGGATCTATTTCTAAGAAAATAAGAACATTGGAATCCGCTTCAAAAACTAATGAACCTCCAACAGCGAATTTGAATTCCGATAATTCAGAGCATAATCTGACGCTCCCTCCATGCGATATCGACTCTTTCGTAGGGGATTATGTTTCATGGCCCGCTTTTAGGGATTTATTTACCGCAATTTACATTAATAGCTCGCGGCTTAGCAATATAGAACGTCTTTGCCATTTAATACGGAAAACCGAGGGTGAAGCTAAAACAATCGTTTCAAGATATCCATTAAATAATAATAGTTTTGAGTTAGCTTGGCGCGATTTAAGGAATACATATGAGAATCCTCGTATGTTGGTGCATAACCAACTAAAGCTTTTATTTAGTCTTCCTGCCTTTGACAAGGAGTCGATCACAGCACTCAAAACCTTACAGAGCGGAATCGATAGTTTTCTTACGGCACTTTCTATTTACAATGTGCCTACAGATAATTGGGACCCAATTATCGTGTTTATGTGTATTCAACGTCTACCTAGTTCAACAATTATTTTATGGGAACAGGGCATTAAGGACAAATTAAGTTTATCTTCATGGAAAGATTTAGATAATTTTCTGAAGGAAAGAATTCTGACTTTGCAATGTCTTCAAGAAATTAAAGGTACAAACTCCACTAATATGGAATCTTCATTGCAATCTCACAATTCTTCCGTTAAAATTTCTTGTATTTTATGTCCTAATCAGTCCCACTACTTGCGAAATTGTCGTCGTTTTAAAAGTCTTTCAATATCTGATAGAATTTCAACGGTGAATGAGCATAACTTTTGCACTAATTGTCTTTCGAGGACACATACCGCCAGAAGTTGCAAAATCAATAATAATTGTTATATATGCAATAATCGACATCACTCGATGCTTCATTTACAACATTTAGAAAATTCTGTGGTTGAAAGACCTACTGTTTCTACGGAACAGAACTCTGGTGCGGTTCTACGACCTACTAACTCCCACTACCAACAATCACATACGTCCAATAATGTAACGCCCAATTCACAAGTATTTCATACTAGTCAAAACCAGTCTGTTCTATTAGGCACAGCTACGGTAAATATAATTCATAATAACAATAAGCATCAGGTCCGCGCTTTAATTGATTCGGGTTCGGAATGCTCTTACATTTCTGAACGATTACGGAAAAGGTTAAAACTTCCCACGCATTCTGCACACGCTCAAGTTTCTGGCATCAATAATGTAGTTATTGGAGTTTCTAAATATTGTCCTGTGGAAATTGGTTCCGATTTAGACTCTTCAGTAAACCTTAGTACAAACGCATTTGTTTTACCAAAAATTTCAGGAAATTTGCCTTCAACTTCCGTAAATATCGATATTAAAAAGTTATTGCCAAATCTTCGTTTGGCGGATTCTAATCTTTTAGATAGCAGGCCTGTAGATATTCTTATTGGTGCGGATTTATATCATCGTATAATTTTACCGGAAGTACAGCAAAATATATTAGGGTCGTTATTGGCACAAAAAACTGTATTTGGCTGGATTCTGACAGGACCAGCCAATCCTAGGGACTTTGAATCACATATCGCAAATTTACAATACACTACGTGGTCTAACGCTTCTTAACGTTTGTTTGAATATCACTTAAAATGCTCACAAGAATATATTTACGTCTACCTTATTATACATACTAAATTTAAATACACCACTTTGTGGTTGGGTCATTTATGACCATGCCCCTCTTTAAGGGGCCCAGTTCATGGTCTGCTTAAAACCATTCTCCATTTGAGAGCAGTATGTAGTCTGCGGAAAACTACATCCCATAGGCTTTGTCCTATGGGAACCCTTTTTCTACGAACCCAGTTCATGGTCTGCTTTAAAACCATTCTCCCTTTGAGAGCAGTATGTAGTCTGCGGAAAACTACATCCCATAGGCTTTGTTCTATGGGAACCATTATTTTACCAGCCCAGTCTGGTGTGATACCTTTGATCACTTGTTTTATGAAAAAAAAAAATATTAACAAAAAAAAAAATAAATTTAAATTTATAGATATAGATCTCAATGTTAATTGCAACACTCTTTAGTGTTGCAAGGTGGCCGGCAATGTTCAAGTTCGATTTATGGTTTACACTTGTTTTGATAACATATGCAAATACTATTTTTTGCAACGTTAGAATCTTATTAAGCTCCGCTTTATTTACAACTTTGTTGGAAAATTCTAACGAGTAAACCGTTAACGGTACCTAAATATTGTTTGCCACCAATCTACGTTTTGTAAATTAAAAAACACTTCTTTTCTGATCGTCAACATAAGCACTACGTGCTCTTGGCGTTATTGCTTCTACGAGGTAAAATAATAATAATAAATAAATACAGAGAGATCTACGTCTCATTAAATTTGCAAATATTTTGTTTTATTTTCATAAAATCTTGGGAAATTGTGGTGGAGCTGAACACATGGTATGAGGATACCTAAACTCTCTTCTCCATTCTAGTGAAATTTTTTCGATGGAGACTCATGTAGTTCAGGAGTTTTTTTATACAAACTCATATGAAAAATTAAACAAACAGAAAAAATATACATTAGTATAAATTTTAATTTATATGGTAAATTACATTGTATCTCATAAAAGACAAGTTTAGCATGAAAAAGTCATAACTCTTGATTAAAATTACTTAGAAAGATCAAAATTTGTATGAATATGTGACTTGTTATGGAGCGATCTTATGCTAAAAATTGGCGGATTTGATTGGGTGAGCGTGGCAATTTTCATACAAAATTAACTGATATAATGCGAGATACTAGTGTTTAAAGTTAAATTATTGACCTTCAAAACATATTCTGAAGGGGACTTTGTATGGGGGCTAGGGTCAAATAAATCCCGATGATTACGAAAATGAGCAGTATCAACCAGACTTATATATATGTGTCAGGGATGGGGGTAGTGCACTAAATATTTAGTTAAATCAATATTTCACTAGCACTAAATATTATTTCAAAAAATATATTTTTCACTAATTTTCATCATCTTAGTGGTAGTGAAGCTTATATTTTTATCACTAATATTTTTTAGTGATAATTTTATTTTTTTAGCTATAACTCAATTTAGTGATAGTGTAGAAAAAAGCTCTACACTCAAATAGTTTAAAATTTGAACAGTCACTAACAAAAGGCTGCAATAATTTTCTTTGCACTAATTTTTTTAAATGAAAATTAATGAATTTCTAAGACAATAAATGATAAAATTCTTTAAAAGCTACATCTATTAAAATGGAAAATACAGATTTTGATAGCGATGACACTTTAATGGACCCTACAGAAGCAGTTACTCTTTTTTCATGCTTTAAAAAGAAATGAAACACCTGAATTCCAAAACTGTTCCAGTAGAACGATTATTTTCTTTGAATGGAATGGTGGACTCTCCTCGGAGAAATAAATTAACAGGTCGATTATGTATCTCGATTGCCACTTTAGCTGCGTTGATGTGGCTAAAGCATGATTTTATTAAGCAATAGCTTGGAAACTTTGTAAATAATGAAAGTTTTATTCATTGACTTGAACCATTTCTAGACTGACCTATTAACTTAAACTTTCAATTTAGTATAACATTTCTCCGTTGAAAAAAAAATAGTGCAGGAATATTTTTTGAACTAATTATTTAGTGTAGAAACAAATATTTCACTAGGCTGTAAAAACAAATGTTTTAACTATTTTTAAAATATTTTTAGTTAAAAATTTTAAATATCACTATCACTATCATGAAGTAAGGTGAGAGTGTTTCGGCAACAAACACAATATTTTTTGTTGCCTAGAGTTGGGTTTTGTCAAAATGAAATTTCTAAACATTGGAAAGAAATATTTTTTGTGTATTTCACAATATTACCTATAAAACCGTCGTTACATTTAGCTTGTATCTGCAGCAGGACAATGTTTTAATGCTTCTTCATCAGAGTTTTCTTATTTGAAAACTTTTTATGAACATTTTAATTCATAAATTTAAATTTTAATTTTTTTTGCTTTGAAAACACAAATATAATTTTTTTTTAGAATAAAAATAAATTAATTTATTTAGACACAACCCAAGCACTTTTTTAATAAACAAATAAAAATCAGCTGCCTTAACGATTTCACCTTACTTAGTGCATGCTGATCACTATTGTTGATTGAGGCTTAGGTATATTTTTCAATTCATCACTAAACCCAGCAAAAAAAATTTGAAGTTGTTAAAGAAGAAGGGATATTTTCATGATTTCTTTTGTACGTATTCTATTTAATGCGTTTTAAATACATGCCTAAATTCTAATAAGTTTTTCATCAGTGAAGGCATGAAAAATACACCCAAATTCACTCATGTAAGTCCACTATAGGAATTGTAATATTTTACTATAATTTGGTATTCTCTTAGGAGATTTAACGAAAACGTGCATTTCATACAATAAATATTAAAAATGACATTAATTTTTTATTAGATTTTTGTTTTTGTAGGTACCTACCTATCTAGTAATATTAAGTCCATTTTAACATTAATAAGAGAAGGAAAAAAACAAGACTGCTTAACGGATTTTAAAACACAATGGGTATTTTTCCTCTGCATGAATTTAAATCCAATAAAAATCAGTTAGTTATGTTTTATCTTATTTTATTTTTATCAATATCACGCAAAAAAAATATTTAAATATTGATAATTAAATCGAAATACCATTATTAATGCATTTTTAAATAAATATAGTGCACCGATGAAAATTCGCTTGAGAATCATCGAATATTCATTGGTTATAAGAACTCATTTAAATGACGAACTATTTTTCCAAATACGAACACATGCATGCCAATGACACGCTAATGTTAAAATCATGCATGTTTCTCCTAAATATGAACCAGTTCATTATCAGTTCAACCCATGCATTTACTACTTTTTTTGCACGTCTTTTTTTGCTGGGAACTTAAATAAAAGTAGTGAATAATTTTAAACTACCAGTAATTATTAGTGATAGTTAAAAATTAGTGCACTACCCCCATCTCTGATATGTATATAAAACTAAGTTGTGCTAATTTTTGTAGATATATTAAAATGTTTAACATAATTCTAAGCTCAAAAAGTTTATTCGGGGGTACGGTTATATGGGGGATAGGTGAAATAATGGACTGACTTCGTCCTTGGGTCAATATAAGAGTATGTCCCAAATTTCACAAAATTATCTTGGTAATTGCTATATGTAGCATCGCACAAGGTTTTCACTGACGCACAGACGGACGGACAAACGGTCATATTGGAGATTATGAACCGATTGGAATACTTTAAGGTGGGTGTTGGACCAATATTTTTGGAAGGTCGTCCGCACTTCGACGTTGACGATCCGTCAACATTTTTTCGTCCAAATTTTCCTTAGTAGGAAGAACAAAAGATTCATGCAATCAACTTTTAAAGAAAGTCTCGAATACTCTCCTTGTTCAATGTACATGGTACCATTTTTTCGACAATCCACAAATCCAAAAAATTGAAAATTTTCAATTACTTGCAACAGTTTGATGTGTCTGTGGGCTTGTGTGAGCAGATTTTACAATAGGTTTGTATGAATTCGTGTAGAAAGAAGCTAAAATTGGCTGCATGGAAGCATTTACGGCTGCCAATTTTCAACGACTTTCTATATTAAAAAAATCTGTATTTTAATGTTTATAGGTATCATTATTTTTATATAATTTTTTTGCACTCCGCAGGTCAATGCTCATCATTTTAAAAGTTCCAACAAAAGTTTGTACTACAGGACAGATTAAATTTATTTTATGTGCTTTTACTTACACTAAAATCTTTGCTGTATTAATATTAGATTTAACTCTGTAGTCCAGAAATACCGTTGAAACAAAACAACAAAATGTTAAGCAGGCTAATACTGATAAAGTATACGCAATTGTGGCATTTCCTCTAGTTAAAACTGTATGCATTTTATTAATCCTTGAGTTTTTTTTTAATTTTTTAATCCTTAAGTTTTTAAGTATTAATTTTTAAATGACACGTATCAGCAAGAGAGCCCTGCGCCGACAAATATTAACGGCGGCGGCGACTGACACTAAATATGTCGGCGGCGGCTTAAAATCGACTGTAAGCCGGCTAAGTTTTCAACTACGTTTAGTTTTTAAATTTTCAACGTCTTTAGATAAAAACGGAATCCGAGAGATTAAAAATTGGGATTTTGGAAGCAAATATTTTAAAAATCGGGATTGTCGACCAACGTAGGGACCAGTGTACACTAAACAGGTATATGCAATCGAACAGCTGATAATTTTTTTGTTTTCTTATTTGCATACCTTCTCTGTCAAAATATGTTTTTATTTATTTGAAACAAAATAAAATTTTAATAATAAAAAAAATTTTAAATGTTTAGTTTGTAAAAAAAATAATATTTTTTGCACAAAAAATACATTTCAACCATCTTCCTCATTGCGCCCTTTGTAAGGTCCTCTGTCTTTAGCCAAACTTCATCCGTTTAGAATAGAACTTTAATGGCACAAATCAGGTCATTCCAGATATCAATTATCCCCCGTATTGCACACGTTGCGAAGGCTGTTTTCTTTAGCCACACTTTGGTAGCCACAACACAACTTTATGGGCACAAATCAGGCCAATTTAGATATCAACAATCCTTAGTATTGCGCCCGTTACCTGGCCCACTTTCGTTTGCCAAACTTGTTTAGTGTACCTGGTAGGCACTTTTTGTATTCCTGCACACTATTTTATGTAGTTCTCTCGTTATACAACACATTTTCACGAGATTTATTTTTAAACTCCCGAGAACTATGTACTTTTATTTCAACTCTTCATTTTTATACCGTTCGTACGAAGGGTATAATAAGCTTGTCATTCCGTTTGTAATTTCTTTAATATAATTTTTCGACCCTATATAGTATATATATTCTGGATCCTTATAAATAGCGGAGCCGATTGAGCCACGTACATTGAAATCAATTTTCTGAAGACCCCAGATATCTCCGGTATCCAAATTTTCAATAATTCTGTCAGACATGCTTACATAAATGAGAATTTGTGTGCATGAAAACAACCAACAACATGCAGCTTATTATGATATACAGTGCAACTCGACAATCCGGACACATACATACATATAGTTTTAGGCACGTCTCTTCTTACCACACTTCACTACACTTGTTTATAATTTTTTATACCCTTCACCTTCGTGAGAAGTTTGTCATTCCGTTTGTAATTTCTAAAATATAATTTTCCGACCCCATAAAGTATATATAGCGGAGTCGATTAAGCCATGTCCGTCTGTCTGTCTGCCTGTCCGTCTGTTGAAATCAGTTTTCTGAAGACCCCAGATATCTTCAGGATCCAAATCTCCAATAATTCTATCAGATATGTTTTCGAGAAGTTTCCTATTTAAAATCAGCAAAATCCGTTCATAAACAACGGAGATATAAGCAAAAATTCGAGACAACCTCTGAAAATAAACAACAACACTGCTTATTCATTGCCTTTGTATTTTGTTTTTTTTTTTTTTTGAGTATTTCGTTTCGTATGTTTGGATGGCTGTGTGTTTCATTGCCTTGTGTATATTGTTTTTGTTTTCTTGGTGTATTGAATTTCGTATGTTTGGATGTTGTTGGTTTCATTGCGTTGTGTATTTTGTTTTTTTCTGTATTTCGTTTCGTATGTTTGGATGTCTGTTGGTTTTACTGCCTTGTGTATTTTGTTTTTTTTTTTGGGTGTTTATTTCGTTTAGCGTTGTTGTTGTTCATTATGTTTTGCTATTGTTATAATAATGATATAGTCGGGAAAATTAATTTTTAAATACACTATGGTGAAGTGTATATAAGATTTGGCACAGCCGAATATAGCACTCTTACTTGTTTTAATTGTATATTTTAATAAATTTAAGGCAAAATTATTTATATTTTTCAAGAACTGATGTAATATTTTTTTCTATACCGTTAAAGAAAATTAAATTGCAGGGTTACCAACTTTTATAATACAGATTCGAGTTTTTCAAGAAATTGTTATTTCTACACATGAAACATATTTGGAAACCTTAAAAAGGGAACAACTACGTCATCTAACGATAAATAATGCACAAGGCATAATCTTTATTTTATCATTCTTGATACATATGTATGTATGTACTATGATTTATTAAAAAACATTAAATTTTTATATATGCATAAAAGAATTTGACCTTTGCTTTTAAAAATTCTGATGAAATCGGGATATGATTGTTTCTTTGCTGCAAAACCCATGTGTAAAGGTGGAAGTACACAACACGCGTTTAGGCGGCAACGCGTTTTACGCTTTTCAATCTTTTCACGCTTTCAAGCTGCAATTTACACTCCACGCGTCATTCTGATCTTTCTTTTAATGTTTTTTAAGAATATTACTGTTTTAAAAAATCTAAATTTTAAGTTTTTGTTTATATTTTAATATTTTTCTTTCATTGTTGGTGAAATTTATTTCATTTTAGTTCATTCTTATTCTACACAAAAAAAGTACACCCTAATAATTACATTATTATACCCTTCACCTATAACAGAGACCGAAAATAATTATTTTTGAATTTTTAAGTAACAAAAGCAACCACAAGAAAATATCGGAGAACAACATCAAGTGTAAAATTTTGATCGTCGTGAACTAAATTAAATTTTCGCTATAGAATCGTTTATTTTCCAATAATCAAAAAATAACTTTTTAACTGCTCGAAAAAGAACTTTTATTTCTGCTCAAAGAAATAAAAGTCAAAAAGAAAATTATTTCTGCTCGAAAAATAAAAATTTAAAAGTAACTTTTATTTTTGCTCAAAATAATAAAAATCAAAAAATAACTTTTGTTTATGATCGAAAAAATAATCCTAACCTGCCCGAAAAAATAAAAGTCAAAAAACACTTTTATTTCTGCTCAAAAAAAAAAAAGTAAAAAAATAACACTTAGGGCCAATCTTTAGGTGATTAGCTAATTTTGTTTTCAAGTTTAAGCTCCCAATGGAGGTGGTTTAAACTTAAGCACGAAATGCAAAAGTGTAAACAGCTGATGCAAAAAAATTAATACAATTTTTATAAATATAAACATTAAAATGTTTTATTTATTGATTAGTATAAATTATGGAGACTTCAAAATAAATATTTTTGTTTTTAATTTAAGTTTTCATTAATTTTCATATTAAATTTACAAGTGTCTTCTTCTTTTTTATAAAATATGCATTGTTTTGATAACAAACAGTAACGTTTTCTGTTGTTTTGTATGGCAACACTGCGAAGTTTAATCTTGTACTCAAAAACATCAAAGTTTTGTCGAAAAAAGTCGAAGTCGACTATTTTGTTCGATAACTCGACTATCGTCTGTGAAAAAAGTCTAAAAGTCGACTTTGTTAATAAAAACCGAAAAGTCTGAAAGTCGACAAAAGTCGATAAGTCGAAAAGTTGAAAATAGTCGAAAAGTCGGAAAAAGTCGAAAAATTGTAGAAAAAAAGTGGAAAAAAAGTCAAAAACTCTAAAATAGTCGGAAAACCTCGAAAAAAGTCAAAAAATAGTCGAAAAAAGTCGAAAGACGTCGAAAATAGTCAAAAAGTCGAAAAAATCGAAAATTCGGAAAAAGTCGAAAAAAGTCGAAAAGTCGGAAAAAGTCGAAAAGTCGGAAAAAGTCGACTATTTATAAAATACTTATAGTCGAAAAGTCGACTTTTAATTAAATGAAAAAAGTCGAAAAGTCGAAAAATCGACTTTTCATAAAATGCAAATAGTCAAAAAGTCGACTTTTAACGAAATGAAAAAAGTCGTAAAGTCGACTTTCCGTTTCAACTATAGAACCCTAATTATTAATTGGCATTTGATTGACGCACATAAAGAAAACAACCCGACGAAAAATAAAACAATTCGTAACAGCTGTTTTATCAAAATAAACTTTTTTTTTGGTGTGGTGAGTTTTTTCTTGTTTACAAATATTTGTTTCTGCACGTGAAAAAGACGCAAAAACTCGTTTTCATTATTTACATTTTCAATATGTGTTTATGCACGTGGAAAAGATTCAAAAAAATTGATTTTCATGATTTACTTTAACAAAAATTTTTTTTGATCAAATAAAATATGTATATAAATGTGTAAAGGAACAAATCTGATAAAATATAAATATATTTGGGATTATATCGTTACAGAATGCCTTTTAATAAAAAAACATTCAAAAAATGTTACTATGGTCATATATAGAAAATGATATATAAATGCTATCGGACGATCTTGTGCACGATAAAAACCAATATAGAACTTTAAGTTGGAAGTGTAGAAATCGGATGGCATACATTTTTTTCCTGATTTCATCGTTCTAGGGTGTGTACTACAACAACAAACTTTTTTTTTACAAAAAATGTTACTATGGCCGTATATATAAAATGATATATAACTGCTATCGTACGATCTTGTGCACGATAAAAACCTATATAGAACTTTAAGTTGGAAGTGTAGAAATCGGATGGCATACATTTTTTCCTGATTTCATCGTTCTAGGGTGTGTACTACAACAACAAACTTTTTTTTTACAAAATATGTTACTATCGGACGATCTTGTGCACGATAAAAACCTATATAGAACTAGCTATAACTAGCTTAAAAAATGTGTAGCTATAAAATTCGATATAACAACTTTTATATGAAACAAAATTTATCTGTTGAATTTTGTAAGGGTCGGTCCACAGTTGACCCTACCTAAAATCGCAAACAGATTATGCCATCCGATTTCTACAATTCCAACTTAAAGTTCTACATATATTTTTATCGTGCACAAGATCGTCCGATAACAGTTATATATCATTTTATATATACTTCCATAATAACATTTTTTGTAAAAAAAAAGTTTGTTGTTGTAGAACACACCCTAGAACGATGAAATCCGGAAAAAAATGTATGCCATCCGATTTCTACACTTCCAACTTAAAGTTCTATATAGGTTTTTATCGTGCACAAGATCGTCCGATAGCAGTTATATATCATTTTATATATACGGCCATAGTAACATTTTTTGTAAAAAAAAGTTTGTTGTTGTAGTACACACCCTAGAACGATGAAATCCGGAAAAAAATTTATGCTATCCGATTTCTACACTTCCAACTTAAAGTTCTATATAGGTTTTTATCATGCACAAGATCGTCCAATAGCAGTTGTATATCAATTTATATATACTTCCATAATAAAATTTTTTGTAAAAAAAAGTTTGTTGTTGTAGAACACACCCTAGAACGATGAAATCAGGAAAAAAATGTATGCCATCCGATTTCTACACTTCCAACTTAAAGTTCTACATATATTTTTATCGTGCACAAGATCGTCCGATAACAGTTATATATCATTTTATATATACGGCCATAGTAACATTTTTTGAATGTTTTTTATTAAAAGGCATTCTGTAACGATATAATCCCAAATATATTTATATTTAATCAGATTTGTTCCTTTCCACATTTATATACATATTTTAATTGATCAAAAATAATTTTTTTAAAGTAAAGCAAATCGTGCAGAAACACATATTTGTAAACAAAAAAAACTCACCACACCAAAAAAAATGTTTATTTTGATAAAACCGCTGTTACGGTTTGTTTTATTTTTCGTCGGATTGTTTTCTTTATGTGCGTATTTGATTGCCATCTCAAAAACCCCGATTGTCATCACAAAAACCCGCGACTTTTATAATAAAAGTCATAACAGTGTTTCTTTTCTGTAACTCTCGCATCGAGAAGTTTCTCGCATAAAACAGTGAAATTGAAGAAAAAACAATGTGAATTGAAACAAAATATCATTTCTCACATGCAAGTGTTTCTGTAAGTAAATTTTGTGAGAACTATCTGTCATTTATGTTTTTTGACGTAAGTTATTGGAAATTTGTGA
This sequence comes from Lucilia sericata, assembly GCF_015586225.1. Lineage (NCBI taxonomy): Eukaryota > Metazoa > Arthropoda > Insecta > Diptera > Calliphoridae > Lucilia > Lucilia sericata. The sequence goes on along the minus strand of NW_023994071.1, from coordinate 967,764 downwards.
GTAAAAGTGTTCTGTAAGAAAATTTTGTGAGAAGCTTATCACATGAACTGTCAAAAAAACTCACATTTTAAAACGGTGCGGAAAGGAAAATTTTAAGTAAAAAAATAAAATTTAAACATGAATTCTATGAAATAATGAAAAAGTAATGTTATATTTATAATTAATTAAGATTAAAATAAATATTGTTCACTAATTTGTAGAAAATAGGAGGAATTTCGGATATACAGAAGCAAATGCTAAAAAAGTACGCGGACGTAAACTTAAGGTGGTATTAGACAACATGTATTTTACATATGTACTGTCAAAATTTCCATTTCTAAAAGTAGTACATATCGTCTGATACATATGAATCATTGCATATGTAAAATACATGTGGAAATACATATGTAATTTTTTCGATTAGAGCGTGCTCCATTTTCGTATGACAAACATAAGCAAAACAGCTGTTTTGCTTTGAAATAAAATTTTTTGAAAAAAGTTAATTTAAAAAAATGAATAAAGAACATGACAAAGTAAGTATTTTTTATTTTTAATAAACTAATTTATAATTTTAACAATTTTTACACATTAAAAAGACAGCTTTGATTACATTATAGGTTATGTCATACGGAAAAACACAGGCAGGTGTGATAGCAAAAATTATGAATGTTTATTTATTTTCGTTTATAAATTTGTTCGGCAATTTTTGTTTTCTTCTTTTAATTTTTTATGTTTCTGACAGCTGTTTTATTGGAAATTTCCAATAAAAACGTAATTCGTGTAGCCTCTTCTCACTTTAAGTTACAGAAACACTTTTTACTCACAAATCGAGAAACAATGGAATTTTTTGTTTCACACTTCTCGATGTGAGAACTTCTCACTAAAAGTTACAGAAACGGGGTACAGTTACGGTCTCTGGTACTTTTTCAATTTTCTATAATATTGAACCTAGAGACATCAAATTAAGCATGTAGAGCCCGGACTAGGTGAGAATCTATAAAAAGGGACTTTTTGTACTTTTTCGTTCTATAAAAGATACATTTTGAATTTTCTATAATATTGAACCTAGAAACATGAACTTAACTATATCATGAATTCCAGGAAAGAACACAGAAAAACTGACACTTTTTGACCTCATGTCTTCCAATTTCCTTCATATTATCAATATATGTTCTTTAAGTAGAAAATAAAACAACTCCATTGTTTATTTTGAAAATTTTCAAGAAACGCGATTTTTATGGCGATTTTAATTTGATCGAAAACTACAAAAAATCAAAAAGGTATAAAACTTTGTACCAAAGAATAAACAAGAAGTGAAACGCTGTCATTTTTTTACAACAATAACATTACGCTCTTCTCACAGACGAGTGCTGTGTAAATCCAACACATATGTAAAAATTGTATTCTCTCTCCAAACTTCAAAACTTTTTCGCGAAAATTTGAGGATAATAGCACTTTGAAATATTTTTTATCACTTAACATTATATTTTATAATTTTTTTGCACAATTTTAACACATTTAATAGCCCGAAAATAATATTTTTTTTACAAACGAAAAAAAAAAATATTTTTTGTTTATTGACATTGAATTTTTGTTGTTTGAAATTAAAACTAAAAAAACAATGTTGTAAATTTTCGTATGGTAAACGAAAAAGATATTTCAAATAAATAATTTATTTTTTCAATATTATAGATTAAAAAACAAATAGACGTGTTTATAAAATGTTTATAGATAAAATATGTGCAAAATATCTTAAGAAACCTTTCAAAGTATAAATTTATTTATTTATTTATTTCGCCAATGAAATTACAATTTCTTACTGGCTAATTACAATTGATTTAAAACATTAAATAAGATAAAGCATAATAATACTAATAATAAAACTAAAATAATAATGTTACTTTAGTAGGGAGGATATTGATTTAAAAAGTTTAGGATGCTTGTTTTGATGACTTTTGGATCGGTTGAAAAGTCGATATGATTGTATAAGTTGTTGACTTGAGCACACATTCTACGCATCGGATCAAAGTTGGCGTAATTTGAACGGAAGTATTGTAGCTTAAGTGGAATATAATTTCTTGTTGGACGAATTGGGACTATTAACTCGATTTTACGTAGTAAGATCTCAGAGTCAATTACTCCATTCATTAGATTACTTATGAATGATATGTTCATACATATTCTCCTACTTTGTAGAGAGGGAAGTTTAATGAGAGCTAAACGGCTTTCATATGATGGAAGATTAATGTTAGGATTCCAAGGAAGTTTTCGAAGACAAAATAAAAGAAATTGCTTTTGCACGGATTCAATTTTCTTAATATGGATTTCATATTGAGGATCCCATACAACTGAAGCATATTCTAAAATAGGTCTTACAAGCGACGTGAATAATTGTTTTGTGACGTAAGGATCATCGAATTCTTTTCCCCAGCGTTTGATAAAACCTAATACACCTTTTGCTTTATTAACAGTTTGGGAAATGTGGGAATTGAAACACATTTTGTTATCGAGTAGAACGCCAAGATCAAGGAACACATCAACTTTATCTAGTTGATAGTTATTTATCGAGTAGCTACAGACTACTGGACTTCGTCTGAAGAATGTCATTTGCTTACATTTTTTCAAATTCAAATCCATTAAATTCTCGTTACACCATTGGCTAAAATTGTTTAGATCTGTGACTTCTTTGAATAAGAAGAGGAAAAGAAATCAGCAAACATGTCGCAAATCTCCGAATCAATTGAAGATTCTGAATCTCCGGATTTCATCATGGAAGGATATCCAGATATCCGACGTTTCGAATTAACGAATTGATAAAAAGATTTCGGATTGTTTTTGAAATTTGTCTTTACTTTAAAAATATAATTATTGTAACACTGGATATTTGCCAAGTTGAAAGTTGATCTGGATATTGAGTATTTCGCGTAATCAGTAGATAGGCCGGATTTCTTGTATTTTTTATAGTATTTATTTTTTAAGTTTTTCAGTGTAGTGAGCTGCTTTGTATTCCATGGTGGGCCATTTGGAATTATTAGTTTTCTCATCGGAATAGATAATTTAAAACATTTAAATAGGACGTCGTAAAAGTTATTTAGAATTAGATCGATGTTATATGGACTTAAGTTTTTGTGAGAATCATAATCGAACCAATTCTCTGATGAGAGTAGGCGATTTAACTTGGAAAAATCAGCTTTCCTAAAGTCAAAGACTTTTTCTTCTTTCGGAACTAGTTTTGCCGTTATTTGCATATTAATATTTGAACTAATTTCAAGTGTAGGGTGATAAACATCTTCTGGAGTCGAAAGTGGATCTATGCGTTGTATTTTAAATTCATCTGGGCGATCAACAAATACTAAATCCAGTGTTTTACCATATAAATTTGGTATGCTATTTATTTGAAAAAGCGCCAATTCTGCAATGGAATCAATAAAGTCTAAACTTGATTCCGAGTTTATTGATGGACTTAAAAAACTTGAATCCGGAGTTTTAGACCATATTATGTTAGGAATATTAAAGTCTCCTAAGACAATAATTAAGTCATCGGGTTTGGATAAATTTACTACGAGCTTTATCGCTGTAGAGTGTCGTTCATATATTTGGATACTTGATGCAGGAGGAATGTATGAGCATGTAATAAAGATAGTCTTTAATTTAGTTTTAACACACGTTGCAATGAATTCGATATCATGGACTTCATTAAGGATTATTTCTTCGGAAGGAAAAAGAGTTGAAACTGCAATCAAAACTCCGCCACCTTCCTTTCCTACTCTATCACGTCTATAAATTTGGAATTTACTGCACATTATTTCGGAGTTGTGGATTTTCCTCTCAGGTTTGTCTCGGAGCCATGTTTCTGTAAGGACTATGATGTTTTGCTCAATGTCAAAGCTTTGTAGGAAAAAGGACTTCAATTTTGAATTCAAGCCACGAACATTCTGATAAGCGATTGCAACTAATGGAAAATCAGATTTATTCAGTTTTTTGGAGCATAGTCAGCAGCCTTAGGAAGGGTAACGTTATTATCTTCCCGATAAATAAATTGCCGAACTATTGTGTTTTTTGGCCAAAAATTTGGGTGTACCAATTGGTCAAAAATAGTCTCTGGCACAATAATTTTGAATGATGCTCTATTACGGGCATTAATCTTATAGATTTGAATATCATTATATAGCTCCAATCCGAGATTGTTTCTAATGTAGAAGTCAATATCATTAGCGGTTGTATCTAGCGCAAATCGGGTAGCAAATATAGTTTTCTTAGGAGGAATAGTTTTTAGAGGCTTGGGCGTAGCAACGGTGTCAAACGTATTTAATGATTGGTTGTTAACACTTGTACTTATTGCAACATTTGAGGAGTTGGGCGGTAAAGGGGTTTGTACCGGAAGATAATTATTGGATATTTGTTCGTTAGGATGAAGTGCATTCAATGATAAGCTTTGTGAGGGAAATACTAAAGGATTCGAACAAGAGGGAGCCGTATTTACGGTCTGATCAGAAACAACGTTCGCGTAAGTTGGGATATTCGAAGATGAAAATGCAGTAACGTTAAATGGATTTGGAGTTAGACCTAAATTAGTTTGTTTTTCATTCATTTGTTGGGTAACGGCAAACTGATTAGTAGGATTAGGATTTATGGGATTGAAATGTAATAATTTTTTTTCAATACTATTTTTTGCAACTATGTTGACTTGAGAATTCTACTAATACATTCTTAGAGTTAGGTACCGGATGACAGTAGACTTAGGTACTTTTGACAACAGTTTCATTTCTTATTTATTCTTTGCTTTGTACCATTATATCTTTGAGAGTTTATATCGGATTTTTTTGATTTGCATTAAAAAATATTATTTAGAAATGCATTTTTATGAATGTGTACATTAGTGGTAATCGAGTTTAAATATTTGCATCCCAATTCTGATCAGTAATATATTTTAAGCAGTTTTAAATTCACGCACATAAAGAAAACAACCCGACGAAAAATAAAACAAACCGTAACAGCTGTTTTATCAAAATAAACATTTTTTTTGGTGTGGTGAGTTATTTTTGTTTACAAATATGTGTTTCTGCACGTGGAAAAGACGCAAAAACTCGTTTTCATTATTTACATTTTCAATATGTGTTTATGCACGTGGAAAAAATTAAAAAAAATTGATTTTCATGATTTACATTAAAAAAAATATTTTTGATCAATTAAAATATGTGTATAAATGTGGAAAGGAACAAATCTGATAAAATATAAATATATTTGGGATTATATCGTTACATAATGCCTTTTAATAAAAAACATTCAAAAAATGTTACTATGGTCATATATATAAAATGATATATAACTGCTATCGGACGATCTTGTGCACGATAAAAACCTATATAGAACTTTAAGTTGGAAGTGTAGAAATCGGATGGCATACATTTTTTTCCGGATTTCATCGTTCTAGGGTGTGTACTACAACAACAAACCTTTTTTTTACAAAAAATGTTACTATAGCCGTATATATAAAATGATATATAAGTGCTATCGGACGATCTTGTGCACGATAAAAACCTATATAGAACTTCAAGTTGGAAGTGTAGAAATCGGATGGCATACATTTTTTTCCGGATTTCATCGTTCTAGGGTGTGTACTACAACAACAAACTTTTTTTTTACAAAAAATGTTACTATAGCCGTATATATAAAATGATATATAAGTGCTATCGGACGATCTTGTGCACGATAAAAACCTATATAGAACTTTAAGTTGGAAGTGTAGAAATCGGATGGCATACATTTTTTTCCGGATTTCATCGTTCTAGGGTGTGTACTACAACAACAAACTTTTTTTAAAAAAAAATGTTACTATAGCCGTATATATAAAATGATATATAAGTGCTATCGGACGATCTTGTGCACGATAAAAACCTATATAGAACTTTAAGTTGGAAGTGTAGAAATCGGATGGCATACATTTTTTTCCGGATTTCATTGTTCTAGGGTGTGTACTACAACAACAAACTTTTTTTTTACAAAAAATGTTACTATAGCCGTATATATAAAATGATATATAAGTGCTATCGGACGATCTTGTGCACGATAAAAACCTATATAGAACTTTAAGTTGGAAGTGTAGAAATCGGATGGCATACATTTTTTTCCGGATTTCATGGTTCTAGGGTGTGTACTACAACAACAAACTTTTTTTTTACAAAAAATGTTACTATAGCCGTATATATAAAATGATATATAACTGCTATCGGACGATCTTGTGCACGATAAAAACCTATATAGAACTTTAAGTTGGAAGTATAGAAATCGGATGGCATACATTTTTTTCCGGATTTCATCGTCCTAGGGTGTGTACTACAACAACAAACTTTTTTTTTACAAAAAATGTTACTATAGCCGTATATATAAAATGATATATAAGTGCTATCGGACGATCTTGTGCACGATAAAAACCTATATAGAACTTTAAGTTGGAAGTGTAGAAATCGGATGGCATACATTTTTTTCCGGATTTCATCGTTCTAGGGTGTGTACTACAACAACAAACTTTTTTTTTACAAAAAATGTTACTATAGCCGTATATATAAAATGATATATAAGTGCTATCGGACGATCTTGTGCACGATAAAAACCTATATAGAACTTTAAGTTGGAAGTGTAGAAATCGGATGACATACATTTTTTCCGGATTTCATCGTTCTAGGGAGTGTACTACAACAACAAACTTTTTTTTTTACAAAAAATGTTATTATGGAAGTATATATAAATTGATATATATCTGCTATCGGACGATCTTGTGCACGATAAAAGCCTACATAGAACTTTAAGTTGGAAGTGTAGAAATCAAATGAAAAACATTTTTTGCTGATTTCATCGTTCTAGGGTGTGTACTGCAACAACAAACTTTTTTTTTACAAAAAATGTTAATATGGCCGTATATACAAAATGATATATAACTGCTATCGGACGATCTTGTGCACGATAAAAACCTATATAGAACTTTAAGTTGGAAGTGTGGAAATCGGATGGCATACATTTTTTTCGGATTTCATCGTTCTAGGGTGTGTACTACAACAACAAACTTTTTTTTTACAAAAATTGTTATTATGGAAGTATATATAAAATGATATATAACTGCTATCGGACGATCTTGTGCACGATAAAAACCTATATAGAACTTTAAGTTGGAAGTGTAGAAATCGGATGGCATACATTTTTTTCCGGATTTCATCGTTCTAGGATGTGTACTACAACAACAAACTTTTTTTTACATAGTTTTATTATGGAAATATATAGAAAATTATATATAGCTTTAAGTTGGAAGTGTAGAAATCGGATGGCATATATTTTTTTCCTGATTTCATCGTGCTAGGGTGTGTACTACAACAACAAACTTTTTTTTACAAAAAATTTTATTATGGAAGTATATAGAAAATTATATATAAATGCTATCGGACGATCTTGTGCACGATAAAATCCTATATAGAACTTTAAGTTGGAAATATACAAATCGGATGGCATAATTTGTTTTGTGGATTTCATCGTTCTAGGGTGTGTACTACAGCAACAAACTTTTTTTACAAAAAATGTGACTATATCCGTATATAGAAAATTATATATAACTGCTATCGGATGATCTTGTGCACGATAAAAACATATATAGAACTTTAAGTTGGAAGTGTAGAAATCGGATGGCATAATCTGTTTGAGATTTTAGGTAGGGTCAACTGTGGACCGACCCTTACAAAATTCAACAGATAAATTTTGTTTCATATAAAAGTTGTTGTCGAATTTTATAGCTATTTTTTTAAGCCAGTTATGAGTGGTAGTAATTTCCCGAGGTGGACCTTATATCGGGGATAGGTTAAATTATGGACCGATCCCCTTAAATTTGACAAAACTATGTTGACTCCTTGTTTATGTGGAATTTCTTTGCTATATTGGTATTTTTATTACAATTATTGGAGTTAATATCTTTTTCTGAAGGGGAACTTATATGGGGGTAGGGTCAATTTTGAACCAACCCAGAAAGGTTTTGGATCATATAAATCTTGTAAAATAATTTCCTGATCCTCATAAAATTTGGCAAAAAGATTTTAGTTCCTATAAAACTTGTTTTTGTCGTTCTTCTTCGCTATACTGGAATATTGAAGCTCAATAATAAACTCCATCAACTAAAAATATTTTGGCAAATATTGGCTAAGATCCTAGTCTATACTTTTATGGATTTTAGACCAATATTTCGGTGTAAAAGTTCCTTGGCTCCCTGATGAGTTTATCGTATATAAAAGTTGTTGTCGAATTTTATAGCTATTTTTTTAAGCCAGTTATGAGTGGTAGTAATTTCCCGAGGTGGACCTTATATCGGGGATAGGTTAAATTATGGACCGATCCCCTTAAATTTGACAAAACTATGTTGACTCCTTGTTTATGTGGAATTTCTTTGCTATATTGGTATTTTTATTACAATTATTGGAGTTAATATCTTTTTCTGAAGGGGAACTTATATGGGGGTAGGGTCAATTTTGAACCAACCCAGAAAGGTTTTGGATCATATAAATCTTGTAAAATAATTTCCTGATCCTCATAAAATTTGGCAAAAAGATTTTAGTTCCTATAAAACTTGTTTTTGTCGTTCTTCTTCGCTATACTGGAATATTGAAGCTCAATAATAAACTCCATCAACTAAAAATATTTTGGCAAATATTGGCTAAGATCCTAGTCTATACTTTTATGGATTTTAGACCAATATTTCGGTGTAAAAGTTCCTTGGCTCCCTGATGAGTTTATCGTATACCGATATTGTCCATTTTCAATAACAAACTTTATCTTAGAATGTAATAAGATCCCAGCATATACTTTTATGGATATTAGACCAATATTTCAATGTGTTACAAACGGTGTAAAATGTTCCTTGACTCCCTGATGGGTTGTGTCTTCCAAGTGGTGATTTAGCGATCTTGAAAGTGACGGAACTAATAGGGAATCACATTGTTCGCCGGTCTCTGGTAAGATTTTAGGTTGATAGTCATGCTGCACTTAAAGCATTAATATGTCATAGCTGTATTCTTGCATAGTCGTAGAATGAAGAAAAGATCTAAGTATTATTATGAGACCGTTTACAATAAGGCTGTGTTGGGTACCAGGACCCTGCAATATACACAAATGAGGTATCTGGCGAACTGATACGATGAGGCTCGAATCTTGTCCCATATGAACGGAACAAGAAGTTAAAGCCACCCCTTTTTCATTTTTTAGGTTGATCTCCGATGGATTCCGTGACTCTTTCAACCAGTCATGGAATATACATAGATACTTGATTCTAATGAAACCGGGATTATTATTGGGGTAGATGGTGTACACCAAGAACACTTGCACTGGCTATAAAACATTATTAAAATACATAAATTTTTCTTAGCACAAAATAAATATGTCTAGTAATTTGTTTTTGTTTCATTTGTTTACGTTTTTACAGAAACTCACCACACAACAATCAAAAACAGCTGTTAGGGTTTGCTGTTTTATCAAAAGGTTGTTTTATTAACGGGTATTTTAAATTCTGTTAAATGCATAAAATATCAATAAAATTTAAAAAATTTTCAATGTAAAACATGAATGAAAAGTTAATCTAAAATAAAAGGTAATGTTATATTTAAATATCTATTTTTTATTTTAAATGGAATTTTGATAAATATCCCATGTTTCCTTCTTATTTTTCATATCACACACCTTTTTCAAGAAATATTAGAAAAAATGAAATCTTCTTAAATGTCAAGAATAGTAAGTGTAAACGGACTTGATTTGGAAAAAGATTTTAAATGAAATCTACTAGATTTCGTGTATGTGTAAATGGGGTATAACTTTTCATTCATGTTTTTCAATTTATAAAAATTTTGTCGACATTTTAATTTTTTTTGTTTGTTTTGTTTTCATCTTTTTTCTTGTGTAGTGTCGTATTTTTTAGTATTATTTAGGAAAAAACAGAGTTGCATCACTAAAAACTATTAGATTTTGAGTAGATTTTAACGAAATCTAGTTACGAAGTAGATTTTGTTTTGTATGGGAAATCTAGTTAAAATCAAGTAGATTTGGCTCGAAATCTCATAAGTACTAGATTTCGTGTATGTGTAAATGGGGTATAAAAGAACATTTTTTAATACACTAACAAGATAATTTAAGGCAGAATTATTTTTGCTCTCAAAATTTAAAAGAAAAAGTTTTTACATATTTCAGTAAATATATTAAGTTTATGGTGATCAGTTGTGTGAATAGTAACACATTGTGAAATTTTGTAATGATTTTATTTAAAATTAAATATATAAAAAATAAATGTAATATATAATAAACATAAGTGAGAGATTAGTGAGTATAAACAATTTTAAATTATTCATAAGGTAACATAAATAAAGAAAATGTATTATAAAGTCGCTTTTACTACATAGAATAGTGTAAAATTAGATAAATTTCCAGTTTCCCTTTTGCTATAGCAAAACTGGAAATTTTACTAATTTTACGCACTTTTATGCTATAAAAAAGTGACTTAAAACTGAAACGAAATCGACTCACTAAGTAAGTATTAAACAGGAGGAACAGTTTCTTACCAACGCGGTCACTTTTCTTCCTTTCAAATTGTGCAATTTTAGATGTTTTTTAGATATTTTTACCTACAAGTTGTTACGTTATGGATACTATTTAGATAGCAATTGTTTGCAGGGTACATGTGAATTTTTTCACTAACACAATCAAAAAACTTATCGTTTGAGTCAAACAAATTTTATGTGTGGCCGTGTCGCTTTAAAGTTAGCAACAAAACGAACATTACCTGACTTGGCATCATTCCAAAGAAGAAATCTGCTAAATCTTGAAATTATTTACAATTTCTTAAAAAGGTTTTTTTATTTAGTAATTTTCTTTGATTTAAATTTTATTTTAAAATATTTTTTATTGTTTGACATAATTAATATATGTATTTTTATTTTTGAATTGGTAGCACTATTATCGACGTTAAAATTAACTTGTATAATTTGACACGTTAACTCCTAACGATTATAAATTTTAAATTTATATGAAATTGTCTTTGAACGTTAGCAACAAAACACAACTAATATAATAAAAAGTGTACGATGTAAATGGACTCATTTTTTGTTCCCCACTGTACATGTGTAAATGTGCCTTGGTAGCACTTATCACCCCATTTTAAATATACTATATTCATGCTCACCACAAACTAGTATAGAAGTTGTATTTTGCTCCTTTTTTAATTCACGGGTGATATTTTTAGTATTGTTTAAAGTATTGTTGAAAAATAGTATAGTGTATTCGGTATTTTTGGGCTTTAAATCGCAAAGAATTGTTTATTTTCATTAATTAATGTTATGTGGCTCTAATAATATATATTTCTAAAATTAGTACTTAAGTATAAAACAAACATTTTGGTTTAAAGTGCATTTAAAGCCAGTTTTGAAATATAGTTGCTAAATATGTCATTCTGTATTTGTTTACGCCAGATTTTATTTATTTTTGCGTCAATAAATGCCATATATTTAAGTGTATTTATTGCAGAATGTGAAAGCAAAACTGAACAAACTCAAGGTAATTAATTAGACAGAATTGCTGTTAATGCATATTGTTTGTTTTAATCCTTTTTAAATTGTGTTTTATTAATTGGCGACGCCCAACATCTTTGATATTTATTAAGGGACATTTGTATATATTCGTTTGTTTATGCTTTAGTTATTGATGTATGTATATGTATGTATGTACATTAGAGAGGCCCAAAAACTTGGACTTTTTTCATAATGAAAACGAGTTGCTAATTACTTACACCAAAATTTTTGTGTGTAAATTACATTAAAAAATAGATAGTTCGTTCTTATTATGAATAAGAGAACAAAACCGAGTCGAAAATATATTGTATGTTTTATAAAAACAAAAATGCTTCTGAAATTATTTTTATTTTGCACAGCAAGTGAGAAAATTTTGCACTAATTAATATTTGTGGATTATGATTGCCAATCTCCAAATACCGATGATTTTATAATTAATACCCGCGCGTTGGTCAGTGAGGTCGGCTTTTTGGAGAGTCGTCAGTATACGATAGTGCGTACAGGACAGTGTTAAATCATAAATGATTTGTTGGCGACAGCCGGAGCAAATCACTGACGACTTTTTCGAACAAAGGGCACTTTTCTCGTGTGCGTATTGTCGTTAAAAACCAGATAAGTGACAATGTGGTTCAACTTGCCATTGACGAATATATAAGCGACATTTCTTCAACCTTGTCATTAAGGACTATTTAGCGACAGTATCATTCCATAGTTGCATTGATGATATGAAATATAATTCTCTTCATATGATAGACGGCAATATTGCCAATCTTTATATATTTTTTGTTAGAAATAACAAATTAATTTTAGTTTATTTGCATTTCTTACACGGTATATTAATAATTAATAACAATGTTGATCTGTTAATCCTTGTTTTCTCTTCTGGAATTCGACAGTTTTCGTCTAAATATTAGTTTCATAGTTTTGGTGATTCTATATTAATAGTATTTTTTTTATTATAATTATAACTTTTATAAGTTAAAATTACTGTAACAATCTACGTTACGTGTGTTTTTCTTACATTTGTTTTATTTTGAGTCGTTAATGTTCCGCTAGTTTGTATTTTTCAATAAAGTTTTAATGAAACAAAAACTTATCGACATTGTCGTTCATCTCGCCGTCAATATAAGTTGAAACGCGACAACTTACATGTTACTGTTGATAATTTAGTCTTGAACGAAGGTTCATAATTACATGACTGCGTACAAACGAATGTGTCAAGGAAAATTAATTTTTTGTCTGATATTCTTATTAGAGAAAATATTTTATATTAAGATTATCGATTTCTTCGAACTGTGATATTATATTAAGATTATCGATTTCTTCGAACTGTGATATTAATATTATTAATTGAATATTCTTCAGGCTCGAGTTCGAGTCCCACTAGGGGATAAGTTATTTTCCAAATTGTAATGATATTTTTAATTATAAGAATACTGAAAATTAATTATTTGGACACAACAGCAGAATGGAATGCATTTTCGGGCCCGCTACGGCTCCTCATCAGCAATCTTCTTGTGCCATATGCTATGTCACTTGTAAACATCATCTATTTAACTCACAAGTTTTGAAGAAATGGAGTATGGGAATTGTAACAAAGTCCTTATTCCAATTTCATTCTACTTTATTGAGTTAGATCGAAGTTTATGAGCTTTTTTCAGTGTTGTATTCTTATCTATCATTACTCTTTGTCGCTGCTTTAGCCAACTGTCAGTTAGCAATTAAGCAACACTTTTTGTTTTTGTATGTTTTGTTTATTTCTGTTGATCCTATTCAGTCGTGAATCAACAGCAGTGCATTAAACATGTACATATATCCACTGTGCCCAGTGTGTTTATATATTAAGATTATCGATTTCTTCGAACTGTGATATTAATATTATTAATTGAATATTCTTCAGGCTCGAGTTCGAGTCCCATATTTTATAATATTTTTCTATTATTTCATAACTATGCAGGGTTCCCAATATCATTCACTTATCACTCACGCTCATGAAAAAAACAAATAAATTTTGTTTTGTTATCTTCCATTCGTGTACAAAAAGAAACAAAAATAAAACTTTGCTTTATTTATTCTTGCATGATACTATTAGTAATGTTTTTTATTTTCGTAGAATATTGAGATAACAAGAAAAACTTTTTTTTCATGCACATGGACATTTTTGAGAAATAGACTGCTTGTAAAAATCTCACAACTGAAAGAGCATAAAGTTTTATTTTGCACTAGCAATCTAAAATGAAATGTAAAATTTGTTTATAGTTCTGTTGATAAATAAATGTAAAATGTCGAGATTGAGAGTGTTCGTGTTTTTGCATCTAAGAATGAAATAAGAATATGTGCAAAGACTGGTAAAACAACAATTTTGTGCTTTTTTATGATGCGTTTATTTTTGTTTTTTTTTTTTGCTCGGTCCTACTTGTTATTTTGTTTTTTTTTTTTCAATGTAAGTTGTGCTTATTTTTCTTTTTTCTTGCAAAAAATATGTTTGTTTATTTAATTTTATGTGAAAAGCATACACAGAAGGATACTTCCAAATAAATTAGAGTAGGGTAAACAAGAATGTTTTGTTGTTGTGCAAACAAAAAAATTTTGATCCGCACCGAAATAGGAATGGGCATAAATCTAGCGTTCTAATCCAGCTGATTTTAAAAATTTTTTTATACCACATAATAGTACTTTTCCTTGTGACTTCAACATAGGACAAAAAATTATCCGTTCTATTAGGGTCCGGGAGTTATGGGCCTCCAAAGTTTTGATATATAATTGAATATATCTCGATTACTGATTAACCGATATGGTCGATACCATTGACCCATTGAGAGCCATGGTCACATTTTATGTTTTTATACCCTACACCACTTTAGTGGGGAGGGTATATTGGATTTGTGCTGATGTTTGTAACATATAAAAATATTCGTCCTAGACCCACCTTAAAGTATACCAATCGGCTTAGAATCGTTTTCTGAGTCGATTAAGCTATGTCCGTCCGTCTGGCTGGCTGGCTGGCTGGCTGGCTGTCCATGTAAACCTTGTGCGCAAGCTACAGGTCGCAATTTTCAAGATAATTGGATGAAATTTGGCACGCATATTTTATTTGACCCAAGGACGAAGCCTATTGAAAATGGTTAAAATCGGTCCATTATTTCACCTAGCCCCCATAGAACAGAACCCCCCGAAAAGGGCTTCTGAGCTCATAATTATGTTAAATATACAGATATATCGATAAAATACGGCATAAGTTTTATAGAAGTCTTGATAACCCTGCCAAAATTTCATAAAGATCGGGCCCCATTTGACCCTAGCTCCCATACAAAGTCCCCTTCAGAAAATTACTTGAATGTCCCAAATTAACTTATAAACACAAATATCGCGACGAAATTCAGCACAATAAAATATTATGTAAATATAAATATATTCACAAAATTTTATCGGGCTTGGTCCATATTTGCCCCTAGCCCCCATATAAAGCCTCTTTCAGAAAATTAGTTTTTCATCCATAAATTGGGTAGACAATATTTGGGAAAGCCCCAAATATTGTCTACAAAATTTCATGTGAGATGAGGTACCCTTATATCGATATATTTATGAAATAATGGTACTTTTGTAAACAAAGTCGAAATAAAAAAACATAAAATTTGATCCTGGTTCTCAATGGGTTATGACAAAACACAGGCAAAATTTGTGCCTAACAACTAAAAAAACAAAATATTTTTCTACTACATACATATATACCTATTGCCCTGCAAACAATTGCTATCTAAATAGTATCCATAACGTAACAACTTGTAGGTAAAAATATCTAAAAACATCTAATATTGCACAATTTGTGAGTCGATTTCGTTTCAGTTTTAAGTCACTTTTTTATAGCATAAAAGTGCGTAAAATTAGTAAAATTTCCAGTTTTGCTATAGCAATAGGGAAACTGGAAATTTATCTAATTTTACACTATTCTATGTAGTAAAAGCGACTTTATAATAAATACATTTTCTTTATTTATCTTACCTTATGAATAATTTAAAATTGTTTATACTCACTAATCTCTCACTTATGTTTATTATATATTACATTTATTTTTTATATATTTAATTTTAAATAAAATCATTACAAAATTTCACAATGTGTTACTATTCACACAACTGATCACCATAAACTAAATATATTTACTGAAATATGTAAACACTTTTTCTTTTAAATTTTGAGAGCAAAAATAATTCTGCCTTAAATTATCTTGTTAGTGTATTAAAAAATGTTCTTTTATACATTTTTATTCTATCTAATTATTATCATTTACGTTTCTTTTTGGTATATTAGATCGAACTTAAATTTTACAAAAATGGGATAAAAATTAGAAAATAATGTATTTTGTTTTTGTAAATATTTTTATTTATGAAGTTGAGCCTAAATAGTGTAAATTTAGTTCATTTATCCAAAATTAAACTCAAATTTGCTGGCAGGGTGAATGCAAAAGAATGAGAAAACATTTTTGTTTTTTTTTTTCATTTTTGCAAAGTAGCAAATAACACAAACAACGCACATATGAATATAAGAAACAAACTACAAAAAGTTCGAACATATATTATTAAAAAAAATAACAACATTAATGAGTATGTACTTTAATGAGAGTGATGAGAGGGTCCTCTCAAATTTATACAGTTTACATTTGTTACTTCTCACAATTCATATACGCGAATATGTACCTAAATAAAAAAAATAAATGTTTACATTTAAGAATGCTAAAATGAAAACAATTCTTAGGTACTCATTTTGCAAAAGTGAGCATACAACAAAAAGTTTGAAAAGTACACTCGTGTCAATTTATCATAAATGTTTAAATTTATGTGTTCATACATGAATCCAGTTTTTGAAAAAAGTTTTACAATAAACCCAAAAATGGCTTTAAAAATCAAAGAAAACATGTTGCGTACAAACGATTGTCTATCACTGTACATGATGACAAGATTAGCGACAATGTCTTGAATGTTGTCTTATATTAGACTCTGTTGACGCCAAGACATGCGACATTGTTGAATCTTATGTTACTATGCCAAAAAAAAAAAAAAAAAAAATAAAATAACTGCGATGTGAAAAAGACACAACTTAAAAAAGTATTTGAGTATGAAAATCTGAACAAATAAGAGTCATTTTAAGATGTGAAAATCATTCGTAATTCAGCTCTGGGTGGAGGAAGACCGTTGTGCGTCGTTGCCATTATCGTTTTAAGGGAATTTGTTCTACGATTTTTATACCGTTCACCACTATAATGGTACTATAGTATTATGCGTTTGTGCTGATGTTTGTAGCACCCAAAAATATTGGTCCTACACACACCTTAAAGTACACCAATCGGCTCAGAATTGAAACCGGACCCCCAAATAGGGCTTTTGACCTCATAATTATGTTAAATGATAATTCTAGCGATTTTCGTAAAGATCGGGCATTATTTGATCCTAGCCCCCATACAAAGTCCCTTCAGAAAATGACTTGAATGTCCACAATTCACTTATAAACACTATCACGATATAAACACTTTCACGATAAAATTTGGCACAAATAAGTTTTATATAAACATAAATCCCGACAATAAGGATCGGCCCAAGTTTTGACCTAGCCCCCATATAACCGGACTTTCCAATTTGGGCCTTTTAGCTCATAACTGCGTCAAATATACTACTATATTTCCAAAAATCGGCACAAATAAGTTTGATATAATTATAAATAATACTGTTGATTATCATAATGATGGGGCGTTATTTAGATTTGGGCCTTTTAGCTCAAATATATCACTATCTTTAAAAAAAATCGGCAACAATTTTCCAAATTGGCACAACTAAGTTTGATATTATCATAAATAACATTGTCAATTTTCGTTATAATCGGACCTCATTTGATCCTAGCCCCCATACAAAGTCCCTTTCAGAAAATAATTTAAATGACTACATCCGGACCTACCGATTTGGGCCTTTTAGCTCATAACTACGTCAAATATACTGCTATCTTCCCAAAAATCAGTATAATTTTCGCGATGATTGGGCCTCATTTGACCCCGCCTATACAAAGTTCCTTTCTGAAAATGACTTGAAGACCACATGTCCATAGTATCACGATGAAATTTGGCACAAATAAGTTTTATATAAACATAATTCCCAACAATAAAATTATAAGGATCGGCTCAATTTCTGCCCTAGCGCCCATACGACCGGACCTTCCGATTTTGGGCTTTTATCTCTTTACTACGTCTAATATACTACTATCTATCAAACAATCGGTACAATGTGCTGATGTTTGTAACACTCAAAAATATTTGTCCTTAAGTATACCAGTCGGTTCTGAATCACTTTCTGATTCGAATAAGCTATGTCCGTCTTTGTAACCGTGTAAACATTTTGTGCACGCTACACCTCGCAATTTTCAATATAATTTATTAAAATTTGTCACATACTCTTCTCTGGATCCAATGACGAAGACTGTTGAAAATTGTTGACTTCCGTCTTTTATTTCTCCTAGTCAGCATACAACCGTTCATGAACAGACAATATTTGAAACCTATGTAAGGAGCAACATAAATTATAATTTATTAAAATTTGTCACATACTCTTCTCTGGATCCTATGACGAAGACTGTTGAAAATTGTTAACTTCCGTCTTTTATTTCTCCTAGTCAGCATACAACCGTTCATGAACAGACAATATTTGAAACCTATGTAAGGAGCAACATAAATGCTTAATTATTGAAAATGAATCACATTTGATATTCGCAATTGCTGTAGGATATCATATGGTCGGCCACGCCCAACTATAGTTACTTGATGATATACTTTTTTTTCAGCTTTAAAAGTACGAGTATAGCGATGAAATTCAACACAAATAAGTTCTATATGATCTAAAATCTCCATAACAAATTTTATGAGGATCGGTCTATAATTGACCCTACCCCCCATATAAAGTCATATATTGACTATAACACTTATTACTGGCTTAGAAATACGTATATAGAGATGAAATTCGACACATATAAGTTTCATGCGAGCAAAAATCTCATTACCAAATTTTATATGGATCGGTATATAATTGAACCTACCCCCCATATAAGGTCCCCTTCAGAAAATGACTAACGCTCATTACTGGCTTAAAAATACGAGTATAGTGATGCAATTCGACACACATAAATTTTAATGGAGCGAAAATCTTTCCATCAAGTTTTATGTGGATCGATCCATAGTTGACCCTACCCTCCATATAAGGCTCCCTTCAAAAAGCTGTAACGTTCATTACTAGCTTAAAAATACTAGTATGGCAATGAAATTTGACATAAGTAAACTTTTTATGATCCAAAACCTCTGTACCCTTAATTGACCATACCCCCCATATAAGGTCCCTTTCAGAAAATGACTATAACGCTCATTACTGGCTTAAAAATACGAGTATAGCGATGGAATTCGAAACACATAACTTTCATGCGAGCCAAAAACTCTCTATCAAACTTTATGTGGATTGGTTATTAATTGACCCTATCCCCCATATAAGCTCCCCTTCAGAAAATTACTTTAGAGCTCATTACAGGATTGAAAATACCAGAAAAGCGATGAAATTCGATATACACATGGTTTATACGAGTTAAAATCTCTCTACCAAATTTATTGAGGACCGAGCCATAAGAAAATTACTTTAACGATCATTGCTGACTTAAAAATACGTGAATAATTATGAAATTTGATACTGAATTTCATCCCGTAAGTGTCGGGAAGTGATATTCGATGTAAGGATGTTTTATATGAACCAAAATCGGTCTAAAAAAATTAAAAAAAAAAAAAATAAGAAAAACGGTCAATAATGTGAGTAATATCACCCTGATGTTTATAGGGGAGCATTCCTATTACGGCATACGGTTTGATGGTGGGTATATGGGATTCGGCATAGCCGAATATAACACTCTCACTTGTTTCTATATGACTGTGTGTCGACGATGTTTACTAGGGTTGTCATTCGAATAAAAATTATTCGATTAAACGAGGAATAAAAAATTATTAAAATTCCAATTTAAAATAAAGAATAATTCGAACAATTTTTTTCGATTAATCGAATATTCGAATGATATTTGAATGTTACTTTTTATGATATTTTATTATATATAGCATTGAAATTATGCTAATATTTTGTAAAACAAATCTAAATACTACTTTTTGCAGTTTATAAAAATTTTTGTTTTGCAAATTGAAAAAAATGGTTCTAGTTTTAAAAGTGATTATCTTCATTTTTTTTAATGTTTCAATAAGTGAAACAGATAAACATTAATTAATTTGGTTCTTTAAGTATCTGTCTTTCATAAGAAAGACAACAATTTCTATGTATACTGAACCCTGTTTCCTGGGCAAGAAGATACCGGTGATAAACAGAGTGCAACCTTTCACCGAAAATTGAAGTGGAGACACCACATACAGGATAGGATCAAAAAGGCACATCGGTGCAGGGCGATATGTAGGAGAACTATAGGCATGAAATGGGGTCTTAGTTCTACCATGACACATTGATGTTATTAAAGTATAATTACACTAATTCTAGCTTATGCTTCAATAAAAAAATGTAATATCAAACTACAACAGGTAGTTCAGCGTACATGCTGCTTGGGTACAAGTGGTGCCATAAGCGCAATGTCAAGCAAGCCTCTAGAAACGTTGCTAGATATTCCACCCATATTTAAGATATGAGGCAGCACTTACAACCGAACGCCTCATAACTTTAAGTGAACTGGCCAAAGCGGTTATAGGAAACGTCATTAATGTATACTGGGCACATTTGAAGGCTATAAACAGTCCGGACGTGCCAGACACAGAATATGTCGGAAACTTTGAAACACTGAGCCCATATAGAATGTCTTGGTCAAGCCGAACATTTCTTACGAACACTGATTGGGAAATTCTTACGGCCAGGAAATTAAATTTTAGAACATTGAAAGATAATACATTCAGTGGACACTATGATGTTTTTTGTCAACAAACCTTTTTCTTCTATTAAAAGAGGCGCGCAACAGTCCCGACAGTGGCCTCAGCTTCCATTTTTAAATCCGTTGAGAAATTTAAAATAGGTTGAGATTCAACCAAGTTACTGAATTAAAAGTGTATTAATGTACGAAACGATATATTACAAATTTGTTGAAAACATAAATTTGAGATAGTAATTAAATAAAGCAATATTATAGTTATAAATTACAATCCAACATTAATTTTTTATTCTCCAATATTTAACCATATTTGCTAAATTTTGGAATAATTAAAGAAAATACCCTTTATGACAAAAAGTCAGTTTTCCCGAAAATCGCAAAAAATTATCAGTTTGAACAAAATCCTAACATTTCCGACAGATAGCTCCTTAAAGTTTCACACTGGGAAGAGGTCGTACTTTTTTACTTTTAGAGCGGGTTTTTGAGTTGGCAATCAAATGCCAATTAATAATCAGATTAGTTAATCTAAAAAGAAACTTAATCTGATGTTAATCCCCTTTGATGTTTTTGAGTACAAGATTAAACTTCGCAGTGTTGCCATACAAAACAGAAAACGCCACTGTTTGTTATCAAAGCCATGCATGTTTTATAAAAAAGATGAAGACAATTGTAAATTTCCGGTCCACACTAGGAACCTTTTTTTTTTTTGGAAACTTTTGATTTTGCGTGAAAGAGAAAGAGAAAGAATGTCATTCATCTCTCTCGCGGTACGGAGTTTCCCGTACTCGGAAACTTGGTTTGTTTTGTTATTCTTCTCATTCGTACAACAACAAATCAATGCAATTAATACGTAGTTTCTGAAACAAAAGTTTCTATGTGTGGACATTAAGGAAACTTCAAAAGAGAATTAAGAAAAATTTTTTCAACAAAAGTTTCCTAGTGTGGACCAGGTCTAATATGAAAATTAATGAGAACTTAAATTTAAAACAAAAAAATGTATTTTGAAGTCTCCATAATGTATACTAATCAATAAATCAAACCTTTTAGAGCGGGTTTTTGAGATTTTAATCAAATGCCAATTAATAATCAGATTAGTTAATCTAAAAATAAATTTAATCTTATGGTAATATATATATATATATATATATATATATATATATATGGTATATATATATATATATATATATATATATATATATATATATATATACCATATATATATATATATATATATATATATATATATATATAGATATATATATATATATATATATATATATAATAGAAACGACTTTATTTAGTGGTGAAAAGTTAATTTTCTCAAAAAGTACCCTTTAGAATTTAATGATTTGTATCTTAAATAAAAGGTATTCAGGTCTCCTTTCCTATGATAAATGGAGTTTGTAAGTTTTTTGCTCCATCGTATTTTATTGGTATTTAAAAAATTTGCCATTGGAAAAAATAATAGAAACGATTCACAGTATTACACTGTGGACATAAGCTGAGATTTCTTAAACTGCGTTTTGTATTTATTTTTAAAAATTTGAATTGTAAATGATATTCTCAATATCAAAATGTACAGTTTCCTCGGTTCTTTATGTTAACGTATGTTTTTTTCAACGCCTGGTTGACCATATTAGCTCTGACGACTGAATTGGAGCCACTACTTTCAAAATTTCTTTAATAAAAAGTTAAAACAGTGAAAGAAATTGCTTAACATTGCTAAATTACTTAAAAAATTAGTTCTTGAAAATATTTCGAGCCGAAGAAGTTTTGAATCCGCTTATAGATAACGATAATCCACCGATTTTTGGGCCCGATTTTGAGCAATATTTCACATTTTGGCAATTCAATCCGTTCTTGGTGGTTAAAAAGGGGCTTAAATTTCAAATGGACAGGTAAAATAAGTTGAATTTAAAACTAAAATTTCAAGAAATGTAAAAATTTCAAAAATTAATTTTAAATTTAGTTATAGTACTGTTTGGGAATTAATACTAGTATAGACCCAATACGATCTGTTGCAAAAAATAAAACAGAATGCTTTTAAACGAGGGAAATAAAATATGTTTTTTTTTCATTACCTTTTCTAAAATCTAATACGTTTATTTTATGGAAAAAATTACAAAGAATATTATTTCTGATGTTTTAATATGATAAGGTGCATTTTATCTGAACTTACGTTACAGTAGACTATCTACAATTCAAACTGAATTTTAAAATTTTTTAAGTTTTGTGAACTTTTTGTGTTAAATTTAACTTAATTTAGCATTATTTCACAAGTCCTTTGACATTTAAGCCCCTTTTTAACCACTAAGAACAGGTCGAATTGCAAAATAGCGAAATATTGCTCGAAATTTGGCCTAAAAATCGGTGGATTGTCTTTATTTATAAATGGGTTAAAACCTTTTTCTTCTCGAAATCTTCTCAAAAACTAGATAATTAGATAATTTAACCATTAGAAGACATTTATTTCACTATCTGAAATTTTTATTTAAGAAAACTTGAAAGTCGGGCCTCTGATTCGGCTTTCAGGATCCATATGGTCAATCAAGCTTCGAAAAAACAAATGTCCACATAAAAATTAAAGTAAAAAGTATACTTTTATATTAAGAATTTCATTTATAATTAAAATTTTTAAAAATAAGTACAAAACGTAGTTTAAGAAATCTCAGATTATGTCCCCAGTGTAATACTGTGAATCGTTTCTATTATTTTGTCCAATGCCAAATTTTTTAAATACCAATAAAATACGATGGAGCAAAAAAACCTACAAACTCCATTTATCATAGGAAAGTAGACCTAAATACCTTGCGTTCCATTCTCGTTTATCTGTTCCCGCATTCTATAACTCGCTCCACGACTTGTTGGCCTTGTGTGACTTGGACGGCCTTTTCTGCGGCCTTCAGGTCTATTGCGTATCTAGTGACGTCGGATTGTGTTCTTCGCAGAGCGTGCCCAATCCAACGCCATTTTCGTTTTCTTATATCATGTTCAACTGGTGTCTGTGCGGTTTGTTCCCATAGATAGACCAAAACAATTTTAACAAAACCGAAAATTTTAACAAAATAATTGCGCCAATATTAGTGCTGTTCCAAAAACTTTCGTAAAAGGTATGATATCACAATTTCAAAAATATTAAGTGACAAGTGAAAATTAACTTTTTGGACTCGTAAATTTTATCTTATAAAACAGTGCTTTTTTGCCGAATGACTTATAAGAAAAATATCAATCTTATTTTATGACCAGTATTTGAAGTCACCGACCCAATAGAGAATTTAATGTATACTCACTTAAATTGACTGTGTATCTGACCGTCAGAACACACTTATGTCTACCTATCAATTCCCATTTTGATTAGTTTTATTTTTTAACTGATATTTCAGTGTATAATTTTCACTTGTCACTTAAAAAAATATGATTTTTTAGAACATTAAGTTTATAAATCGAACTAAAGGCCAACCATAATGTGCATAAGCTAGCTTAAGGTAATGTCAAAACCGAACGAAAATTCTCTCAAGTGCTTAAGAAAATCCGAAGAAACTTTTAAGTGGCTAAGTACTAGGGTTGTCAATTATTCGTGTTTAAAATTATTCGAATAAAAATGTACTATATTTTTTTTTTTCATTCGAGTAGTCGATTAAATTTTAAAAATTATTCGAACGAATAAAAGTTTTTATTCGAATTCAATAAAATTAATAATTTAATATAAATATAATTCAGTAACTTTGTTGGAATGGAAGCTTAGGCGTTTTAAAAAACTGTTTTATATAAGAAACTCATACTATTTATTAATGTATTGCAAACAGGCCACTATCGGGCTTGTTGTGCGCTGCTTTTCATGGAAGAAAAAGGTTTTTTGGTAAAAAAACAACACATCTGGGAAGTGATACTATTTTTCTGAAAGGTGGATCCGAGTAAAATAAGAATATGTTTTTGAAATTTGCCAAACACCTCCAAAATCTTGAGTTACGGATAAAAAACCGGTTTTTCGTACTTTTAAGCACTTATGAGTCAGTAACTTAGTTGAATCTGAACCGATTTTAGGTTTCTCCACGGATTTAGAAAGCAGAAGCTGAGGTCTTTATAATGACATATATAACATTTAAGGAACCTGGAGAGATATGTTTGAGTTTAACCAGCAAACATATTTTTTATTTTAGTTTTGCACCGTTGTCCAAGTTTGGAGATGTTTTATAAAAGTATTTTATATAGGAACCGTACCATTTACTGATAACTGATTTGAAACCCATGTTTATTCATGAGTAAAACGCAACTTTGTTTTTAAAAATCCGTTAGCAATTGATGGCATTATTGGTCTTTTCCTTAATACAAAATTGTTCAAAAATTGATTTCTGAAGGATGCTTTATATGGGGGATAGGGTTAAATATGGGCCGATCCTCGAAAAATTTAGTGGAAGGATTTATGTTTATATAAAAGTTATTTATTCCGAATTTCATCGTGATATTAATATTAAGAGGAGAATTATGGAATTCAAGTCATTTTCTGAAGGAGCGTTTGTGTGGGGACTAGGGTCGAATAAGACCGTATTGCCTAAAGAATCTGCAGTATCACTAATGGTTACAGCAAACTCATTTATACCTTAAGCAAACGACTTTAATTCCATAATTCTCTTAATTACATCAATATCACTATGAAATTCAGCATAAGTAACTTTTATATAAATCTAAATCCTTCCAATAAATTTGTATGAGGATCGGCCCATATTTAGCCCTAACCACCATATAAAGCATCTTTCGGAAAATCAGTTTTGGAAAAATTTTGTATTAAGAAAAAGATCAACAACGTCGTCAATTGCTAACGGATTTTTTAAAACAAAGTTGCGTTTTACTCATGAATAAACATGGGTTTCTAATCAGTTAATAAATGGTACGGTTCCTACACTGAAAATAATCCATGCCTAATATACACGAAAAATGTTGTACAGTGTACGAAATGATTCGTGGTTTCGCACCACGAAATTCCTTCGTAATATATACGAAATTGTACGAAATATTTTAGTAAAATGCAAAATAATTTTATATAATTTTAGAAAAAAAAATTTTTCATTTTACGATTTTTTTAAAGACATAAATATGTTAGTTCTTTTAAAATAATTATTGTAAATTTAGAAAAAAGATTGCGAATTAAAAAAAATTTTATTTTTTTTAAAAAAACATAAAAAATTTTACAGGAAATTAGGCAGCTAATTTCCTGTAAATTTAAAATTACGTTTAATTTAACTCGCTTAAAATTACGAAAAAACAAAAAAAATTCGTAACAAAATAATTTTTTTTGTGAAATCAAAAATAATTCTTGTATATTACTAATTAATTTTGTTACGAAAAAAAATTCGTTACTTTCGTTAAATATTACATGTCTTAACAAAATTATTTTTGTAAAAGAACACAAAGTTTCTTAATATATACGAAAAAAGATATTACGACAGGTTTTCGTACTTTCGTAAAATTAGAAAAGGGGTTGATTAAACAATATTTCGTATTATACACGAAATTTTCGTATATATTACGAAAAAAGTAGTTACGAATTTTTTTTTCGTAAAGTTAAGCGTGGATTATTTTCAGTGTATATAAAATACTTTTATAAAACATCTCCAAACTTGGACAACGGTGCAAAACTAAACTCAAACATATCTCTCCAGGTTCCTTAAATGTTATATATGTCATTATAAAGGCCTCAGCTTCTGCTTTCTAAATCCGTAGAGAAACTTAAAATCGGTTGAGATTCAACTATGTTACTGACTTATAAGTGCTTAAAGGTAGGAAAAACCGATTTTTTACCCGTAACTCAAGATTTTGGAGTATTTGTACCGAAGCAGCATGTACGCTGAACTCCCTGCTGTACTTAGTTTGATATTACACTTTTTGTCCAAAGATGTCAACCAGATTATTGAAGCGTAAGCTAGAATTAGTCTAATTACACACTTATAAAACCAATGTGTTATAGTACGTATAATACCCCATTTCATGCTTATTTGACCCTAGCCCCCATCCAAATCCTCCTTCAGCAAATGACTTTAATTAATTCCGGAATAACGTTCAACCTACACAGAAAAAACTGAAAAACGATTTCAATTACCAAAACCTCGTTTTCAATTATTTTATTTATTGAAGTTCAACCTATAACAAAAAATGTGTATTCAATTACTATTTATAATTGATTTCGTATAAAAAATATTTGTTTTTTTTTATATTTTTGTTGTTGTTAATTTGAATTGAACCCTTTTAAAATTTTAGATTAATCGTTCAATTGAAAATGTTTTAAAATTATTTTTTTCTGTGTATATATTTCGGCTCTTTTTCATGACATACAGACATAGTTTTTCAAATTTCGAACGGACATTTTGCTCGAAACAACTATTTTCCTGTATTATTATTCAAAACTTTTTGCCGTTTACAATTTTAATAAATTTGAATAACACTACAGTACTATATCTAAATTTAAAATGAATTTACGAAATTTTTACAATTATTGAAATTTTAGTTTTAAATTCAACTTATTTTACCTGTCCATCAAGATCCTTTGATATTTAAGCCCCATTTTAACCACCAAGAACGTGTTGTATTGCCAAAATGTGAAATATTGCTCAAAATCGGGGCAAAAATCGGTGGATTATCGTTATCTATAAGCAGATTCGAAACTTCTTCGGCTCGAAATCTTTTCAAGAACTAATTTTTTAAGTAATTTAGCAATGTTAAGCAATTTCTTTCACTGTGGCTCCAATTCAGCCGTCAGAGCTCATATGGTCAACCAGGCGATGAAAAAAAAAAAACACGTTAACATAAAGAACCGAGGAAACGGTATATTTTGATATTGGAAATATTATTTACAATTCAAATTTTTAAAAATAAATACAAAACGCAGTTTAAGAAATCCCCAGTGTAATGCTGTGAATCGTTTCTATTATTTTTTCCAATGCCAAATTTTTTTAATACCAATAAAATACGATGGAGCAAAAAAAAAATATATATATATATATATATATATTCTACAGAAAAATTTATGATATATATACATAATTTGACAGAATTTATAAATTTAGATGCACTATAAATGCATAACAGCAAAAGTAACAAGTAAGAGTGTTATATTCGGCTATGCCGAATCTTATATACCCACCATCAAACCTCGTTTGACTCGAATGAAACTTACTTCTGTCGAATTTCATCTATATACTCGTATATTTAGGCCAGTTATAAGCGTTAAAGTAATTTTCTGAAGGGGACCTTATATAGGGTGGTAGGGTCAATTGTGGGTCGATCCTCATAAAATTTGGTAGACAAAATTTGGTTCGTATTAAATTTATTTGTGTCGAATTTTATCGCTACACTTGTATTTTTAAACTATTAATGAGCGTTGCAGTCATTTTCATCATGGGCCGATCGTCATAAAATTTTTTAGATAGATTTTGACTCGTATGAATCTTACTTATGTCAAATTTCATCTATATACTAGTATTTTTAAGCCAGTAATGAGCGTTAAAGTCATTTTCTGAAGGGGACATTATATGGGGGGCAGGGTCAATTATGGACCGATCCTCATAAAATTTTGCATAGTGATTTTGGATCATAAGAAACTTACTTATGTCGAATTTCATCGCTATATTCGTATTTTTAAACAAGTTATGGCTGTTAAAGCTGCTTTTCGAGGGGCCACTTGTATGGGGGCTATCCGAAAACGTGGACCGATATTGCCCATTTTCAATACCAAACAAACCTTACCTATAAGAAATATTTATGTGAAATTTCAACCCTCTAGCTCTTTCCATTGGGACTGTATCGTGCTTTCAACAGACAGACAGACAGACGGACGGACAGACGGACAGACATGGCTAGATCGTCTTAGAAATTAATGAGGACCCAGAATATATATACTTTTGTGGGTCTATGACCAATATTTCGATGTGTTACAAACGGAATGACAAAATCAATATACCCCCCATCTTTTTTGATGGTGGGTATAAAAAGTCAAAACTTGATTTTATCATTCGTAAATATAATATTCAATGCCCTTAAAAATGGTGTTACAATTTTTAATTTCTTGTAATCCGTTTAGGAGTTGTGATGGTTATAATGTTAACTTGTGGGTTAATAATTTCCCATCAAACAATGGTGTTTTATATCATCACCTCCGAATTTAATAAAACTCCACCCAAATAATGTTAAGGGTGTGAAGTTAAATTCGTCTGCCAAATACGTCCCACACTACATAATGTAAATACGTTCCACATACTGTAAAATTCGTTTTCAAATTATTTAAAATTATTTTTTAATAAAACAAAGACCAAATAAAATGTTTTTTAAAGAAAAAAAGTAAAATTATATTAAAATATATTCAAAAAATAAATATGTAAAATAAAACTTAGTTAAAATAATTGTATACTAGTCAAATATGGTGGTAAAATATAGAATTTTCAAATGAAAAAAACAGACCCTCGGTGAAGACATGAATCGGGGTACCGAAAGACTGGAAGTAGCCCAGGACTAGTTCTTTCCAAAAATATAAAGTTTATATGCAATTCCAGCTCTGGATAATTTTGACGATTTTTTGAAAAAACATCAAATTTTGCCAAAAATAGTGGAATTTTCAAGTGGATCAAAAGGGCATTTGGAGAAGACATGAATAGGGGTACCGAAAAACTGGAAGAAATTAAAAATTTTAAAAGATTTCATAAAAACACTAGTAAAGGAGAAATATTTTGTAATTCTTTGCGAATATTAGGAAATGTCTTAAAAAATTAAAGATTTCACAAAAACTCTAGAACAAGTCGAAAAAAAAATAAGGTCTTTGTTGAGAAAATTCTCAAAATTCCCTACACAGTTGCTATGGTGTCAGAAGTTTTGACCTTATTTAGGGATCGATTCTTTTATTGATCTTTTATAACAACACAAGTGTTGAGGATTGAAAGGTAATTTTTGTACGTATGTATGAATGTATTTTATGATTTTGTGTAACATATGCTTTTTATGTTTTTTCAAAAAATCTTCAAAATTATCCAGAGCTGGAATTGCATATAAACTATATATTTTTGGAAAGAACTGGTCCTGGGCTACTTCCAGTTTTTCGGTACCCCGATTCATGTCTTCTCCAAATGCCCTTTTGATCCACTTGAAAATTCCACTATTTTTGGCAAAATTTGATGTTTTTTCAAAAAATCGTCAAAATTATCCAGAGCTGGAATTGCATATAAACTTTATATTTTTGGAAAGAACTAGTCCTGGGCTACTTCCAGTTTTTCGGTACCCCGATTCATGTCTTCTCCAAATGCCCTTTTGATCCACTTGAAAATTCCACTATTTTTGGCAAAATTTGATGATTTTTAAAAAAATCGTCAAATTTATCCAGAGCTGGAATTTCATATAAACTATATATTTTTGGAAAGAACTAGTCCTGGGCTACTTCCAGTTTTTCGGAACCCCGATTCATGTCTTCTCCAAATGCCCTTTTGATCCGCTTGAAAATTCCACTATTTTTGGCAAAATTTGATGTTTTTTCAAAAAATCGTCAAAATTATCCAGAGCGGGAATTGCATATAAACTTTATATTTTTGGAAAGAACTAGTCCTGGGCTACTTCCAGTCTTTCGGTACCCCGATTCATGTCTTCTCCAAGGGTCTGCTTTTTTCATTTGAAAATTCTATATTTTACCACCATATTTGACGAGTATACAATTATTTTAACTAAGTTTTATTTTACATATTTATTTTTTGAATATATTTTAATATAATTTTACTTTTTTTATTAAAAAAACATTTTATTTGGTCTTTGTTTTATTAAAAAATAATTTTAAATAATTTGAAAACGAATTTTACAGTATGTGGAACGTATTTACATTATGTAGTGTGGGACGTATTTGGCAGACGAATTTAACTTCACACCCTTAATAATGTTCCATGTGTAACTTGTATAATGACAAATTTTGGGTTTTCGTAATAGAGCAATAGAGAAAAAATCCCTTTTTTCCCCTACACCCACATTTTATTTTCCCTACATTTTTCCCTACACTGCTTTTTTTCCATTTTTTCCAAGTTTATCCTAAACAAATACAAAAATAACATAGAAAAAAGCTCTGTTTTATTTTTTTTAATTTTTAGGAATGAAATTTCTAGTATTTAAATTTTTAATTTTTTACTTTCAATTTTACATCATACAAATCTTCCAACCCTGACTCTTCAGTTAAGATTAAAAAAAAAACAAGACAATTTAGAGATTTATGGCACGATTCGATGTTAAAAATTTATTTTATGTGCCCGCAACAAAAAAATTTCATAAAATTGCGTTTACTTTTATAAATTTTCAGAACATTAAATTATTTTTTTCAATCCTGTGTTACTGCATTAAGCCCCCGACTACTCTATCTATAAGGAGTCAGAATATATCGCCCTACAGGATTGGCATAATCCAAAAAAGTCGTTTCAAGAAAAATGTATATGAATATTTAATGACATTTAACTATTTTCTTTGATAACTTTTAAACAAATCAAGGGATTTTAAAAATCCAAATTCAGATAGTTGAGGTTAATATGTTTCTCATCTAAATTGAAATTCAATTTTTAGTTGTCTAATATTCACGAAAACGTGGGTTTTAGTTTTTACGTTAAAAAAAAAATCGATTTCACATCGAAAATAATAGGCATATAAGAAATTTGATAAATCTATATGAAAGATTTTAGTATGAAAGAGTATATTTTTAATAGATAAAAACTATGAAATTGAAAAAAATCCCTACAACTTGACAATAGTAAGAAATCTTTCCCTTTTTCCCTACACGTGAAATTTTTGAAAAAAATCCCTACACTTGGCATCACTGATCACATCTAAAGGGTTAATGATAGCATTTTCTCAGCAAAAAGTGTACTTCGATCATGCGCAAAGAAAAAACAAATTTTAAATATTTTTTGAAAAAAATGCATCTTTGGATAATACTAAATGCACTTTTGAAGCATTATAAAAGTGTGAAATTATGATCATTCTTATTGATTTTTCCCATAAAATCAATTATTAAAGCATCATTTTCTATAAATTCTGCAGTTTCTGCTCTGTAAAAAATGTAGCTCAAAATCAGTGCTTTCCGCCTCAAATATGCAGAGGAAGGAGGAGCAAAATATGCAATTTGCGCAATTATAACAAAATATGCAACAACAAATCGACACCAATTTGTAGCAGATTCTTTGATTCAAAAGAAAAATAGTTTAAAGTTACTTTAACTTACTGACCACAAACATGCATTTGCATAGAAATCACATACATAGATTTTCAAATTTCGAACGGAAATTTTAACAACCATTTTCCAATTTTTTTGTTTGCTCATAGATTGAAACGTATATTTTTAAAAAGGGCTGGATTTATTACCAATTTTTATTTTTTCCCATATGTCAAAATTTTGAGATAAAGACGTTTTCAGCATTCAGTAGGAAATATTTTATTTGAGTATTGATACTGAACCGAACAATCAGCACAGAAAACAAAAATTATAATACAAAATGTAGGACTTTCTTAACACGTTGACGCAAATGACGGCTAATGGCGTCGAGCTCGGTCGCCCATTTATGCAAATAATGTCAATAGCCGTCATTTAGACTTATTTTTTTCAATATTTATTTCACTATAAATCGGAATATATTTTTTTTAATCTGTCTTTTAACAATAAAATAAAATAGTTTTATTATATCAACAACATGTTTGATTAAAATTTATATTCGGGTAGTACTCGTGAAACTTAACGACGAACTCTAATTTTTCAAAAATGAAGTGAACATCTAGTTAGATTCATCATTTTTGAGTGAGCATCAATGAGTTAACGCACTTTTTACCAGTTCATTTTGTTTTTACCAGATTTTTAGTAATTTTTATATAATATTTTTTAAAAAATTAAGTAAAAAAAATATTGACATTTTTGACACTGACATTTTATATTTTGCAGTTTTAACAGTACAAAATAATCGTTTCTAGAACGAAAAATAAAATTGTTGTATATAAGTAGAAAAAAAAATTCAATTTTTAATTTTTGTGATTTTATATATCAAACATCGACTTATACAAACATTTAATGAATATACATGAAGATAATGGCAAACACAATGGTTTGGGATCATAAATGTATTTAAAATGTCCTTGTAAGCTACAAAGACGTCACTTATATCTAAACACATTTTGTCAAGGCACATCATGGATGATGCTTAAAATTCTAATACTTTAATGTAAAACTGGTACGCATCAAAAAAGTTAAATAATTGTAGTTTTTGTGGGCCAAATAAAATGTACCTAGCATTAAAAAGCATCACTCTATAAATATTTAATTCCTTCAAACTATAATTTTTTAATTGCATTTCCTTATAAATCAAGCTCGTAGAATGCAGATATTAACAGTATTTTTCTTAAAATTTACTAATTCGCGATTTTTCAAAAACTATAAGCAACAAGTTAAAAAATTAATGAAATGAAATTTCTTACTGTGTATTTTTAAAATTTTTTAAAATAAATCTTATGGTATTTATTTAATGTGCTAAATTTGAATTATTTTTACAATTATGTGCAATATTTTTCAAATATTACATATAAATACTATTTTTAAGAATTTTTTTAAATATTTAAGTGAAAACCGTTATAACCTCAATCAAAATGATTAACGCGAACTGATTCATCACGTATTAGGGCCTGTTTATATTTTTTTAACTCTAAAATTAAAAAACTTTGATAATTGCTCATTAGAGTGCTCCAAAAAAACGAAGTTGGGTATTTTGCCCGTCCTCCCTCTAGAATTGTTCTTTGGGTTGTAAAACTGTGTTTACAAAAAATTAGGCTGATAGGATAACGTTAACAGGTGCCGCAACGGCTCTGAAGTTTCAAGTGCATTTACAAGGGGAAAATATCGACTTTTTCCAGTTTTTGCTCAGATTTGCCTGTTTAGTAATAAATTTTGAATTTTATTGTAAAGGATGTAATGTGCACAAAAATTTTAGGAGATCTAATGGATTTATGGGCAATAGATAAGGCTATTAACGGTAAAAAAATTAGATCAATATTTCTTACAGTTTAACTGTACCTTCGATTTGAACTCGGCGGATTTCGGGAAAATCGTTTTTTGCAATATTTTAGAGAATACGTATTAATTCTAAACTGATGCATATTTTAAATAAAGTATTATCAGAGAATGACAGTCCATATAATATATATATATATATATATATATACATATATATATATATATATATATTCATCACGTATTAGGGCCTGTTTATATTTTTTTTAACTCTAAAATTAAAAAACTTTGATAATAAATATTTATTTATTTATTTTTATAGATTAACGGTTGTATTCTTAAAAAGTTAATTTAGGTTTATTAAACATTATTAAGCAAAATCCACGAAAATGGTATTCATAAACGTCAAATAGCTTAAAATACCTTCAATAAACCAATGACAAATAGAAAAAATTTATTGTACGCTCGACCCTACTTTAAGCCAACAATAAGTTGAATTCTTACAAATTTTGTCTCTGATTAAGCTTTTTTCATTAATTTTAGGTTGAAGACGAAAACTAATCATGTTTTATTCTGAAATGAAATCTAAAAATTGTAATTTTAACGTTTACAAATTTGTAAATAAAATTCCAGATAAATTTTAAAAATTTCTATTTTGATGAAAAAACTAAAATCTAGGCATTATTGGATTAATAGATGAATATTTGACAGTATTCCAATGGGTCAATACTATTTTTGGCAATTTGGAAATGCCCGCCTGTCAATCAAATCATGGCCACAATCATTTTATTTGTCTTTTTCATAGTTTATTCGCTAAATATAAAGCCATGAAGTAATTAAAGTATCAATGCAAAATATCTTCTCCGGCAATAAAATGTAGTCTTTTATCAAAGAAATTTATCAGTATTTGCAAAAATTTATTAAAAATTGCTATAAAAATAAGTAAAAATAACAAAATGTGCATAGTGATGTTTATTTTGTCACAAAATATTCGTTATTCGAATACTTTTAATTATAATTAAAAATATATATGTTATATTCATTCATATGAACTAAATATTTATTTATTGTAGCCATGTATACATTTATTTTTCTTAAAAGTTCGTTCTTATTTTCAAAAATGTGTTATAACCAAAAATATAAAATTAAGAAAACCGACTCAACGAATATTTTATCCTAATTGTTCGCAACACTAACACAGAAAATGACAGCCAAATTGTACAGTGCTGCCAAGTTAAACAATAAACAGCACAATAGTTAATGTAGATTTATTATTTGTTTATGAATACCACAATTTTATTAATGGCTTTTAAGTCTAAAGTGTACTTTAACTATTGTGTGATTTAAATCTAAAATAAGCATTTTTTATGAATACAACTGTAAATATATATATATATATATATATATATATATATATATATATATATATATATATATATATATATATATATATATATATATATATATATATATATATATATATATATATATATATATATATATATATATATAATATATATATAATAAAAGTTTTTTGAGGAAATTATACAACAAAAACAAGCCCCGTGATTTTGCGCAACGTATCACATTGGCTAAGTGAACAGCGAGTTAAGGTCTTATGTGACGACGTGAGCAAATAAAATTTATTCGGCTCCGATACCATACATTTCTTACTAGATGGCCTAGACAAAGTCAATATATTCGTTTAATAGTCACATATGTACAGTTAATCTCAAAAGTAAGTATACAGAAATACTGACAATTTGTTTTATTTAAAAAAGGAAATTATTTCTTCAAAAATCAAAAAAGTACCACATTTATTTATTAAAAACAATTATGATAATTATTATTCACTACTTTTTTCCGGGTTATTTTGGTTACTTGAGTTCTCATTTAAGGTGTAGTTAAATAGGTGCAAAATTTACGTCACAAAAGTAAGTATACAGATAATTTCAATATGTATTTGGCTTAATGATATTAACAAAATTCATGAAAATTTTATTCTGTACACTATAACATGGAAAAAATTCACTTTTTGTTCCGAAAAATTAAAATTTTTGGTAATTGATCTGAATATTATTTATAGGAGCATTTTTTCCTATTTAAGAACATCTGACTATTTAAACCCCCGGAGTTTTGGATCGGGTATTCAATAATATCCCTAGTTTGTTCATTATGATGCATTGGAAGACGATATTTTAACTTTTAAATTAATTGTTTCTTTACAATAATTGCAATCCATTGCGGAGCATTGCCGTTTTTAACATAGTATAGCGTTCATATTCGATATTTAACGGCGATTTCCTAAAATTTATATCTTAAAATGCGATATTAATAATATTTGTACTAGTATACATTAATTAAAGCAAGTTTTTTGGTTCCAATCATCCATTACACACTCCTAAATACTACCAATAATCGTCAAATGGTGACCATGTCAATAACATACACTACATATCGGTTCTGAAATTGATTATTGTTCAAAATAGTAAGATTTTTATATTAAATTAGGATCATTGTATCGAGTATATCAAGATATGATTGGTAGCATTATTGTATGCTTTGGAAGTCGGAGTATTTGGAAAACCTATTTAAATTAAAGGAAATATATAGAATTATCCAAATGTTAAAGTATATGTTGTAAGTCTTAAGAAATCGGAGTTAAATTTCGGTTTTTTAAGAACGTTCTGTGTGTGCCTATAACATTAATTTCGAAATAACAACTCTTTTCAAAAGTTAAAAATTCTATTTCCAATGCATCATTTGGAGGGTTCAGTGATCACCAGATCCAAAATCCGGGGTCTAAAGTGGAAAAAATCGTAGAAATGAGAAAAAACTGTTCTACTAATTAATTCCGGAGCCAATCGAACTCAAGTAACCAAAATAACCCGGAAAAAAGTAGTGAATAATAATTATCATAATTGTTTTTAATAAATAAATGTGTTACTTTTTTGATTTTTGAAAAAATAATTTCCTTTTTTAAATGAAACAAATTGTCAGTATTTCTGTATACTTACTTTTGAGATTAACTCTATATATATATATATGGTGATGCTTTCACTTATTCTTCCACTTAGATTTAACATAAAAGTGTCCTAGGCTGCCTCATCGATGTACTCTCGCTTAGAATGTAAGCCACAATATCATTAAGACAAATTAAAATTTCACTTACATAATGTGTGGAGTTCTAAGCGAAGTTAATGAGACGCCTATAAACGCTTGCAAATAAGAATGTAATGTATGTAGATTACAATCCTATTTGCATTTATAAGTTAAAGTACCATGTCTTCCGATTTTGTTATAGAAAAAATATATACTTTTTATATTTATTTTAAAATTATGCAAGTTTATTTAAAAATGATCATCAAATAATAAACATGTATTATAGCTAATTCAATAAAAATATATATATATATATATATATATATATATATATATATATATATATATATATTTACTAAAACAATAACACAAGTTATTTGTATTTGTGCATATCTAGAACAGATAAATTCTTATTTAATCTATAAAAATAAATAAATAAATATATATATATATATATATATATATATTTATTTTTATAGATTAAATAAGAATTTATCTGTTCTAGATATGCACAAATACAAATAACTTGTATATATATATATATATATATATATATATATATATATATATATAATATATATATATATAAATATATATATATATATATATATAATAAAAGTTTTTTGAGGAAATTATACAACAAAAACAAGCCCCGTGATTTTGCGCAACGTATCACATTGGCTAAGTGAACAGCGAGTTAAGGTCTTATGTGACGACGTGAGCAAATAAAATTTATTCGGCTCCGATACCATACATTTCTTACTAGATGGCCTAGACAAAGTCAATATATTCGTTTAATAGTCACATATGTACAGTTAATCTCAAAAGTAAGTATACAGAAATACTGACAATTTGTTTTATTTAAAAAAGGAAATTATTTTTTCAAAAATCAAAAAAGTAACACATTTATTTATTAAAAACAATTATGATAATTATTATTCACTACTTTTTTCCGGGTTATTTTGGTTACTTGAGTTCTCATTTAAGGTGTAGTTAAATAGGTGCAAAATTTACGTCACAAAAGTAAGTATACAGATAATTTCAATATGTATTTGGCTTAATGATATTAACAAAATTCATGAAAATTTTATTCTGTACACTATAACATGGAAAAAAATTCACTTTTTGTTCCGAAAAATTAAAATTTTTGGTAATTGATCTGAATATTATTTATAGGAGCATTTTTTCCTATTTAAGAACATCTGACTATTTAAACCCCCGGAGTTTTGGATCGGGTATTCAATAATATCCCTAGTTTGTTCATTATGATGTATTGGAAGACGATATTTTAACTTTTAAATTAATTGTTTCTTTACAATAATTGCAATCCATTGCGGAGCATTGCCGTTTTTAACATAGTATAGCGTTCATATTCGATATTTAACGGCGATTTCCTAAAATTTATATCTTAAAATGCGATATTAATAATATTTGTACTAGTATACATTAATTAAAGCAAGTTTTTTGGTTCCAATCATCCATTACACACTCCTAAATACTACCAATATTTATATGAATATACATATGTATATAAATATACATATGTAAAAAAAGAACAAACAAAAAAAAAAAAAAACAATTTATATCAAAAGCATTTCCAAATTTTGAAAAAGATATTCTTTTAGACTTCTCTTAAAAGTTGATATTGTTAAACAATCTTTTAATTGTTGTGGTAAACTATTAACTTCCTTGCTA
Organism: Lucilia sericata; assembly: GCF_015586225.1. Lineage (NCBI taxonomy): Eukaryota > Metazoa > Arthropoda > Insecta > Diptera > Calliphoridae > Lucilia > Lucilia sericata. Next base: position 929,463 of record NW_023994071.1, on the reverse strand, counting down.
CCAATATATTCTATTCTCTGCCTGGTGGTTTCAAGGCGACATCTTGATATTTTCAAATTGTTGTTATTCCTTGTATTGAATATATTTTGGTTTCTTTGAAAGCATATGGTGTGATGGCCAATATTATGTAACACTTTATAGACATATTGCAACAATTGATACTTAAAAATTCCATAAATGGGTAAAACATTATGAGCAACGTCTTTGTAAAGTGATATTGTGGAAAACAAAGGAGGAAGGTTATAAACCACTTTTAAAGCTTTATTTTGTAGGGTTTGTAAAGATTTTAAATCAGCATTACGTTTAGAACCACAAATTAGTGTTATGTAGTTAAGATGACTCTGTATAAGACTTTGAAAAATTAAATATTTTGTACCTTTATTCAATTTATGCCTTAGTTTGTATAATATTCCTATTGCTGGAGATATTTTTCGTTGCAGAAACTGTATATGTTGATGCCATGATAAATTATTTTGAATATGAACCCCCAAATATTTAATGGAATCAACTTCTTCAATATCTGTTCCATCAATTGAGATAGTATTTCTGTTAAATCTACCATTACTTTGAGGTTTAAATACAACAAGTTTAGTTTTACTTGGATTTAATACTAATTTGTTTAGTCTTCAATACTCAAAGATTAGAGCTGCATCACGTTCAGCGAAAGTTTTAAAAATTAACTGTTGCTTATAAGGGTAGAGAATGCATAAGTCATCAGCATACATAAACATTTTTCCATTAAGTTCCAGATTATTTATATCATTTATATATAGATTGAAAAGTAATGGTCCCAAAACACTTCCTTGAGGTACTCCAGATACAACATTAGTCATTGAACTAGAACTGCTGTTAATTTGCACATATTGATGTCTGTTTTCTAAATAGCTTTTAAAAAAAATTAACTCTCTATTTCTTACGCCGTAATAGTTTAGTTTTTCAATCATTATTGTATGATCCACAAGATCAAACGCTTTGGTAAAATCATAAAAAATAGCTCCAACATCAGAAAATCCTTTATCTAGACCATCACAAATATAATTAACAACGTTTATTACAGCCTCATCCTTTCCACATCCTTTTCTGAAACCATATTGATTTGAGTATATTATTCCTTCTTCTTCCAAAAAACCATTCAACTGAGAATATATAAGTTTCTCAAAAATTTTGTCAATAACAGATAAAACTGGTCTAAAGTTTTCCACTGTATTACAGTTGATTCCTTTAGGGATCGGTATTATTTTATGAATTTTTGGGGCATTAGGATACATTGACTGATTAATTGCGGAGTTAAAAATACTAGTTAATAGTGGAGTCAGGATTTCCTTACATTCAAAAATACATTTCGACGTAATACTATCGCTTCCAGGGGATTTATTTGGATTTAAATTATAAATTTCGTTTAAAACTTGGGTACTGTTTATTGAATTGATAGTAAACTCTTTTCTTTTGTATGTTAAAGTTCTTGGTGAATTAAAGTTATCATCCGTATAATACTCAAACTGACTTTTTAAATTTCGAACTGAGTTTATAAAATATTGATTGAATACCTCGGCTTTATCTTTATCATCAACGATTATTTCGCCATCAAGTCTTTTAATATCAATTTTTGGTTTAGAAATTCTTCCCAAAGTACGATTTAAGAATTGCCAGCATTTTCGAGGTTCATCTCTAATTTTATACAAATTATCTTGATAGTAATTTATCATGCATTCCTTGGTGGACCTTTTAATAATTTTACTTATTCTTTTTATACAAAAATCAATATTATTATTTTTCTTTTTTCTTCTAATTTTTAAAAGTTTCTTTTTATATTCAATAAGTGATAGCAAATTTCCATTAAACCATGGTACGATTTCATGCTTCAGTGAAATTTTTCGGGTTTTTATTTCAGTTGAACTAGATATAGCATTTGCTAAATAATCTATTAACAAACAAGTGTCACTGTCTGGATTTGTTGTGAGATTAAGCATAGATATATCACGAAAAATTTGTTGTTTCAGTTTCTCATAGTTGCAAAATGTTTGAATAATTTCAGTGTATCCTTCAGATTTTCCTGACAAATCTAATCTACACAAAATTAGGTTATGATCCGTCAAATTACACTCAATGGAATCAATTTGAATACATAACGATGAATTACAAAATACGTTATCTATTGATGAATTGCTTCTAGGTCTAGTTACCAGTGTATGACAGTTGCTAAAATCAAAAGTTTCAAACAATGTTGTTAGATCAATTGCCAAAGGATTACTTAAAAAATCAATGTTCGTATCACCAACAAATATGCATGGATCATGACCCAAAAGATCAAGAGTATTTTCTATATACGCATGAAATTTATTATATGTACACTTTTGTGATCTATAAAGTGAAATAAGTTTTAATGGTTTCCCAGATACTTTTTTATTTTCAAGTTTAATAATTATGGATTGAATAAAATCCTTGCTTTCACACTTTTCCACTGAATATAAAACATAATTACGTACATATATAGACGTTCCACCATAACAATCAGATCTGCAACAATGTATAGAGTTATATCCAGGTATATTATATAATTGGATCAAATCATCCTTAAACCATGTTTCCTGAATAGAAATAATATCTGGTAGTTTTGGAATTTGAGTAATTAAATGTTTAAATTTATTAAATTTTTCAAGAGAAGAAATGCTTCTTATGTTAACAGATGCAATTGAAAAATAACATTTATTTTGTATATTTAAGAACTTCTCATATGATAAAAAAGATTTAAAATAATAATTATTAGCCATTGTTATTGAGAAAAATATTTTGTAATAATCAGATTAAAAATGAAATACTTAAGCTGGAGACATAAAAGGGGAATGGGGTTCATCTTCACTTTCATCCAAATTATCTTTATTTTGACGCGAAGATCTCCGGTTAGTAGTTGCTGCAAATAAAAGATTATCCACTTCCTCAGCATTTCTTATTAGTTTTGGTGGGGATAATTCACTTCTTTTTGTGTAAACTTTTCCATGAAAACTATATACTCTTCGATAACCAACTTTTTTTAAACTTTTTGCATGATTTAGTAACATTAAAGTTTCTTTACTTAAGAAATCATTTATATAAACATCTTTAGTTTTATCATTTTCTTTTAACGCCATCTTTGAAGACATGACTTTTTGCTTAGATTGATTGTTATTGAATTTTACTACCAAACTTTGTTTCCGGCTTGATTTATTATTACAATTCTTGTTTTTCAAAAAATAAGCAGCATCTATTTCATTAGCATTAACAGTAACACCAACAGTATTCATCATTTCAACAAAAGATTCTGCAGCTTTAGATGTATCTTTACATTCTATTCCATTAACTATACAATAATTTTTTACTCTTTGATCATTTAACATTTTTACAGATTGTTTTAATTCTGTTATTTCATTTCTTAAATTTTTGTTTTCTTTTTGTACAGCCTCTAACTTTTTTTGTTGTCAGCTATACCTTTCAAAACATCATCAAACTGCTTAGACATAAACTGCATTGTCACATTTAAATCATCCAGCTGATTAAGTTTTTTTAGTTGAGTTTTTATTGTTGTTAATTCATTATTTATGTTTCCATTACTTCCCTTACAGATGTGACAAACATATTCTTCATCTTCATTACACATTAAATTATCAAATTGACGTTTGTCTAGCATAGAACACATATCATGAAATTCTTTGGCGCACTTGTCACATTGAATGCTAGCCTCTTCTTCTTCTACTTGTAAATTGCACTGAGCGCATATTATTTTCTTTGTTTTAACGCTTCGACGTTTTGTAGAAGGCATACTTGATATTGTTCTTTAAATTTGCAGTTTTCTTAATTACACTGTTCAAACGTTTATATTTAAAGTTTCCTTTTAATATTTTTTTTTGTTTTTTTAAAAAAGGTAATAGGAGAGAATCACAAAACTTGACTTTTACTTTCCAGAGTTGCCAACTAATCCAATATATTATTTAATTTATTTAATTTATATTATATATTTAATTATTTTTATTTAATTATTTAAATTATTTAATTTATATATTATTATATTTAATTTATTTAATATTATTTAATATTATTCATCAAAAAAATTGGGGAATTTTAGATAGCTAAATGAAAGTTGATACAGGACAACGGAGTCTTAATAAAGGAACAGAGATATTGTACGTCAAAAGTTAAAAAACAATTTTTTCAAATATCTCTCATATTGTGATTCCTTCAACTTCAGATACTAAGAAGTTCGCACGAAAAACATGGTGCATACGTTTAGTTTTAATAAATTTACGTGCATAATTAATTGGTGTCAAGTTTCTGTATTCGTCACAACCTTCAGCAATGTTGCCCCAAATTTCATCTTAATTGTATTCTTTCCAATGTTGTATAAGTTGTGAAAATAATTTTTTTATGTCATTTGGAAGCAAAAACATCACGCACCAACACCAATTTGTAATATAAACCAAATTTTTTGTTCAAGGTTTAATTTTTTTTAATTTTAAATACTGGTATTTACACCGATATGATGTGACAAAAGCAGACTTTTCGGTGGAAATGTGTATATACATACATTTGGGTTATGACTTTTTGATGTTTTTGCAAATATAAAATTTTACATCCCCTAATAAAAAGTCCATTAAAAATAATAAGAAACACAACACTCCCGCACCAAACGAGTTGAAATTTGTTGATCGTATTTGTTTTGATCATATTTTTGATACTTATAGATCGATTTTACTGGCTTTACACAGAAAAATGTCTAAGAGTGTATCTAATAAAATAATCTAAGATTTGGATTCCACAGACATATGGGCCGTCAAAAAATTGTTTTTAATAAACAGACGGACAGACATTTGGAGCGTGAACTTTTTTAACAATCGCGAAAAAATAATACCGTGGTTTTTCATATCTTTTAATGCTCTATTCGTCTTAGCTATGCCATCTTGCATATCTGCAAAATATGTCAATAGTTATATCCCTAATGTACATATTGATGAATAACTTCTGTAACGAATTGTACGAGAGTTCGGGAGAATTTTTGACTATATTTACTTTTTAAATTTTTGTATTATAAAATTAAAAATAATAAATTATATTTTTTTTATAATTACAACATTGATACCGTTTTTACATAAATTTTTATAAAATTGTACACTTGTATTAGCAACAAATTATTTAATTGTAATTTGTTAAAAATTTGGACTTTTTATAACAAGTTAGCGTCTTTTCTACACGATATTTATTTATTTTTATTTAATTGATATCTTATGCAAAAGACTGAAAGTCGTATATTGCAGCATAAGAATTAGTAATAACAAAATTACATATGTAAGTATAAAAATATAAAAATTACAATATTATTACATGATAATTATCAGAAACATATCCATACAAAATTAATTATTACAAAATTACATACAATTTCAATTAGTTTAAATATTGAAAAATTAACTTTTTAAAGGTTTTTGCATTACCAGTGGATTGTACGCTATAAGGGATGAAATTCCAAAGGCGGATTGCATAGATAAAGAACTGCCATTCAGAGATTAGGCTGTTATATTGGAATGCGTTTAATCGTTTACCTCTGTTCGATCTTGAAAAGTGTAACCGTGTATAGAGATGATTAGGCTGCTGGGTATAAATTATCTTATGTAGCAATATTAAAACTTTCATTTGGAGTAGGTTATTAAGACTTGTTCCATAAATTTGACGAGAGAACGATGATATATGAGAACGACCTTTAACATTGAAAATATAACGAGTGATATTGTTAAATATTACTTTTAGTTTAGAGCTACTGGCTGTATCACAACTTGCAAATAATTCACATCCGTATAGCAGTTGGAACTAGGTAAGTTTTGGCAAGAAGCATTCTAATTTTGATGGGTGTGAAATGTTGCCTTTTCCAGAGAGTTCTGAGCATGGAATTAGTGCGACCGCAGGCGTAATACGATCTTTCCAGTTACAATTACTATTAAATACAATGCCAAAGTTTTTTGTTGACCTTACGATAATTTGTGATAAGGGTGTTGTAGTTGTTGATCTTTTCGTATTAAATATACATTTCGACTTATTAGGGTTAATACTCAGACCGTTTGCTGACGCCCACTGGAATATTTTTTGTAGATCTGTATTTATTTTAGATACTTATTCATATACTGATATTAATTTGCAGCTTATATAAATTTGGACATCATCCGCATACATCCTTACATTACAGAAATTAAGTTGATCGGGTAAATCATTCGCATAAAGCGAAAATAGGAGTGGGCCAATTATTGATCCCTGAGGAACCTCTTTTTACTGTTATGCATTTTGATAATAATTTCTTTTCTCAGAATCAAAACTATCAACTATTGTTCTAAAAGACTTTTCTGAATAAGTCTGTATTTTTGTTTCCTGAATATTTCCTTTCCGTAGAGAGACTACATGGAAATTTTCTTTGCCTACAAGTTGGGAAAACTTATTTACCAATAGATTGGTGGTAGGTTCGCGCAAATAGAGGGGAGGTGGCTTTTGGTCTTTTAAAGTCATGGATGGTACTTTTTCACTTTCTTGGTTATCAAGCAGTGCAAAACGATTTTGACTTACGGAATTAGTTTTCACTTGTTTTGGATTTGGTTCCAATTTTGAAGTCCTAGGGCTGGACTTACGTTTTGCATAAGTGACATAACGGTCCATTCCCGTTTGGATCTTTTGCGTTTTATGCGAGCTCAATAAATTTGGAGTATTTTTTTGGTATGGCACCAGTATTCTTTGACATTGGGCTTGAGTGACCCTCCTTATCATTAATGGTTTTCACAGTGTTAATATTGTTATTGGTACTATTTGTGATATTGTTCACATTAGCATTACTATTTACATCAACCATTGAATCAGTTGTTTGATTATCTATTTTTTCTTTTGCTTTGTCTTCCACACAATTGTCTTGTTTTGGCGCACTTGAGAGAGGAGATCTCTCGTTTGTTGTTGTTTTTGAATCTGTTGTTTGTTTATTTATTTTTTCTTTTGCGCTATTATCTACACAATTGTTCTGTTTTGGCGCACTTGAGAGAGGAGATCTCTCGTTTGTTGTTGTTCTTACACTTAAATAGTTTTTATGATTTTTTGGATCATAATTATTGTTGTTGTTGCATGGAGAGGTCATAACAAAGTATGCATTTTTTCCATTGCTACTGAGCCTCCTTTCACTTGTTGGAGAGTTAGAGAAACTCATGCACAATAACACGCACTACACTCTATTTAAGGTTTTGTTGTTATTTTTTCTTTTTGTATACTTTTTGCTTTTTTATAAATTGTTTTGTTAATAATTGCATTAACAAAAACGACAATTTATTTAATTTAAATGTATTTTTAATATTAAAAAGAAATAAGTATGTATTTAATTAGCGTCCATTCGCTGTTACTTATCTTTTTTTATATTTTTATTAAGAATTTATATTCACAATGTTATTTTCCTGTGAGAGCGATTTAAAACACGTCTATCCACTATAGATGAATATACACTATACATGAATATACATTTTTCATTAAGCATAAAAATTTCATTACCATTTATAGAAAAAATTCTAATGAAAGATATTTTAAGTACCATTTAATGAGAATTATATTTATTTTTATTATAACTTTTTTGGATAATGGTAATGAATTTGATAATGAATTTTCAAAAACGAATTTAATTAGTATTTATAATTGTCGAAAAATATATTTGATAAGAATTCAGGAATTCGAGGTTTGAAAGCTTGGCATGCATGATTTCACCTAAAGACAATACATTATTATGTTCGGATATTCGAAATTAATTTCGAAATTCGAATTAATGTTCGAAAATTTATTTTTAAATAATTACTAATGAAATTGTTTGATTAAAAAGCATTAGACAAAATAATGCTAATGAAAAAAAAAATAATTATAATTTTTTTCAATTTAATGCTAATGAATATCGATATAATTAACTACTCCCATGTATGGTTTTAGGGATAGGTATTATTTTGGCTGCTTTCCATATAGTCGGGAAATGGCTAGATGAGATGATCTTATTAAAGATATGTGTTATATAAGGCAAAATGATTTTTATGAATTTGGGATTTAATTCGTCAAATCCAGTGGCATTTGATTTTATAGATATGCATCTTTGCCAGACATCCATTTGAGTCACACCAATGAAATTAAATTGATTGGGGTTGTTAGCAGTGTTCCTAATAGGGTTTGTGTAAAAATGAGTATCAGTTTCGACCATGGGCTTCACGAATTTCGCGTTAATGGTATACGCATCAATATTGATGATATTATGGTTATTGAGTTTACCTATACCAATTTCGCGGATATGTTGCCATGTTGTTTTTGTATTAATCGAACTAGAAAATTTCATTGAAAAATATGCCGATTTAGCATCTCTTATAAGTTTATTTGTAACATTTCGAGCAGAACGATACTCATTATGTAATTGGATAGTTTGAAATCTTTTCCAGCGAGAGTAGGCTAAGTCTCTTTTGACAATAGACTGCTTGATGACATTTGAAGGATAATTCTTCATCTATAGATACCATATAGTATATATTAGACAAATTAATTTTATGGAATTCGTGCAGCAGAAAGTTATAGTCAATAAACATACACTTATTAAGAAACTGAATTTAATTTTTTTGTTAGACTTTTTCTCCGATTTAGGAAACAATGTCCAAAAAACCTAATGGCGAGGAGCGAAATGTCAGCATTCCAACTATATAAATTTTTCTTCGAAAATCTCATTATTAATTATTGAATTATTGCCAACCTTCTTCATATACACAGAAAAAAATAATACATAACTGGAATGAATTTTGTAATAAATTGTATGAATCGAACATGAATTTTTTCAAAAACCATTTTCATTCAGAAAATTAAAAGTTCATAAAATGTATAAACTTGTACATGACGGAAATTTTTTGAATATTTTCTTTTGTTCAACGATATTCATGAAAAATTGCAGAAAAGTCCATTATCTCCTAATCTGTTTCCATGTTTAGTAAATAGTAATCCTATATTAGCGAATTTTGTGTAATAAAATAATATAAATTGAAATGTTGAAAAACAAAATCTGAAACAAGAAAATATCAACAAATATAGTTAAACATCTATTATTCATAATATCCCGCAAATTACGCGCACATTTCATCGACTTTAATCAAAAATTCATAAAGAAGTAAAAAATTTTCCAAAGAAAATTTCAAACATTTTTTAACAAATAGAAAAATAAATATAAATTTGAAATATTTTGAGTCAAGGCTTCTAGATTATGTTTGAAAAAAAAAAAAAATAATAAAAAATTAAAAAATTCATACCATTTAGGAACTTATAGCCTGTTTCACAATATCGAAAGAAAAACTGAGCGAACGAAATTCAGTCACTCGAATTCGACTACATTTTGATTTCTCTAAATCAAATTTTTTCTTCCCTTACGTGTGTCAATTTTCATTCGTTACGTATTTTGAAGTAATAATTGTACCAGATCGTATATTTTGAACTTTACTATCAATTTTTATCAAAAGTACCAAAAATACTACTAAATTGTTTAAAGATAAATACAATTCTACTTTCAGCAAATGACAAATGTAAAAATATTAAAAACATATCCAAAAATATACAAACATTTTTATAAAATTTTTTTGTAAAAAATTTAATTGTGGGCTACTTAATCGCAAGACATTGTCCTGGACTGGCATCAATTATGAATGGATTGAATGTGAATAAAAAGCGGCACAACAAAGGCACTGAAGCGCTAGTAATTTTTATTTCTTTAAATAAGCTGCATAAAATCCTCAAAACTACTTTAAAAATAAATGCTTTTTGCAATAACACAGAAATTTTTATTTTGAAAATTATGATAAAAGATGAAAACAAATATTGTATTGCATATAAAGCATTCTTCTTAGTCTATATTGTACAGAAAATACAAGACATTCTTTTGCAGACTAAGGAGTAGAAAAAGGTTTCCTTGATACTTTTTTATTGGAAAGGGTGTTCTGACAATTTTGTTCTATAAAATAATTACTTTCTGGGATTATATTCTATAAAGGAGTAGCATTGAGTGTCCCTTTAATGAAAAAGTGAGTCTTAAGACTTTCTATAAAGAATTTTTAAATTTTTGTTTAGAACAGCGAAACCCATAGAACTCTCAAAGGAGTTATCTTGCACTCTGTCATTCACATGTACAAAAAGCAAACAAAACTACTCTCTGTATTTCGCTATTTTTCTTTAAAATGGCATTTTGAGATCCTGTTTCAATTTATTCCATGATTTGTATGTATCAGTTGTATGGACGTGGACGCTTTCTAAACATGAAATAAAGAGTAGTTATTATACAAGAATGTTTAGCATATGTTTAGCATACCATTAGTTATATATATTTTTTCAATAAATTAGCATTTTAAAATAAATTTTTATTTGAATTTATTGCATGTCGAAAACAAAATATCAAGTGACTGATTTCGACATTTGCTTTCGCAGAGTTGACTGCTAGTTCGAAATAGAGAAACCAAATTTTGTATGAAAATGCTTACGTTTTCTTTCAACTTATTTTTCGAATCAACGTTCGCATAAAAAGGTAGTTAGAGAAACTCAAATCAATTTTCTTTCGTTTAGAATGCGACCGATATTGTAATTTCGATATTGTGAAACAGGCTATTATTCTTATATATTATTAACTTTTGTTAATGAAAGCAGTTCATAATATTTATGTTGAAACTTTTTTCTGTGTAGCTGACCCAATGTGCACTGTAAGTTAAGATCAGTGTGTATATGACTACGTATGTATTTACATATTTTTACCAATCTGTCTTAAAGATTCAAGCATCTGTGCACGACCATGGATATCGACCGTATTAATTTAGTATCACGGGAGAATTGTCAGAAGATAATTCGTATGATATTTTTACAGTAACGGAGTTTCTATTCAAATTTCTTAATAAGGCAAAATCTATTAAATTAGGATTTTAGAAGGACAAAAAGTAAAATCCAAGCGGTTTCATCGGTCAATTATAGTCTGGTACAACTGTCTGTCTTAGTGATTAATTAATCTGGAATCCCAATATGTTTGCTTATCGTTGTAGTCGTCACATGCCAGGAAACGATTTCTTAGGGCATTAAAAAATTCTTCAAAATGTGAATTAGTCACGAAAAATCTTGGTGGTAAATATAAATTTTGGGAATTTCATGTCAAGAGACCCAACTCAAAAAATCGATTTTGATGAAATTTACATCAAGGTTAGTACTATCGGATAGTAGACCAGACACAAATTTTCAGCTGTATCGGTCAAGAACTGCCGGACTTAGAGTAAGTCAAAGTTTGACGTTTTGGTCATACAGGGTTTTATTTAAATGAGTGTAACTTTTCAACTATTGGTCCTAGCAAAAGGAGGTATCTGACCTCTATTTCTTTATTCTTTCCAATTTTTTTTTTTTAATTTTTAAATTTTTTTTGTAAATAATTATTATGAAAAAAATACGGGAAAATTAATATTGCCAAATATTGAAAAAAAATCCTATTCTTAAGTTAAAAAATAATTTTTTTGATAGATATCCCACTCGCATCCCATTATGGGACTATAAAGTCATTAAAGGAAATCATATAATCTTTATTTTGAGCAGAAAAAAGGGCTCATTTTGAAAAAAAAAATATTTTTTAAAAATAACTTAAACATTTTTTTTGAAAACAATGAAGAATTAACTATCTGAACTCCTTTGTGCAAAGAGTGTGCCAAAGTTTGACATTTTGGTCATACAGGGTTTTATTCAAATGAGTGTAACTTATCACCTATTGGATTTTATATAAATATCTGAATATTTTCTCTATTATTTGGTAAAAGGTTCAATACCAGAGCAGGAAAAGTCGTCCCCTTCTAAGAATGTAGCTGCCTTATACCTTACACTAGCTCTGCAGTACTAAGGATTATGACTGGTAGTCATTAGTCTAAAATTTAAATTAAAGCTAGAAAACTAACGTGCTTTTATAATATACAAATTTAAAAAAATAAGGATAGATTTTTTTAATATGATTCCTAATTTTGTTTTCATAAAAAGAGATGTAAATGTTTATATAATTTCACAAAATGTTTGTTTTGAAGAATCTTATGCAAAAAAGTATCTAACACATCAAAAGTTATGCACTTTTTTAAGAAATTCTTAAGCGCTTTTAATGCTAAAGGGTTAGTACAGAAAGTATAGTCGGCTATGCCCGACCATACTTTCATACTTGCTTTTATTAAAAATATCGAAATGTGCTAACTCATTATTTATTTAAAATATGTTATGTAAGGAACATTTTCTTTTTGCGTAATATTTTATAAAATAATTAGTTTCTTATTCTCCTAAAAAGTTGAATTTTTTGAGTTAGCACTCTTTAAATATAGTATAGTATATCGATATAAAATATATAATAACCTAATATTCTTTGTATTTTTAGGTCTGGTAAACATCCCTGTGGGTGGTAATTTTACTACAAAGTGTTTTTCAAGTGACAAAAATTCGACATGGAAGTTCAAAGAAAAAATCTTTGATTTAAATACAAGGTAAATTTAAGTTTTCAATGTAATAGCTGCGTTAACATAATTGTAAAGTTTAAAGGTTTTAATAAAAATTTAAAGAAATCTAAAAAACTAAGTATGTAGTTCGAAAGACAACAATCGATATCACAGTGAGACAAAATAAACAAAAATAGAAATATCTGGGAAGTGATACCCTTTTTCTGAAAGGTGCTCCGAGTATATCAAGAATCTATTTTTTAAACTTTCCAAACACCTCCAAAATCTTGAGGTACACGCAAAAACACTATTTTTCATACCTTTATGAACTTAAGTCAGTAACTTAGTTAAATATCAAAAGATTTAGGAAAAGGAAACTGAGGCGCTTATAATGATATACATACATATGTTTAAGTATTCTGAATCCGTTGAGAAATTTAAAATCGGTTGAGATTTCAAAAACAGATTCTTGTTCTACTCGGATCAAAAACAGAAAGACTTGATGAGTTGTTTGATTTGTAAGATTTTGTTATGTGTGCTTTTTGTTTAGCTTAGTAGAATGGAGTGTTTTTATACCCACCATCGAAAAAGATGGGGGTATATTGATTTTGTCATTCCGTTTGTAACACATCGAAATATTGGTCATAGACAAAAAAAGTATATATATTCTGGGTCCTTATTAAATTCTAAGACGATCTAGCCATGTCTGTCTGTCCGTCTGTCTGTCTGTTGAAAGCACGAGTCCGAACGGAACGAGCTAGAGGGTTTAAATTATCCACAAATAAGGTTGTTTGGTATCGAAAATGGGCAATATTGGTCCACGTTTTCGGATAGCCCCCATACAAGTGAACCCTCGAAAAACAGCTTTAACGGGCATACTTCTTTTAAGTTCGACATAAATAAGTTTCATATAAGCCAAAAATCTTCCTACCAAATTTTATGAGGATCGGTATTGTAGGAGTCATACAAAACCATGAATATTTTTCAACAAAGTATTTTGCAGTGTTATGAGCAAAATTGCGAAAATTCTCTAGGTGGATTTCGAGACCACAGGAAATAACAACTAATATTGTGCGCATTTATTTTATTAAGGCCAAATCAACTTTCGTTATTTCTGCATTTTTAAAAAAACGTCTTGCTGTATTTCCGTCGTTAAAATTTCCAGAACCTGGCTTTGTTTACTTCCCTAACAATCATTGTGTCAATTGAGTTAAACATCTTACTCGTAGCTCCACACAAATAGCACTTCTGTGTAGAGCGCGTGTCTGTAATCGCGTTACACACTTTTCCATCTATCATTACTAAAGATAATTCATGGTGAGTTTGAGAGGTACAATGGACGTTATAAAAACTGCAGAGTTGCATGAACTTGAATATAAAAAAGCCTGTTTATAGGAACTATATCCAGAACTTCCATCAAAACCCCACTTTGAATGCAATGTTACATCAGATAGTTTTTCTTTGGAATCTTAAATATTCGTTTAACTGTGTGATTTAAAAGTCCCTGAAGAGTAACTTGTGCGGAAGTTTCACATATTTTTACTTCTTCTCGGTTGGGATAGCACTTTTGTTTTGCTTCTTGCTCTTTCGTATACGAAGGAAATCTTTCCGGAGCAACTCTTCTTATAACATTATAGCTATGTCGAGAAAGTTTCGCTTCTATTAATATACATAAAACTTCTTCCGGGCTTAATTGATGTGGCTTGTATTTCTTAAATTTTCTGTATTTCCTACATTTTGCAGCTCTTGTAGGTGTTGAAGTTGTGATTTCCTTAAGTAATTTTGCTTCTTCAATTTTTCCAGAATCTCTTAAAGCCATTTGTGTAGCATAAGTCAAAACAGATAAAGGAGTACTTTCTCTAATGCTTCTACTTTTCTTCGCTTTTGATTTTTCACAACTCTCTTCAAATGAAACTTCCTTACGTCCTCGTTCATTTGTTGGTGGGACAAAAGATATAGAAGTATCTAGCCATTCCTTATTTAAGTTCAAAAAACGTTCATTGTTCCTTTGACTTTTGCTATAACGGATCTTGAAGTCGGAAGCAAAGTTTTTAAATCTTTGTTCAAAATCAGTCATATTGGTGGGGTTTATTCGTTTAATTATTTTCATTTTTAATATGCTGATTTTACCTTTTCAGTCATGTACTTCAATATTTTTCATAAAATTATAAAGCTCAAGGCGAGGAATGAAAGTAGTATTGGGGCTTGTCCCTAAAATAGATTAAATTATTTTTTAAAATAATTTAACTGTTTTATTTGTTTAGCCTTTTACCCAGTACCGATTACTTTATTTGAAGTAAAACACTATAAACATTTCTTTAAAAACAACAAATATTAATATTAAAACACAAAATAATAACAATCATAATAGAGATGAGCTCGTGAACCGGGATTTATTTTTGTGAATTCTTAAACATGATATTTTCAGAATGGCTATTTAATCTATAATACTGATTTTAATGCAAAACAATCAGTTTCTTTAAAATTCTTTAAAATTATTAGCAAGCCATTTTTTGTTATAAATTTTCGTTATAATGTTTTTTTTTAATTTAACACTCTCGTGAATGAAGATGACTGAAACTAGTTCACGCACCTATCTCTATTGAAATTAAAATTCTCCGACAACAATAACTACAATAGTAAACATTGAACGAATGACTATAGCAAAACAAAATACACGTTAGTTTTGTTAAATACATGACTTTGAAAAAACACGACAAACAGAAAAATGTTAATAGCAAAAAATGGAGCAATAAAACCGCAAATTTTTTTGTATTATCAAGCTAAAATTCCATACTTTTAGAAAATATATTATTCAAAACCCAACCTTAACTAACATAGAAGTTATGGTCCACGAAACATCAAAAATAGGCCAATTTTAGACCTTTTTTAAAAAATCGTTTAAAATATTTTCTAAAACATTACATAATTTTTATACACTTAAATACCTGAAGTTAAAGGTTCCATTCTTAAAATAACACTTTATTAACGTTAAATTTGGAAATTACGGACTCGTTTAATGCAAAATTTAACTTTTTTCACTTTTTAAAAAAATAGCAAAAATTTTTCAACTTTTACAGCTCACTACGGAGTCAGCAGACAAGATTTACATAGTAATTTTATCCGATACCAAATATTAATACAAAAACTTAATTTTAAAAATTCAATTAAGCGTCACTTTCGACCCATTTCAACCCAACGTGCAACGCAATGAATAAGCAGTGTTGTTGTTTATTTATCAAAGCATGAACAAAATTGTTTTTTTTTATGAAATTTTCAGAGGTTGTCTTAGATTTTTATGGACCAATTTATGGACCGGTTTTGCTGATATTAAATAGCCTAACAGAATTATTGAAGATTCGGATCTCGCCGATATCTGGGGTCCTCTAAAAACTGATTTCAACAAACATACAGGCGGACAGACAAACAGACGGACATTGCTTAATCGACTCCGCTATCTATAAGGATTCAGAATATATATACTTTATAAGGTCGGAAAATTATATTTTGGAAATTACAAACGGAATGACAAACTTATATATACCCTTCTCACGAAGGTGAAGGGTATAAAAACCAATAACAGGTTTTTTGTTGTTGTTGTTTTTTCTTGAATTTTTATGACATTTTCAGAGGTTGTCTCAGATTTTTGTTCATATATCCATTATTTATGGACCGATTTTGCTGATATAAGAATAGGAAACTTCTCAAAAGTATGTTCAACAGAATTATTGAAGATTTGGATCCCGAAGATATCTGGGGTCTTCAGAAAATTGGTTTCAATAAACATACAGACAGACGGACATACAGACGGACATAGCTTATATATGTCTCGGAATATATATACTTTATAGGGTCGGAAAATTATATTATAGAAATTACAAACGTAATGACAAACTTATATATGCCCTTCTCACGAAAAATTATTTCAAAACGTTTTAGAAACTGACCTCAAAGCAAACCAAAATTATATTATTGTAAAACCACATAATGATTTTGAGTTTATTTTAACAATAGTTCGAATTTCCGAAAAGTATATTTTATTGTCATTAGGTGAAATCATTCATGCCGAATTTCAGCACATTCAGACTACAAGAACTAGTTTTAACTGCTTTAATTTTTTTTCGAACACGAGTTCGGATTTTCGATTTTTTTTAGTTTTTATTTTAAAAACATAAAAAAATTTTCGACCATAACTTTGAATTTTCTAACTTAATTTTGAAAATTCCAACATATTATTATATTGTCATCAGATGAACTTATGACTGCCAAATTTCAGCCAATTTGGGCTACGGAACTGGTTTTAAAAGCTTTCCAACCTGTGCTCGAATCTTCGAAATATTTTCCTGACTACTTGTTATGAAATATAAAAAATGAAATGAAATATAAAAACGATTTTTTCGACAATAATTTTTTTTTTTTTTGAAAATTTATTAGCAACATTCACAATGCTATCAGCAATTTTTTTTTTATCCATCCCTTTCATGTTTATAGTTTTTCATATATTTTCCTTTAATTTTTAGTACAAAAATGTAACTCAAGTTCTGTGAAAAAGTTTTACATACTTGAACTTCAGTTTCATTTTGTATGAAAAATTTGTTGACGTTTATTTTATAATAATTTTAAAATCAAAAATTATCAATTAAAATTTATACAAATTATATAAAAAACTATTAGAAAATTAATAAAAATGTGTAGGGTAGAAGGGGGATCATACGCCATAGGGGCACATCTGCCAATAGCGAATAACTTGAAAACTGAGTAATCGATTTTATCGCATTATCAAATTTTGTTTTCATTTATCGATTATCTATCATCCCTGAAAATTTGAAACATTAACTTTACATATGATGGGAGGCAGACATGATTAATTGTTTTTCAAAGGGCTGTGAAAATATTTCACTGTGTGAACTTTTTGTGCTAACTTTTTTAGTTTTTGTGATAGAAAAAATATATTGGTCAGTATTAGAACGTCAATAATAGTGAACAATAAGACATAATAATATTTTCGATAATATAATTTGAAGCCCGAAAAAAATTGAAACTAAACCCCAGAACTGCCCGTGGGGCACATGCGCCAAATATATGTAATGCTTGTGATGTAGAACAAAATTTGGTTAAAATATAGAAAAAATCAGTAATAATTTGTTTAAATTTTTTTCTTAAGTTTTGTTAAATAAACAATAAATATCTGGTTTATTATACTTTGTTTAATGAATTAAAGTATAAAACAGCAAAATAAGTTTTTATTTTTTAAATTTTTTGGTTGATTTTACTAATGACAAATCTGCTCCATCCTCTTGGCGTATTTACCCCATGGATGGGGCGGTATCGCCGTTTTTGGTCAGTTCAGAAAAAGAATAAAGAATATGTATTGTGGTTTTAATTTGAGGCCGCCTCAAAAAAAAAAGTGGCGTATGGTCCAACTTCTACCCTACAAGATCAAATAGTGATATTGTGGCCGCAAGATAATATAGTTTTAAAAAGAATTGGTTGCTAGCACCCCCTGAAAATGTTGCTAGCATTGTGAATGCGGCTTTACCATTATCATAAAAGTTATAATAAAAAAACAAGTAAGAAAGTATAGTCGGGCGAGGCCGACCATATGATACCCTACACCAGTTATGAATATTAAATGTGATTTATTTTTCATAATAAAGCATTTATCTTCAATATTCCCTTGTTCCGATACATTTAAGCAATTTATGGATGAAAAACTAATTTTCTAAAAGAGGCTTCATATGGGGGCTAGGGGCAAATATGGACCAAGCCCGATAAAATTTTGTGAATATATTTATATTTACATAATATTTTATTGTGCTGAATTTCATCGCGATATTTGTGTTTATAAGTTAATTTGGGACATTCAAGTAATTTTCTGAAGGGGACTTTGTATGGGAGCTAGGGTCAAATGGGTCCCGATCTTTATGAAATTTGGCAGGGTCATCAAGACTTCTATAAAACTTAGTTGTGCCGTATATTATCGATATATCTGTATATTTAACATAATTATGAGCTCAGAAGCCCTTTTCGGGGGGTTCTGTTCTATGGGGGCTAGGTGAAATAATGGACCGATTTTAACCATTTTCAATAGGCTTCGTCCTTGGGTCAAATAAAATGTGCATGCCAAATTTCATCCAATTATCTTGAAAATTGCGACCTGTAGCTTGCGCACAAGGTTTACATGGACAGCCAGCCAGACGGACGGACGGACGGACATAGCTTAATCGACTCAGAAAACGATTCTAAGCCGATTGGTATACTTTAAGGTGGGTCTAGGACGAATATTTTTGTATGTTACAAACATCAGCACAAATCCAATATACCCTCCCCACTAAAGTGGTGTAGGGTATAATAATTTCCATTTAATGAAAACTTAAAATTTTTTCCATTACAATTTTTTCTAAATTTAAATGGTAATGAAATTTTAATGCTTAATGAAAAAATCCCATGTATGATGTACACTGAGCGTCAAAAATGAGTATACACCTGTGACTTATTTTGTTTTATTATTAAAATGCAGAACATAAATGCGATTTGTAGATAAAATTTGTAAAAGTAAAATCCTTAAATATTAATTAATAATGTAAGAGCAAAACAATTGCAATTTAATTGAAAAAATTAAAATTTTTCTGATTTGAATTGAAAAGCTCCAAAATTTTCGACCCAAAAGTGAATATACAGTCGTATTAAATTTTGTTGTAAATAGAAAATGTCACACATTTTTTTCAAGGTGTTGGAAAACGGAATAAATAACTATTGGCAACTCTATATTCCAATGTGAATATCGTTAACTTATTTTACTTTGTTCTCTTTTTGTCTTATCCTTTTTATTATTCATTATATTCTTGTACTTGCCTAAGATAAACTTTTATATTAATTTACTTTTGAAATAGAATAAAGACTTTTGTTATATTAAAATAAACAGGTTATGCGCCCAGAACAAAGTTCTGGTAAATATAATTAAAGTGAATAAAGTTTGGAGAATTTTGTTGGTAAAGTTTTGGTCAACGTGCATACACATGCGCAGTGTATTAATACATAATGGCTGGTGGGGATCATACGCCATAGGGGCACATCTGCCAATAGCGAATAACTTGAAAACTGAGTAATCGATTTTATCGCATTATCAAATTTTGTTTTCATTTATCGATTATCTATCATCCCTGAAAATTTGAAACATTAACTTTACATATGATGGGAGGCAGACATGATTAATTGTTTTTCAAAGGGCTGTGAAAATATTTCACTGTGTGAACTTTTTGTTCTAACTTTTTTAGTTTTTGTGATAGAAAAAATATATTGGTCAGTATTAGAACGTCAATAATAGTGAACAATAAGACAATAATATTTTCGATAATATAATTTGAAGCCCGAAAAAAATTGAAACTAAACCCCAGAACTGCCCGTGGGGCACATGCGCCAAATATATGTAATGCTTGTGATGTAGAACAAAATTTGGTTAAAATATAGAAAAAATCAGTAATAATTTGTTTAAATTTTTTTCTTAAGTTTTGTTAAATAAACAATAAATATCTGGTTTATTATACTTTGTTTAATGAATTAAAGTATAAAACAGCAAAATAAGTTTTTATTTTTTAAATTTTTTGGTTGATTTTACTAATGACAAATCTGCTCCATCCTCTTGGCGTATTTACCCCATGGATGGGGCGGTATCGCCGTTTTTGGTCAGTTCAGAAAAAGAATAAAGAATATGTATTGTGGTTTTAATTTGAGGCCGCCTCAAAAAAAAAGTGGCGTATGGTCCAACTTCTACCCTACAAGATCAAATAGTGATATTGTGGCCGCAAGATAATATAGTTTTAAAAAGAATTGGTTGCTAGCACCCCCTGAAAATGTTGCTAGCATTGTGAATGCGGCTTTACCATTATCATAAAAGTTATAATAAAAAAATAATTTCCATTTAATGAAAACTTAAAATTTTTTCCATTACAATTTTTTCTAAATTTAAATGGTAATGCAATTTTAATGCTTAATGAAAAAATCCCATGTATGATGTACACTGAGCGTCAAAAATGAGTATACACCTGTGACTTATTTTGTTTTATTATTAAAATGCAGAACATAAATGCGATTTGTAGATAAAATTTGTAAAAGTAAAATCCTTAAATATTAATTAATAATGTAAGAGCAAAACAATTGCAATTTAATTGAAAAAATTAAAATTTTTCTGATTTGAATTGAATAGCTCCAAAATTTTCGACCCAAAAGTGAATATACAGTCGTATTAAATTTTGTTGTAAATAGAAAATGTCACATATTTTTTTCAAGGTGTTGGAAAACGGAATAAATAACTATTGGCAACTCTATATTCCAATGTGAATATCGTTAACTTATTTTACTTTGTTCTCTTTTTGTCTTATCCTTTTTATTATTCATTATATTCTTGTACTTGCCTAAGATAAACTTTTATATTAATTTACTTTTGAAATAGAATAAAGACTTTTGTTATATTAAAATAAACAGGTTATGTGCCCAGAACAAAGTTCTGGTAAATATAATTAAAGTGAATAAAGTTTGGAGAATTTTGTTGGTAAAGTTTTGGTCAACGTGCATACACATGCGCAGTGTATTAATACACAATGGCTGGTGGAAGCATGCAAATGGTGTTGTTAGGGTCGAGGATGCTAAGACTGACAAGGATCGAGAAGCGTGGGGAGCAGAAGATGAAAAAGTGCTTGCTACAATACCGCTTTGTGTAAAACCATCTAAACTGAACTTAATAAAGAATTGCTTGACATCACGAGATGCCTGGGTACGTTTGGAGGAGACCTACAAGCCGAGAGGTCCACTTTAGGTGTCTCTATACAAAAAGTTGGTGAACCTTACAATGGCTGGTGTAGGAAATGTAGGTCAGCATATTAATAATTTTACGGAGTTGGCAGATGATGAACTCCTGATTATAATGCTTCTTTCCAGTTTACCAGATGACTATGAGAATTTTGTTAAAGCAATTGAGACACGCGATGTCTTCCCCAATTACACAACCGTTAAACAGAAAATTCTCGAAGAGGGAGATAGACATAAACAGAAAATTGATCGCGAAGAAGCAATAACAAGAACACAGCAAATTTTTTCTATGAAAACTTCTCAGAGAGAGAATAAAGCGAGGAAAAATAACAGACAGAACAAAATGAAGGGCAAATGCTTTAATTGCGGCGAATTGGGTCACTATGCCAATAAATGTGGAAAACCTGCAAAGGGGCAAAAACAACATCTATTACATATACAATCACAGGAAAAGCATTCTTTCCTGTCTATTGACCTGTCATTGACATCTTATAAAGTCTATTATTGCCCATGAATTTCCATTTTTGACACAATAAATGAAATATATTCTTGCAAACCCTTCACACCAACGTCTCACTCAATTTTTTTATTAATAAATTTAAAAAATCTAATCCCTACACCCTATAAAATACCAAATCCTCTACGATATTTGACGATATTTAGAACAGTTTGTTTTGTCAGTTCCTTATAATTTTTTTTCGAAAAAATTTTATGGAAACTACTTAATGAATAACCATATGGATTATGAGAACAACGAAATTTTAAGGTTTTTATTCGTGAAAAAGTCACGTAATTTTAGTGAAAAAATAATTTGGAACAGAATTAAAACATCTTCCAATATGCCGTTAAAATTGATGGTAGCTGTAGCGTTATTTGGTGAGTTTGGCAACTTCTATTGGTGGAAATCTTAATTTTCTTAACATGATAATGAAGTCAAAAGAGAATTTTCATATTTTCCTTTTTAACCTCAGAACTTTATTTTAATTGCCATTGGAAGTTGTAATTATACTAAGACTCTAGGGGCTCTTCAATATTTTGGAAACAAATGACAACAACACATCTCAAAAGCTCTCAGAACCTTAACATCTCAATCCAATTAAGTATATTAGAGATTATTTGGACAACCATATCAGAATATGACATATCAAATGTAAAAGGGGTTATTGTAAAAATAGGAGAACATTTTACCAAAATTCCCGGAGAAGTCGGTGAAATTTATGATATTTTTTTATTAAATGTGTTAAAAATGTAATAAAATGATTCCATGAAAAAATCGGTGACATTTGTCATTTAAAACAAAATTTAATGCGACTGTATACTCACTTTTGGCTCGAAAATTTTGGAGTTTTTCACTTTAAATCAGAAAATTTTTAATTTTTCCAATTAAAATGGAACTTTTTTGCTCTTTCATTATTAATTACTCAAGTTTACAAATTAATATTTTTTGTTTGCTCATGGAATGAAACATATATTTTGGAAAAGGCTATGTCCGGTGGTTTTTTGTCCTGTATGTCGAAATTTTGAGATAAAATGTTTTTCTTTTACTATCTTCCCTCAGTAGAGCTGGATAAAAATGTTTTAAAAGTGAGAATTGATTTTTCGGAAACAAACAATCAACTCAGAAAACAAAATCAATAATATAAAATTTAGGTCTTTATTAACCCACTCTTTACCAGTGTACGATGAAGAGCTTTTTCTTCACCGACAACGTTATAGAGCAATTCAGGTTCTTTGAATTGTTGTCTATAGGTTGCTGAAATTGTTTGTTGGGCAGTGATTATCTATAAAACAAAAGATATTACGACAGTGGTACCGACAAATAAAAAGAGCGATGTTGTTCGAATGAATTCAACTATGACAATGATTTCTTTATTTAAAAATAATTTCCTTAAGCCTAACAATTGATTGTAATTAAGGGCTACACTGTTGTTGTTGTACTATTATTTGTTTCTCACTTCCAATGTACTAACTCAACTTGTTTACACATATTCAAAATATGCAAAAACAAAATACATGCAATAAGTCTCCAAATAAATAAATTGCATTTTTAAGAGCAACAACAATACGCTTGTAATAAGAATTGGGGTGAGAAACAAATAATAAAAAACTAACGGGTCATTACCAAAAATAAGTACAGTGGTTAGTATGACAAATTACAGTGGCAACAGTGAGCCAAAAATATGAATAAATTTAAATACAATAAAAAATGGAAAATTTAAACAAAACAAAATAATAATGTTAGTAATTATTATACGGTGACCTAACATTCCGGCTCCATTGAAAGGACACTTTCAAGAAGATAGAAGAGCCAGTCTGTGGATAGGGCGACGTATAACTCCTTTTGTAGTTTTGATGTCGACAACTCGAACACGATCATCTCTTCCACGAACAATGTTGATGATTTTACCCATGAGCCAACGCTGCGGG
The DNA here is from genome assembly GCF_015586225.1 of Lucilia sericata. Lineage (NCBI taxonomy): Eukaryota > Metazoa > Arthropoda > Insecta > Diptera > Calliphoridae > Lucilia > Lucilia sericata. Next base: position 905,740 of record NW_023994071.1, on the reverse strand, counting down.
GGTAAATTATCTTCTTTGATGATTACTAGGGAACCATTAGCAATATTAGAGTTGGTGCTAGTCCATTTGTTGCGAGTCTGGAGCTCATTTATATAATCATGGGACCACTTTTTCCAGAATTGTTGCTTGATGGCGCTTATTCGGGCCCAATATTCAAGTTTGTTAATCTAATTTGTAGGGACGTCACGTTCTGGCAAACTACGGAGGGGAGCGCCTATCAAGAAGTGGCCTGGTGTAAGAGCTTCAAAGTCACTGGGATCTGAGGATAGAGGCGAAATGGGCCTCGAGTTTAAAACTGCCTCTATATCAATCATAGCCGTTGCGAGTTCTTCGTAGTTGAGCCTTGTGTTGTCCAGGGTTCTGGTTAAGTGACCTTTGGCCGATTTGACGTCCGCCTCCCACAATCCGCCAAAATGTGGTGCCCTAGGTGGAATAAATCGAAAATTAATAAATTGATTCGAGCAATAATTTGTAATAAAATTTTAATTTTTTGGTTCAAAAAGGAACGACTTTAATTGAGCCAACTTAGAGTTTGCACCAACGAAATTTGTTGCATTATCACAGAATAAATCTGTGGAAAGACCTCTACGACCAATCATCCGTTTTAGGGCAGCAATGAAGGCATCTGTTGACAGGTCGGATACCACTTCAATATGGACAGCTTTGGTAGCGAGACAAACAAATATAGCGATGTATGTCTTGTAGGGGACCTTTCCTCTAATTCTTAGGTAGGTGTTGACTGGACCACAAAAATCGACAGCAAACCTTGCGAAGGGCCTTGACGGGTTGAGTTGTTCCACAGGCAAATTTGTTGCAACAACTTTGGGCGATAGCATTGAGGGCACGAATTTACAATGCTGCGACACAAATTCCTGGAGTTGATGATCCAAATTGTTGGCGAATCAATGACATTAGAGCCTTGGGTCCAGCGTGGTAGTTACTGATGTGCAGATGACGTACGTAACAGTGGACGAAATGGCATTTGCTGGGCAAGATTATGGGGTGTTTTTGGCCTTCTGAAATTGCCGCGTACTCCAAGCGTCCGCCGATCTTGAGCAAATTGAAACCATTTGACGAATCTTGAAGGGGTTCAGACACTTTAGAGCACCTTGGGGATCTTTCTTCTTTAGAGCTCGAGTTATGTCATCTTAAAAATGTAGTTTCTGGATGTTGAAAACGATACAAAGTTTAGCATTTTCTAATTCTTGGGGCTGCAAATAGTCAGAATTGGAAATATTAGTTTTTGTTTTTTGAGCAAAACGAAACATCCAGGCAATAATACGAATGATTTTTAAGTACGAACTATATTTTCCAACAGAATCGAGGATGTAGTTAGATTTTGTTTCAAGATGAAGTACGGTTTTCCGTTTTTCTTTGTCGAATACTTGCTGATTTTCTTCGTTTATCAGTTTTAGTAGGGGGCCACTGAACAGGATTGAGAGCGAGAAATGCTGGTCCGTTGAACCAGATGGATGAGGCGAGTTCCTGCACAGTCGAACTACGAGAAACGATGTCAGCAGGGTTGAACTGGGTTGGGACATGTCGCCAAACGCAGCCATTAGTTAGATCTTGAATTTCTGATACCCTATTGAAAACAAAAACTGACAAAGTAGATGAATGTTGCTTTAGCCAGTGAAGAACTAGTTGCGAATCTGTCCACAGAACGACTTCCAGATTTGGTATTGCGGAAAGATTTTTGAAGAAGTTTTAACACGAAAGTAAAAACAAAAACCATAAGCACGAATTGATGAGTCACAAAAGCCATGAAGGTTGAACTGATTTAGAATCAGGAGCGAGATAAAAACGAGGAATTTTAAGCGAAGGTAATAGTTTGAGATCAGAGACGAAAGATTTCCAAGCCGAGTGTATTTCTTGAGGTACAGACTCATCCCAGCCAATTTTTAGAATCCACAACTCTTGCATGATGATTTTAGCTTTTATTATGAGAGGGGATAAAAGTCCTAGGGGATCGAAAAGCGCTGACGAGAGCGTCAAAATTGTAAGTTTGGTGATTTTTCATCAATTTGGACTTTAGGCGAAAACGAAAATAAGAAAACATCTTTAACTCATTTAGAACCCAAAAATGTAATCTAGCACCTAGCATCTTTTTTAGCATTTTTAAAAGGTTTTTTGGCACTTTTTTAGCACATTTTAGGATTTTTTGGTACATATTCTTGTATGCCAATTTTAATTGTTCTTCTGTAAAAATACGGTTAAAAATGAATAATTAATTAATTATGTACAACATAAAAATTAATGTTTACTGGTTATCTACAGAAATATCGGTTCGTATTTGATGAGCTTAAGTTACATTTTAAAAGGCCCGCTTCCTATGGAACAAAGCTAAACTAAAATCTTATATTCAATATACATTTCCAAAAATTTTTTGAATTGTAATATTCTTTAGAAAGGATTTCATTTGTGTCTTCCCGTTAGACTTTTAATTAGAAATGTCATTATAATTGTAAACACAATTTCAAAAATATTCACAACCAAAAATTTTGGCGTTACGCATCAACAAACTCGTTCAATGGAACGTTTCTGGAACAAGTTTTTTAATCAATGAAAGTTCGAGTTTGCTATCCTCAGATATACACTATCGGACAAAATAAAGTGCAAAAGTGCTCATGCTACATTCTTTTATCGAAAAATCTGTTAAATGATTATTGAATATGGAACTTTTTTTTAAATTCATTTAGTTTATATACAATGCTACAAAAATAACTATAAAACAAATTTATTCCACCTAAAATTTTTCTGTATAACATTTAAAATTAAAGTAAATTCACTTTTTTGTCGGACAAAATAAAGTGTAAATTTTATATATAATTTTTTTAATTTTATGTATATCAAAATTTTTTATCTATTTTGGTTCTGATTTGAATATCTGGATCTACTCAAGTCATTTTTGTAATTATTTTACCATTATTATTCGCAATCGCTTTCACTTTCCCTTGCTTTCTCCCATACTATTATTTTCAAAAGAAATCCGTTTTTGTTCGCTATTTCAGCGGAATTTTGTGATCAATTGTGGTCAAATATTAATCTATTAGATTTAGGGCGATGCTCTGAGCAGGTCATTCAAATTTTTCAGAGTTTTTTTTTTTACAATAATGTTTTTAACCTTAGTCGTGTTTTTGAAGTCATGAATCGGTTGAGGCATTAAGTCTCCCAAACCCATTTTTACGGCATTTATTTCCAAATTTTTATTAAATAAGCTCGTGAATTGTTCATTTGTTATTAGTTACTCCATTTTCACTAAGATTCTCGCTCTTAAAGTTGAATAATGTAACAATACCGATAGCCCTCCACCATAATATTTGAAACCTGGGGTATTGTTTTTTAAATTTTGTATATTGAAGGGCTTAATTCACACTCATTGTCGACATTTCAAAATTTTCGGTAGAAATTGGGACTCATCTGACCAACTACGTAAATTTGATCTAAAAAATATGAAATTAAATACTAAAATCGAAAAAAAATTTTAAGCTTTTAAATATGTTGGTGAAAGATTGAAGGTATGGGTCAGTTGACTCTTCGTAAGTGTCCAATTTTTAACGTTAGGTGTGGGGAACCTAGGTGAAATTTATTCAAAAAGCTCCAATGAACACTATATGAGCATATTGCAGTGAAATCTTAAGATCAGTGCCTTCGAAATGGACTTGGGCAACTTTATATTTCGGCAAGATAATAAGCTTAAGCACTTGATAAAGTTAAAAAATAACATTACTGTAGGAAAAATCACTGAAAATTGAAATAAGTTGCTCAGAGCACCGCCCTAAATCCAATAGATTAATTTTGGACCACAATTTATCAAAAAATTCCGATGAAATAGTGATCAAAAACGTATTTCTTTTGAAAATTATCATATGGGGATAGCAAGGGGAAGGGAAAGCGATTGCGAATAATAATGGAGAACAAAATTACCAAAATGGCTTAAATAGATACAGATATTAAAATCAGAACCAAAATAGATAAAAAATTTTGATATACAAGAAATTTAAATAATGATATATAAAATTTACACTTTATTTTGTCCGACAAAAAAGTGAATTTATTTTAATTTTAGATGTTATGCAGAAAAATTTTAAGTAGAATAATTTAGTTTTATTGTTATTCATTTTTCTAAACCGTCAATTATAATTAAAATTTCTTACAATAAATTCGAGATATTTTTCCACTGGTTTGAAGTAGTTGTTTTTAAAATCTGGACTACTAACCCAATGTAAATATTTGTAACAATCGAAATATTGAAATAAATGATTTCATCGAAACTTTTTATTCACAACATTTTTCGACAGAACTGTTTCGAGAATTAATGGCGATATTATTAGTTGCAATGTCGCAGTTCCAGAATCTGGTTGTTTACTTCCGATCTAAAAAATTCAAAAAAAAAAAAAAAATAATAAAAATTTATTGAATAAGCATTTCTAATTCCGTATTAAAATCAACCTAAAATAAGTGGATTTATTACGTTTGCATATTAAGGTAAAAACCAGAGACAGTAACTGTTTAAATTATATTATAAAACTTAAAATTTAATAATTATTTTTCAAGCAAAAATTTGTTTCTTCAAAAATAAAACTTATTGTTAAGTTTTATTTTTTTTGTTCAAAAATAAAACTTATTTCTTGATTCTTATTTTTTGTTCAAAAAATAATTATTACTTTTGAGTTTTATTTTTACATTGAAAAATAAAAATTTGTTTTTAAGTTTTATATTTTTGCTTGAAAAATAAAAGTTATTCTTGAGTTTTATATTATTTTCTTCAAAAATAAAACTTAATATGAAAATATATTCTTACAAATATAAATGAAATATTATAAGGACCCAGAATATATGTATGTATGTATGAACTTTTGTGAGTCTACGACTACGATGAGTTACAAACGAAATGACAAAATATACATAAAAATTCGAATTGGAAACTAAACCTTATATTGGACGCACATATTCCATATTGAACATTTTATACATATCAATATTATCCCTTTCACGCACAAAACCAAACCGCGGTGTCCCGTATACGTGAAAGGGTTATCATAGCTATGCGTTTTAGATAGTGAAGAGTTAAAATTCATACTTGCCCTTTTTTTCAAAATGTCTTAAGAAAAGCTTAAAATTTACATGTAGTATTGTAAAAAGTAATTTCTCTAAACATTTTATATAAGAAAATGTTTTCATATTGAGTTTTATTTTTGAAAAAATAAAATAAAACTCAAGAATAATTTTTATTTTTCAAGTTAAAAAATTAAACTTAAAATTGATTTTTATTTTTCAATGAAAAATATAAAAAGCAAAAATAATCGTTATGATTTGAACAAAAAAATAAAACTTAAGAAAAATTATTATTTTCTGAGTAATATATAAAACTCAAAGAAAAATAATTAAAATTAAGTTTTTTAAATAAAACTTAAAAAATAAAAATCATTGTTTTAACCGATAATGCATCTTTAGAGAAAACAAATGGTATATTCAATTAAATTATACTCTTAATCCTTGTATTTGATTTTTTTGTTTTAAATTTTAAGAATAATCATTATTTTCTGTCCCTGGTAAAAACATTATTTATGCAGTTAAAAAATATCAAAAAATAAAGCTATTTTAGAAAAATTCTAGGGGACATATAAAAAATCCTCTTTTTGGGATAAATTAAGAATCGAAAAACTAAAACTAGTTATTACAAACATTTTGTTATGTGTTCAAATCGTCCCATAATAAGTGAAGTTGGTCCATTTGCGTACGGAGCTAAAAATATTATTTATGTAGTTTATTTTAAAAATTTAAATTTAAATATTTTACAATAAAAAAGCTTATTTTTGTTGGCACTTTTTCTAGCATTTGTTTCTTTATTTTTAGCACTTTCTAGCATTTTTTTCAAAACAATCTAGCACTTTTTTTCAATTAGGTTTTGGCAACACTGGGCACAGCTGACATTCCATAGGTGACTGTTTTAGCTGATATGTTCGAATTTCTTCCTCTTCTGAATTTCTCCACAAAATATATTGGAATTTTCTATCTTGGGAGTCAATAAGGGCTTGTCGATACATTTTTACTATATCGTCAGTAAGAGCGAAGCGATGAAGACGGAACCGAAGTAAAATTGTAGACAGCTCATCTTGAATTGTTGGGCCAACCATAAGAGGATCATTGAGATACTTCTGGGACGATGATGGACACGAGGCATCGAAAACAACTCTTAAGTTTGTGGGAGTGCTACTTTGTTTGAAAACGCAATGGTGAGGCTACGAACTAGACTCATATGTTCAAAATCTTCATACTCCTTCATAAAAGCAACATATTGGGATTTAATATTGCTGTCACGAGCAAATCGTCTCTCTTGAGATACAAATCTTTTAAGAGCCATTTTTCGAGAAAGACCTAAAGCGTCAGGCGATTCCTTGAAGGGCAATGAACAGTATGAACAGTATCACTGAAAAATGTTTCACATTCAGATTGTTCTGGTGTCAAATCATTTGAGCCAGATTGAACTTCATCGATTTCCCACAAGCGCTGTAATTTAAGATCAATATCTTCTTCTATCGAGAGCATACAAGAAGAGCCACAAATATTGGGTTGTTTTGATACATAACGACCTGCTACAATCCATCCGAAAAGTGTTTTGTGTAATTTAGGCAAATTAGGACCAAGTTTAATTGACCGACTGCTAAAATGTCGAAAAACGTTTCAGTACCAATAAGTAAATCAATTCGTTTTGATTTGAAGAAGTTTTCATCCGCAAGTTGAGTATTTGGGGGCATATTCCAGGATGAGACATCTAATTCATCATCAGGTTGATACGAAATGTGAGGAGTGACACAAAACGAGAGCGAAACTTCAAAATCTGTGACTCGAGATTTTACATTTGTGGACGACCTATATTTAGATTTGCTAAAAGTGTTACCAATGCTAGAGACTTCAGTAGTTTGTTTTGTACGAGGCAAATGTAATTTTTGGGAAAATTCATCGGTTATGAAATTCAATTGAGAGCAAGAATCTAACAAAGCGCGTCCTAGTTAATAGCGACCAGTGGAGTCACGAACTAGAACCATGGCAGTAGCAAGCAGCACCTGTTCCGGCGAGGATTTTTCCATATGGGTATGGACCGAGGCAGAAGATTCATTCAAGGCAACATGAGAAGTAATATGTTCAGAAGCAGGGGACGAGGGCCGAGAAGCTGGCTGAGACCGATGAAGCAAACTATGATGCGAGCGAGAACAAAATTTGCACTTGAATGTAGAGGAACAGTTGTTTACTTGATGTCCTTTGGACAAACAATTTAGACAAAGGCCTAGTCATTCAGCATTATCGAAACGTTGACTGACATCCATGTCTTTGAACCGAGAACAACGAGTAATTGAATGGTCAGATTTGGAACAAAGCACACATGGAATTAGCAATATCACTATGTGAGCCAAGAGACAGCAAGGAACTATAAAGGGCAGAAACATTATCCACGAGACTTCGTAATTGGGCACAATTGTATTTGGACATGGCAGGAAGTTCAAAAAGGGCGGTAATATTTTCCATAAAAATAAGCGAGCTATTATCATAACGCGTTTTGAGCCTTTCCAGAGCCTTCGGGTAATTTTCGTTCGTAATCTGAAAAGCCTTGACCGTTTCTAGAGCTTGGCCTTGGAGGCAGTTGAGCAAATGATTAAACTTTTCAATATTTGATAGGCCAAACTCGCGATCGATAACTTGATTGAACGACGTAATGAAATTTTTGTACTCACTGTACTTACCACTAAATGTGGGCAATTTCAGCTGAGGCAATTTGTGGCTGGGAGCTGGGAAACAAATGGTGGACTCGGACAATGTTGTATTATGAACATCTTCACCAAGCTGCGACTGGATATTCATTTTGGCTGAGATGTACAAATCCTCGATTTCGGGCCTAGCATTGTCCTCGGGATTGTATTTTTTAATTTGGGTTTGATACGTCAGTATCTGCTTAAAATACGACTCCAAAATCCCCAAACGGCACTTCAACTCGGCTGACGAAAGTGTCTTACCTTCTCCCCTTCCATTGGCTTCGATTTGGTTCTTGATGCGGGTAATGCTCTTCTTAGTGTTAGCCCGTTGCTGCTTAACCTCCTCCAGAATCATCATAAATTTTTAAAAATTAAGGTTAAGTGAGCCAAAAATGTTCGAAAATATTTTACAAAATGGATGACACTATGTATCGTAGAGCACTGTAACTGACGCCAAAAGTTTTACGCCAAAATGTTTATATACACGCTTTTATGTATTAACTTTATATACATATGTACCGCAATCTTGAGAGCGACAAAAAATTTGGTGTACAGAAACCTTTATATTATGTACTGGAACCGAATATATTTATCTGTTTTTGTATATAAAAATTAGCGGTAAAATTTTAGACACACTATGTATTTAATTATTTTTCAGCAAAAACTGTTTCTATTTATCGAGCCGACAAAACGAATAATTTCTATAATGTTTGTAATAGGTTTTTTAAAAATAGATTTGTAATAGGTACGTCACCAAAAATTTGTTTAACAGTTTTTTATATATGTTTCACTGTCTCTTGATTTTTCGAATAGTTTTTTTTTATATGTTTTCTCACAGTTTTTTTTTATGTTTAATTTTTTATTTTTGTTGCACAAAAGTTTTTTATTTGAACCACAAAGCTTTTTTTACGACCGAGGTACCGACAAATAAAAAGAGCGATGTTGTTCGAATGAATTCAACTTTGACAATGATATCTTTATTTAAAAATAATTTCCTTAAGCCTAACAATTGATCTTGTAAATAAGGGCTACACTGTTGTTGTTGTACTATTATTTGTTTCTCACTTCCAATGTACCAACTCAACTTGTTTACTTATATTCAAAATATGCAAAAACAAAATACATGCAATAAGTCTCCAAATAAATAAATTGCATTTTTAAGAGCAACAACAATACGCTTGTAATAAGAATTGGAGTGAGAAACAAATAATAAAAAAACTAACGGGTCATTACCAAAAATAAGTACAGTGGTTAGTATAAGCAAAAAATAATGACAAATTACAGTGGCAACAGTGAGCCAAAAATATGAATAAATTTAAATACAATAAAAAATGGAAAATTTAAACAAAAAAAATAATAATGTTAGTAATTATTATTCGGTGACCTAACAACCAGATTTCTTTCTTTTTTTTTTTGGACCGAATTTTAGTAATTTTTTGATACATTTTTTTTTTTAAATTAAAAAAATAAATTTCGAAAGAAAATAAATTTCCTGAATTACAAACTTACGGATCTGAATTTATCCCTCATAGTTCATTTCATACACTCTCATTTATACTTTTTTAATATTTTTGTGACAGGAATCCATTGTTATAGTGTTGTTAGGAAGACCAGTAAAATTTTTTATATAAAAATGAACTACAAATCTAAGTATTCAATTTTTTCCTCCTAATTTAATCCTTTTTTAGCATTTTCTTTCTTATGAATAATTCAAAAATTTTACTTCCTAGATTTTTTAAAATATATTTTCCGGACTTAGACGTCCAAAATAAACAAAACCATATAGGTTTTATGTCATGAGCAAAATCGTTGTAAACTAGTGTTATTATTTAAGGATTTTACTTTTACAAATTTCATCTACAAATCGCTTTTATGTTCTGTATTATAATAATGAAACAAAATATGTCACCTGTGTATATTCACTTTTGGCGTTCATATATGAAATTGTCTTTGAACGTTAGCAACAAAACACGAATGTGTAATAACAAAAATATATTGTTTCCTTAAAAAATAATTATAGCTAAACAATTTAATTTTTGACCAGTTAACAAAAATTTACCATGTCTTGTCTTTTTTTTTTAGATCATCCGTATCCACAGAAAAAAATGATAATAACACCAATGAGATATCAGAAAGGCAAGAAATGTATCAAATAACGTTATTTATATCAAATATACAAATTTCGGATGAAGGCTTGTATACTTGCGAATCCATTGAAACTGGATTAATTACAAAAATATTCATTCAGCCATATTTGAAACCACATATTAGAGAAGTAAATGGACTAAAAGTGAAACAAAAAATTGGAAATCCGGTAAAATTTTTTTGTGTTATTGAAATCTATCCTCAAAATTTGACATTACAAAAACAACTTAAATGGTTAAAAGATGAAAATGTATTTGATTTTCTCGATCAATCTTCAAATATAGAGAAAATAAATATAACTCATGTGAATTTTACTCTAGAATTAACAGAGGTTTATAAAAAGGAAAATGGCTCTTACGCATGTGTTGTTTATGCGTCAAATGGTGAAGAAATAACAAGGAAAAATATTGCTTTATTGGTAATGGATGAGCCCAAAGTAAACATTGAATATGTTAAATCAGTAGGAGCTGGTAAAATTTATTTAAATTGGACAGTTAATAATGGAAATGATCCAGTTCAGAAATACTTTATTCAATACTTGCAAGAAGGAAATCCTGAACTTAGATATTACAAAGACATAATTGGTGGTGGTAATACGTCATATGTTCTCGAAAATTTTTTTCCCAACACGAGTTACATTTTACGTATATCGGCTAAGAATAGTATTGGTAATGGAGACGCTTTCCAATATCCATTTCCAGTAAGAACATTAGAAAAGGACCCCATTTTTATACCAAAGGTAAAAACTACAGGAAGTACAGCATCCACAATAACTATCGGATGGGATCCTCCACCTTTAGACTTAATACCATATGTACAGTACTATGAGCTTGTGGTATCGGAGGCTGGCGATGTTCCAAAAATAGTTGAAGAAGCTGTATATCAGCAAAATTCCAGGAATCTTCCTTACATGTTCGATAATTTAAAAACTGCAACGGAATACGAGTTTAAAGTCCGTGCGTGCTGTGATTTAACGAAGTTGTGTGGCCCTTGGTCAGACATCGTTAACGGAACTACAATGGATGGTATTGCTTCCAAACCTACAAACCTACAGGTTTTATGCATTAATAATAATGTGTCAAAGATAAATACTGTAGATGTCGCTTGGATGCATCCGGAGAAACCAAACGGAAAAGTAATTTCCTATCAAATACAATTGGAGGGAGTAGCTACTTATAAATTAAATGGAAAAACTCATAATGAGACATGGGGTCCAAAAATAAGACGAATTGATGAGCCCAATTATCACACCACATATGATGGTGTAGTTCCAAATACAAATTACACTGTCACAGTATCAGCAATAACCCGCCATCGAAAAACAGGAGAATCAGCTATTGGAAAATGTACAATGCCTGTTTCAGTGCCTGAATCAATAAGTCGTATCATGTGGACTAAAGTACGCATAAACAGTGAAAAATGTGTTCTCAAGGCATTTATACCTAGAGTTAGTGAAAGAAATGGGCCAATATGCTGTTATAGATTATATTTAATACGAATGAAAAATAATAATGCAGAACTGCCGCCTCCAAGTAAACTTAATATCTCCAATTATCATGAAGTACATGGTCCAAATAATACAATGGGAGGTGTGTACCTTGCCGAAATGTTTTCAGGTAACAATTTTAAATCAGAAATATTTCTTGGCGATGGAAAGCGTTATTTTGAACACGATGGCTTAAAAGCAGATGATATGGATAAGGATTGTAATCAATGTGTGGATGAAAAACTTTATTCAGAGAAAACTCCATTAAATCTTCCGGCATTTAATACAAGTAATGTTTATAACTTAACTATATATTTTTAATTTCCGCTATTCTTTATTATATTAAATTCTATCTCTCTCATTCAATAACATTTTATTTTATAATAGGTTTATAAAATAAAAATTTGTTTATGAATATAGTCTTATGTATTTATTATAATAGAATATAATAAATGCTTAACTTAACATTCAGTAGTGTGATTTACGAATACATTAGGATAATTTTTAAGGGCCAATCTTAAGGTGAAAGATTTGCGATTAAATTAAAATTTTAAGTTCCCAATGGAGGTGGTTTAAACTTAAGCATGAAATGCAAAAGTGTAAACAGCTGATGCAGAAAATTGATACAATTTTTATAAATATAAACATTAAAATGTTCTATTTATTGATTAGTATAAATTATGGACACTTCAAAATATTTTTTTGTTTTAAATTTAAGTTTTCATTAATTTTCATATTAAATTTACAATTATCTTCTTCTTCTTTATAAAACATGCATTGTTTTGACGTTTTCTGTTGTTTTGTATGGCAACACTGCGAAGTTTATTCTTTACTCAAAAACATCAAAGGGGATTAACATCAGATTAAATTTATGTTTAGACTAGCTATACCCAGTGTGCTTTGCTACACTAAAAGCAAAAAAAAAAAAACCACTTACACATGGGAGATGCCACTGAAATTATTGCAAGTTCGCCAATTTTTCCCAATTTAATTAATATGTGAGGGGCCAATCCCCCCATTGAAAGTCCGCCAATTTTTCTCTAAATGTTCACATGAATGTCAAAGTTCTTCATGTAAAATTTGAAGATTTTAGCTTCTACAGTATCTCAGATATACAAATTTTTCTATATAATTCATATGGGGGTTCCAAGCCACTCCCTGATGAAAGTCCGCTTTTTTTTCCCCCAAAATGTTCAGATGAATATGAAAGTCCTTTTTGCAAAATTTTAGGAATCTAGTTCTATTAGTTTCTTAGATAAAATATTTTGTTGTATTTAATTCATATGGGAGGTGCCGCTCCCCCCATTGGCAGTCCGCCAATTTATTACCCAAAATATTTCCATGGATGCTAAAGTTCTTCTTGCAAAATTCGAAGCTTTTAACTCTAATAGTTTCCAAGATAATCGAATTTGTGTATTTAATTAAGGAGGTGCCACGCCCCTGCTGCTAGTCCGCCCATTTTTTATCCTAACAAATCACATTGAGACTTATGTGGCTCCGACCAAATTTGAGGGCTCTAACTGTTACATTTTCCGAGATATACTGATTTAATATTTTCTTAATATGGAAGGTGCACGCCCACTATAGTCATTCCGCCCATTTTGTCAAAAAAAAACGTTCTTATGGATGTCAAAGTTGTCCGTGCAAAATTTGAGAACTCCAATTGTACCAGTTTCCAAGATATATGACTTTTAATAGCTATTAAATAAGTAGGCGTGGCAACTCGCCTACTTGAAATTTTAAAATAAAAAGTAGCCTATAGTTCCTTCCATATATACAGGAAGATACTGTTAAAATTTCAAGAAAATCGGTCCAGCCGTTTAGGCGTCTATAGACTTCAAACAAACCCACAAACAAATAAACACACATTCATTTTTATATACAGTTAATCTCAAAAATAAGTATACAGAAATACTGACAATTGGTTTTATTTAAAAAAGGATATTATTTTTTCAAAAATCAAAAAAGTAACACATTTATTTATTAAAAACAATTATGCTAATTATTATTCACTACTTTTTTCTGGGTTATTTTGGTTACTTGAGTTCTTATTTAAGGTGTAGTTAAATAGGTGCAAAATTTACGTCACAAAAGTAAGTATACAGATAATTTCAATATGTATTTGGCTTAATGATATTAACAAAATTCATGAAAATTTTACCTGTTTGAATGTAATTATTTTATAATAAAATATTCTGTACACAATAACATGGAAAATATTCACTTTTTGTTCCGAAAAATTGAAATTTTTGGTAATTGATCTGAATATTATTTATAGGAGCATTTTTTCCTATTTAAGAACATCTGACTATTTAAACCCCCGGAGTTTTGGATCAGGTATTCAATAATATCCCTCGTTTGTTCATTATGATACATTGGAAGACGATATTTTAACTTTTAAATTAATTGTTTATTTACAATAATTACAATCCATTGCGGAACATTGCCGTTTTTAACATAGTACAGCGTTCATATTCGATATTTAACGGCGATTTCCTAAAATGTATATCTTAAAATGCGATATTAATAATATTTGTACTAGTATCCATTAATTAAAACAAGTTTTTTGGTTCCAATCATCCATTACACATTCCTAAATACTACCAATAATCGTCAAATGGTGACCATGTCAATAACTTAAACTACATATCGGTTCTGAAATTAATTATTGTCCAAAATAGTAAGATTTTTATATTAAATCAGGCTCAATTGGTGGTATGAATACGAATTGAACAATTTTGAACACGGATATATCTTAATTTGTTGCTAGAACAAATAAAATGTCCGATCCATAAAACATGGTTATTGTATCGAGTATATCAAGATATGATTATTGTATGCTTTGGAAATCGGAGTATTTGCAAAACCCTTTTAAATTAAAGAAAATATATAGAATTATCCAAATTTTAAAGTTTATGTTGTAAGTCTTAAGAAATCGGATTTAAATTTCGGTTTTTTAAGAACGTACTGTGTTCAAAATGGCCAAATCCATGCATATAACATTAATTTCGAAATAACAACTCTTTTCAAAAGTTAAAAATTCTATTTCCAATGCATCATTTGGAGGGTTCAATGACCCTCAGATCCAAAATCCGGGGTCTAAAGTGGAAAAAAATGAGAAAAAAACTGTTCTACTAATTAATTCCGGAGCCAATCGGCCCAAATTTCAAGATTTCGGAACTAAAAGTAGATTTTTTCCAAGTTATTGTGTAAAAAATATTTTATTAAAAAGTAATTATATTAATACAAGTAAAATTTTCATAAATTTTGTTAATATCATTAAACCAAATATATACTGAAATGATCTGTATACTTACTTTTGTGACGTAAATTTTGCACCTTTTTAACTTTAGCTTAAACGAGAACTCAAAGAACCAAAATATGAAGAAAAAAAGTAGTGAATAATAATTATCATAATTGTTTTTAATAAATAAATGTGTTACTTTCTTGTTTTTTGAAAAAATAATATGTTTTTTTAAATAAAACCAATCGTCAGTATTTCTGTATACTTATTTTTGTGATTAACTGTATATAGATTAACTAATCTGATTATTAATTGTTGACTCAAAAATCCGCTCTAAGTCATATTACCACAACAATGGTCATAGTGACCACTTACTTACTTAGTTTTAATTTTAAATATAAAAAAAATTTAGGTATAATATGAAATGAAACCAAATTTAATAATGTATTTTGTGTGCAAAATTAATAAATTAATTTGTTAAATTGTCTAGACAGTCCTTAGCTTTGATATCACGCTTTTTAAAACTTTAAAAATTCACATTTACATAAATTAATTTGGCTTTATTCAGAGATGGGGGTAGTGCACTATTTTTTTAGTTAAATCAATATTTCACTAGCACTAAATATTATTTAAAAAAATATATTTTTCACTAATTTTCAGCAGCTTAGTGATAGTGAAGCTTATATTTTTAGCACTAATATTTTTTAGTGATAATTTTATTTTTTTAACTATAACTCAATTGAGTGGTAGTGTAGAAAAAAGCACTACACTCAAATAGTTAAAAATTTGAACAGTAACTAACAAAAGGCTGCAATAATTTTCTTTGCACTAATTTTTTTAAAATGAAAATTAAAGAATTTGTAAGACAATAAATGATTAAATTTTTGTAAAGATACATCTATTAAAATAGAAAATACAGATTTAGATAGCCAGTTGCAAAAATGATGTGATTACTGGATATTTTTTAAGCAATAGCTTGGAAATGTTGTAAATAATGAAATGAATGTAATAATGAATTTATTCATTAATAATATTCGTCCAATGAGTTTTTTGGTTGACTTGAACCATTTCTAGACTGACCTATTAACTTAAACTTTCAATTGAGTGAAACATTTCTCCGTAGAAAAAAAAATAGTGCAGGAATATTTTTTGAACTAATAATTTAGTGTAGAAAAAATTATTTCACTAGGCTGTAAAAACAAATATTTTAACTATTTTTAAAATATTTTTAGTTAAAAATTTTAAATATCACTATCACTATTATTGAGTGAGGCTTATATTTTTCAATTCATCACTAAACTTAAACAAAAGTAGTGAATAATTTTGAACTACCACTAATTATTAGTGATAGTTAAAAATTATTGCACTGTCCCCATCTCTGGCTTTATTTAAAAAAAGTCCATAAAATTACCTCACAAAAGTATACGAATTTTACAAAAATTAGAATCGAATGTTTTTTTTTTTTGCTAAAAATTGTTTTAAGGGGTAACTATCAACCGAATGGATTTATTTTTGGCTCATTTGGTCCACAATTTTGGGGCATTTGTACCATGTAATATCATTAAAATGGCGATTTTTGGGAATATTTGTATTTTTTTCCTTTTTCCCAGAGATAAAACCAAAATTTGTTATTGGGATTTTATATACCCCTTGGGGTATCTAAAAATAATATTTTTTTGTTACAAGAATCTGTATTTAAACGTTCCAAGATATATTATTGGAATCATTCTTTATCGCTAATTCAATTTATTGGAACTCAATTCCATTTTTATAATACTAGGGTAAACATTTTTCGGGGAAACTTGTCTTCTATATATTGTTTTAGATATCAGCTGTTATACATTTTAAGTTTTCAATATATTGTGGAAGGGTACAACTCTAAAGCATGCCTCGAAGAAACGCCATTCAATATAGTGGAATCAATCTTTTTATAACCAATGGCCTCTAGGCTGAATGTCACCATATCATTATGGTCTAAATATTGATATCTGTTTAAATATTATCTACTATGATCAAAATAAACCCAGAATTTTGGACATACATACAGTTTTGTTGTAATGGGCAACATAATCGTGAATGATATGAGTAGTAAAAACTGAAATCTACTGTATAGGATGACGTTTTGTTAAGGCATGTTTTGGAGTTGTATACCGCTACGATGTCTTGAAAATTTAAAATATATATATAATATATACTAGCCAACTTTGTCGGAAAATATCGATCCTAGTGGTACGAAAAGGGACTTAAGATCCAGATAATTCAATTAGAAAATATCTTGGAATGTTTAAGTACAGATCCTTATAACCAAAATTATTATTTTTAGATACCTCAAGGAATCTATTAAATCCCAATATTAAATTTTGGTTTAATCTGGAAAAAGAGAAAAAAATGGGAAATATGGTCAAAAATCGTCATTTTAATGATATTATATGAAAAGATGGTACAAATGCCCCAAAATTGTGGGACAATTGGGACAAAAATATATCCTTTCGGTTGATAGTAACCCCTTAAAACAATTTTAAGCAAAAAGATTTATGGATTTATGGATTTTTTTTTTTTTAAAAAGTTAAATTTATTTAAGTAAATGTAATTTATCCAAATTTTAAGTAGATTTAATTATTAATTTTACACACAATAAATATTATTAAATTATGTTTCTTTTAAAAGGACACCTAAATTCGATTACTTATGTCATTGTATGTGGATTATTTTTTATAACAAAGTTTAAATGCTTCCAAGTTGATTTTTATTTTTGCAATTTAATAGTCAAATTGTTTAAAAATTGTTGCAGCAGAAGAGAACGGGCATTATCGTGAATGGGACTACTAAAGATGTCCCACGAATTTCATACCTCTATGGTTTCGTAAAGCTCCCAAAGTTTTTTATAAATATTTGAGCTATAAATCACACACATTGATCGTTGCCTTTTTGTGTTTTATTTCTAATCAAAAAAATTATTTTTGAGTCGATCGAATAGACACACAAATTGATTAGAATGAATTTAGCAATGATTTTATTCATAAAACAACACAAAATGTACAAATTTGATTTATTTAAAAACAAATTGGATTTTTGTTGTTGAAACAATTTTGAACATTTGAATAAAAATACACAAAAATACAATAATTTTTAAGGTGTGAATCTTTTTCAATCACCCATTGCAGTTCTCTGGTACATACATATGTATGTGTGGAAATTCATTATAAAAAAATTGATCTATATATTATATCGTGGGACTATATTCAATAGTCTCTATCTAAAATAACACAAGTTTTCAGGAGAGCAAAAAAACTGTTTATTTCGCTAGTTCGTGAAGATTTTTGAATTTTTTCATATATTTTTACGACCATATTCTAAATCGTTATATATAAAAAAAATAAAATTTAACATTATTTGCAAAATTATTCACAAATTTATATCAGATAGAGCTTTTTTCTACGAAATTTTTTTACAACCTTCAGATAGAGAGTTTTTCATAGAAATACAAATATTTTATTTGATTTAATATCAATAAATATTATATTTTATGCAATTTAATGAAGTAATATAAACCAAATTGTTGAAAAAGCAACAGATTATAAGGTTTTGGTCCAAAATCAATGTTATATGGTTAAACACGGCAATAAAATGAATCAAATTAGTAGGGAGATCGATTATTCGACTTTTTTCAAAAACCTGTTTTCGGTATTACCGGAAAATGGCATTTTCAAAAAACCGGTTTTCGGTTTATAATTTTTCTTAAAACCGATTAACCGGTTTTATTCAAAAGAATTAAAAGCAATAAAATATGCGTTTTTTATATAACATGAATTCCAGGAACACGGAAAAACTTCAATTTTTGAGGTCACGTCGCTTTTTTAAAGTGCACAAGTCGATTGAACCTTCGAATATTTTTATGCATAATATTAAAAATATATTTTTGTCACGGGCATTACATCTATTTTTTCGAATTTTTTAAACGTTCTATATTATTTTTTTTTTAATTTATTATAATTTTATGCATTTAACAGAATTTATAACAAACTGATCAGAATTGAGATGCAAATATTTAAATGCACCTAAAATTCATTTAGTCTAAGAAATATGAAGGTGTACTTTGTTGGCTATCGAATTTCAATTATAATTAATAATGTACTTTAAGCTTATTTAAATTATTTAAAATGCAAAAATAAATTATAAATTAATAGATTTTAAAAATTTTCAATAATAGATCTTTAAAAATATAGAAAAAATAGTTAAAATCCCTGTCACATAAAATATTTTTTTACCCACCATCATTCTGTTGACTATAATATTACTATATAGCTGCGAAATTCGACATTAACAAATTTTATTGGAACATAAAACTATTTGTCAAATTTTATGCGGATCGGTCCATAATTGCCCCTACCCTTCATATAAGGACCCCCTCAAACCCGATAAAAACCGGTCGGGAAAAACCGAGTCGATCTCCCTACAAATTAATATCATAATGAGCAAATATCTCGAAATTTCAAATATTTTTGCGGATTTGTATTCAGCATGCCCAAATTAGTAAAAACACTTGTTTTGCAACAGAAAATTATCCAAAATAATAGAGTTTGAAGCAATTTTTGGATAAGATAGAGAGTTTTGCTTTCAGAATTTTTCTTTTTTTAAGATAGAGAAATTTAAAAATTGCTATAAATACTTAATATACTTAATAATTTAATTATTATTTTTTTTATTTTATTTTTTTAATAAAGAGAAGATTTTTTGTACTTTCTGTATCTGTTGCTTTAATGTAAGTGTAACCAGGGATGGGAAATGAGATTTTGTACTAAAATAATTTTGTTTTTTAGTACTAAAATAATTTTGTTTTTTTGCTAATGTTGGTGATTTCTTAAATACATTTATATTTAGACATTTTTAAACCATCCATAACGGATGTAGAAAGGGCATTATATGTTGATATGATGAATCCTTGTCCGTCCCTCAATGTTAACCTTTTACAGGAAATGGGTACATGTTATCTCATAGCTACCATACATATTGTACTTTGTAAATATGTTAATTTTAAAGCTGTCTTGATATAATTTGTTATATTTTAATAAATCCGGTCTTAATGAAAATCAGGCCACATTTGGCCCCATACAAGGATAAATTTAGAATTTCAACATAACGCTAATAATTTAGCTACAAGTGTTCATTGTCAATAAGTCGCTTTAATATGGGTTATTGAATTAAATATTTACTCGTACATCCAATTCTGAATATGACGTGAAAAACATATCGTTTTATATATATATATAAGCACTGGGTACACTATATTCTCAATATCTTCCCAGCAAACTCACTTCTATAACTACTTTTCAATGACTACTACTTATCGCCTACATTACTTAGAAGTTCTCTGGTAATGACTTTCTTATAATCTTATACTTTATTTTTGGCTCACTTTGTTTGCACATTTTATTTGATTGCGACTTAAGAATTCTGTTTTACAAACAAGAAAACAGAATTAAATTTGTATGTGAAAACCATTATTTGACGCTCAATAAAATAGCTAAGCAGTGGTGCAGTGAGTAGAACATTTGACTAACAAACCGAAGTCCCTGGTTCGTATTCTAGCTGGCTCTTTTTATTAAAAAATTTAACAACTTACTAAACAAATTCTTTGTAAGAGAAATTGCAAGTACTACTTTAACTCCCTATTTGTAAGCGAGCATGGAAGTACTTGCCTCCAATGACATCACCGTGTTAAAATAATTACTTAAAATGCTAATGAAGAAGTGCTGAAAAGAGGTTTTGTTAGCTTTTTAACTCATTACTTTTCAATGTAAGTTTTTCCTGGGTTGTTATTTTTTATCGAAACGATATATTGAAGGTTTTCATACAAAAATTAATCGGATATTGTGATTGTGGCCCTGAGAGTATCAAATTAGACGCGGGAGTATCACTGCACTTTTGAACATCAAATAGTATCAAAACTATTTGATGTCAACTATTTTATACTAAAACGCGCTGTTCATTTACTCAAAACGCGCTAAATTAAATTTATATATAAAGTCACTAAAAATATATTGTACTAGTGTACCCAGTGCTTAGCTACCCAATGAAAATTAAGTATAAAATGTTTATTACTTTTATAATTAAGTACTAAAGTACCAAAAATTTCCCTTTTATAAATTCTAATTTTATAAGAACCGTGTGTCATTTGTTTCAGATCCCCACTATAGAAACTTTAAAACGTTTGGTACTTTTTCATTTAAAAAATGAGAAAGTACAAAAGAGTCCCTCCCCTCTTGCGGATTCTTATAAAAAGCCTGCACAAGACAACAATAATGCAACAATTTGCTAAAAAATTTCGTGTGCTTATGATGGCGCATACGATATTTTTTTAACAAATTGTCGCATTATGAAGTACCAAAAATTTTCTAAATTAAATCAGGTCCGTTTAGATTAAATAATTTTGTTTTCATATTAATATTATTAAAGGTAAAATGCGCTGATTCACATAAACAGTTTTTTGGTATTGGAAATGGGCAATATCGGTTCACGTTTTCGCATAGCCCCCATAGCACGATAGAGTCCGAACAGAAAGAGCTACAGACTGGAAATTTTCCTCAAATATTTCTTATAGGTAAGGTTTGTTTGGTATTGAAAATGGGCAATATCGACGCCCTTTTTGCATAGCCCCCATACAAGTGGCCCCTCGAAAAACAGCTTTAACAGTCATAGCTGTTTTAAAAATACGAGTATAGCGATGGAATTCGACATAAATAAGTTTCATATGGGCCAAATTCTTTCTACTAAGCTTTATGAGGATCGGAACATAAATGGCCCTACCCCTCATATATAATCCCTTCCAAAAAAATACTTTAACGCCCATAACTGGCTTAAAAATACGAGTCTAGCGCTGAAATTCGAATAAGCAAGTATATAACGTCCCCCCAAGAAAATTACTTTAACGCTTAAAAATACGAGTATAGCGCTGAAATTCCACATATGTAAGTTTCTTACGAGCACAAATCCCTCTACCGAAATTTATGAGAATCGGTCCATAATTGACCCAACCCCCATATAAGGCCCTTTGACCGCCAATGACCCCGATTGACCGCCCATATATTCTCATTTGAGTGTCCCGGGGAACAGCTTTTTTAAGAATTTCATGTAGGAATACCTATCAATTGATGCGCATTAATGTACTGAACACGAGAAAAATAATAAATATTTTTTTTCGAATGGTCCTCAGTTCTCTACCAGCGATTGAAAATCATGGGTCCAAATTATGGCATACGATATCGATCGAAATCTTCATTTAGATTGTCTTGAATTTTCGATCGATATCGTATGCCGTAATTTGGGCCCTGACCTCAAAAATTCCGTAATTTTCTGCTGATTACGGTAAAAATATGATTTTTAGTGGGTTGGAGAGGAATATTATTTTCACTTTTTATTAATGTGGGTATCAAAATTGTCGTAATTTTTAGCTTATACAGAAAAATATTAAAAAAATAGTTTCGCATTTGGTTTAGTCCATTTAAGAATTTTTTAGGATTTATGTGCCCCTTAATACAATAAAAATCGTTTTGCGGACCAGAATTACACTAACAAAAATTGTAATTATTTTTCCGCGATAAGCTCAAAATTACGGAATTTTTGATATCCATTTCGAAAAGATTACACAAAATTATTTTTGAACATACATATTGTACTGAGATCAAGATATTCAATCGCAGGAATGGAACTGAGGACCATTTCAAAAAAATTGTTTTTTATTTTTCTCGTATGTAGTACATTAAGACGGTTGAGAAAAAAGTGGTCCACGGGACACCCTAATGTTCATGGTTAGAAAGTTGGACAAAAATATTTTGTTAATCCGAAAGTTAATATTTTGTTAATCCGAAAAGGATGTGTCCATTGACTTATGCCCTATTTCGAAAATCAACCTATCGTTTATAGGGGAGCATTTAATTTACGGCATATGGTTTGCCCCACTGCCATTTCTCTAATCCCAAACGGTGGCTCTGATATTAATTTCATCGACCAAAAGACAATTGTTTTGTTAACATTTCAATGCCATAGTAAACACATTAAAACTTAGGTAGCTAAGGTTCTAGTGGAACCTGTTATAGAATTGATAAAAATTTAATTCATATGGGAGGTACCATGCCCCTATTGCTAGTCCGGTCATTTTCCGCAAATTGTTCACATGGATTTCAGTATTGCTCGTGCGAAATTTGAGGATTCTATCTAATTGTTTCCCAGATATACGAATTTTTGTATTTAATTCATATGGGAGGTACCATGCTCCCATTATCCACAAATTTATTAGACAATTGTTTACACGAATGTCAAAATTGTTCGTGCAAAATTTGAGTTAACAAAACAATTGTCTTTTGTTCGATGAAATTAATATCAGAGCCACCATTTGTCGACTAGAGAAATGGCATTGAGTTTTCCCGTAAAATGTTAATATAAAAAATCGTGAAGGGTTTTTATTTATATTGTTGCTAGGGTAGCGAAGTACACTGGGTAAAGCTAGTATATATGTATATAAAAAATTTTTGAATTTGTTGCATTTCTGGAAGTTTTCCATTATTTTAATGTTTCATAATTACACTGTAACTATGTCAAAAACACGCAGAAAAACGCCGAGACACCTAAACTTAATTTTGGGTCATAGAATCGAGTGGAATACTCCGTTTTGAAAAGTTGGGTCAAAATCGGGAGATATTGCGTTTTAAAGTATGAAATTTTATGAGGTGATTTTTTCTTTTTTATACCCACCATCAAAAAAGATGGGGGTATATTGATTTTGTCATTCCGTTTGTAACACATCGAAATATTGGTCATAGACCCATAAAAGTATATATATTCTGGGTCCTTATTAAATTCTAAGGCGATCTAGCCATGTCCGTCCGTCTGTCTGTTGAAATCACGATAGGGATTTGGTTTGTTTGGTATTGGCAATATCGGTCCACTTTTTCGGATAGCCCCCATATAAGTGGACATCCAAAAAAACAGCTTTAACAGGCATAACTGCTTCAGAAGTACGAGTATAGCTATGAAATTCGACGTAAACCAAAACCTCTCTACCAATTTTTTTTAGGATCGGTCCATAAATGACCTTACCCCCATATAAGGTTCCCTTCAGAAAATGACTTTAACACTCATTACTAAAAAAATTCGAGTATAGCGATGAAATTCAGTATAAGTAAGTTTCTTACGAACTAAAACCTCTCTACCAATTTTTTTAGGGTCGGTCCATAAATGACCCCCAATAGAAGGCCGCCTTCTAAAAATGACTTTAACAGCCATTACTGGCTCAAAAATACGAATATACTGACGAAATTCGGCACAAATAAGTTTTATGCGAGCCAAAATCTATCTACCAAATTTAGTGAGGATCGGTCCATAATTGATCCTACCGCCTATACAAGGTCTCCTTCAGAAAATTACTTTAACGCTCATTACTGTCTGAAAAATACGAATATAGCAAAAATATTTTACACAATTACGTTCCTCAAGAACCAAAATCTCTTTACCAACTTTTATGTGGATAAGTCCATAATTGACCCTACCCCAATATTGGGTCCCCTTCAGGAAATGGCTTTAACGCTCATTTCTGGCTTAAAAATATGAGTAAAGCGTTGAAATGCGACACACGTAATCTTCTTACGAGCCAAAACCTCTGTACCAATTGTTTTTTTGGATCGGCCAATAAATGACCCTACCGCCATATAAGGTCCCCATCTGAAAATGACTTTAACGCTCATTACTGGCTTAAAAATTGGAATATAGTGACGAAATTTGACACACATAAGTTTTATGCGAGCCAAAATCTACCAAATTAAGGGAGGATCGGTCCATAATTTAGACTTCCGCACATACAAGGTCCACTTCAGAAAATTACTTTAACCCTCATTACTGGGTTAAAAAATACGAGTATATCGATAAAATGTGATACAAGTATATAAGGTCTTCGCGAGCCAAAATCTCTCTACCAAATTGTATGTGGATCGAACCATAATTGACCCTACCCCCCATATAAGGTCCCCTTCAGAAAATTAAAAATTCGGTTATAAAATTCACTACCGAATTTCATGCGGAATGTGTAGGTAATTCACCATACCCCCATATAAGCCCCCTTTAGAAAATTACATTAGCGCTAATTACTGGCATAAAAATGCGAGTACAGAGATAACATTCAATGTAAACAAGTTTCATATGAAATCGGTCTACAGTAATTGACCATACCTCTCATATAAGATCCACCTTAGAAAATTTGATGAAGAAAATTCAGAAAATTACTAGTACAGCGATGAAAATCGACATAAAAGTTTATACTTAGGAACATAATTCTTCATTCCTAATTTAATAAGGACTGATCTATAACTGACCCTAGCCCCTTCAGAAAAGAGTTTTGGCTATTAAAATACGAGTATTCCTTATTTAAAATACGAGTATTGCGATGAAATTTGACATAAACAAGTTCTATACAAAATGAAATCTATGTACACAATTTTATGAGTATCGGTTCATAATTGACGCATATAAAGGTCCTCTTCAGAAATTTACTCATACGCTCACGGTTTAAAAATTGAACAAAAATATTTTGTTTTTAAAAATTAATATTTTATTAGTTCAAAAGAGCTCTGTCCATAATTGACTTAAGCCATATTCCAAATATCACCCTGATGTTTATAGGGGAGCATTCACCAATAGGTGAAAAGTTACACTCATTTGAATAAAACCCTCTATGACTAAAATGTCCAACGTTGACTCCTTAAAAGTTCGGCAGTTCTTGACCGATAGAGCTGAAAATTTGTGACTGACCTACTATCCAATAGTGAAATATCTCCCGATTTTGAACCGACTTTTCAAAACCTAGTATGTAACTAGATTCTACGACCGAACATTAAGTTCACGTGTTTTTTGGATATAATTGGTTCTAAAATAAAGAAAAAAGTTGTATTTTTGATGTGCCATGTAGATTTTGTTTATCTGACCCTGAAAGTTAAGACTTTATTATATTTATAATTGAGATTTTAAAAGATCTTCCGTATTTTTAAAGTATTTTAAAATCAGGTTTTAAAAAATGTTCACTTATGACTACTTTTAAAAAAGTGCTTTTTAAAAACGTTTAAAAACAGCTTCATTTAATGGCCAAAAAATTTGTATTTTAGGGGATCGGACTATATAGATTTAAATTGTCTTGTATTGATATAAGTGTAAGATGACATTTTACAAAACAATATTCATAAAAAAATATTGGTGGTGCTTTTTGGTGACTTAACTTTGACATTCTATAACTCAGTAGGGAAAATTCAAATTCAAAAAATATTATCTTTCCCTGATTCAACGTACTCAAATTATCTTAAATATAAATTTTCAAGGGTTAAAAAACATAAAAGCTCAGACTGGCGTTTCAGTGTCTAAAACAACAGTATGGAGGACAATTTCAGAAAGAGATAATTCAAAATATTAAAAAATATGGCAAGGTCCGCATCATGTAACTGCAAAGCTACAGTTCGCTAAATAAAACATCCAAACAAATTTGACCCAAGTATGACTCTATCTAATTTTTTGTAAATATGTTATTTTCATATTAATTTTACATAGTTTATATTTTCGAAGGAAAAGAATTGGAATCCAGATGGTCCAGCTTCTTGTACCGCCTTTAATGGCACAAAGTACAAAAAAAATACATTTTCTACAAAACAATGCTTTTATGCACAGGCGAACTTGTTATTTGAAAAATATTAGAAATTACGAAAGAAATGGAGACAAATTGTACATCGATGAAAAGCGCTGGAAACATAATCATCTTTGAGGATTATGTTTCCAAAATAATTTATAAAATATATTAAAAATTTTATGAAAAATATTATAAGTCAAAGTGTTCTTACAATTCTGAAACACATTTTGTGAAATTTGTAAAAATCTAAATTTCAACTTTTTGAAAATGTCTTTGTAGGTAACGTGAATGAAAATTTAAACTACAGTATTTCCTGGTACGTTTTCGTCCTTTAACTGATACTTTTTGAATTTTCTATAATATTGAACTTAGAAACATGAAATTAAATAAATAATAAATCGGTACTTTTTCGTACTTCATCTGGTACTTTTTGAGTTTTCTAAAATATTAAATATATAAACATAAAATTAAACACGCAATATCCTGATTGATCGAAATTTTAAAAAGGTTACTTTCTGGTACCCAGCTTCATATTGATAAAAATCTGTATGCGAGGAATTTCTGGTTGAAAATGAAACATGCCTTTAATTAAAATCTATAAAAAGGCACTGCCTGGTACTTTTTGTTTCATTTCTGTTTTTATTAATTGTCTATAATATAGAGACTAGAATCATAAAATTAAAACTTATTTAAAAGGGACTTTTTGATATTGCAGATATGTATATACATTTACAATAATAATATTTATTTTATTCCATTACCTTGAGGGTAGCGAAGCACACTCAAGGTAATATAAATCAGTAACCTAGTTGAATCTCAACCTATTTTAAATTTCTCAACGGATTTAGAAGTGGAAGCTGAGGTCTTTATATTAATATATACGATGTTTAACTATCCTGTTTTGCAGACGTTTTACAAACTGTTTTATATAAGAAAATCGTACTATTTATTAATGAATTACAAACAAGCCGCTATTGGGCCCGTTGTGCGCTGCTTTTCATGGAAGAAAAAGGTAGGTAGGTAGGTTGATAGGAGGATGTATACTACATCAAATCCGAAGAAATACACCTAGGCCACTATCGGGCCTGTTGTGCTCTCCTTATCATGAAAAAAATTAATGAATTATTTTTCATTGACTCAGTTTCCGAACGTAATTCCTAATAATCTTCCAATCAGTGTTAGTCAGGAATGTTATTTCCGGAATAACATCACTTCCAAGATACTTGGATCTAACTTCGACGAATCCCTGACAGTGGCAAAGAAAGTGCTCCAGAGTTTCGGCTGTAAGCGCCGCCTCATATCGTAAATATGTTTCAATGGGTGGAATATATAGCAACGTTTCCAGAGCCTTAGTTGAAGTAGTACACATGGCACCACTTATACCCAAGCAGCATGTACGCTGAACTCCCTGTAGTAGTTTGATATTGCACTTTTTGTCTAAAGCAGTCCACCAGATTATTGAAACATAAGCTAGAATTGGTCTAATTACACTTTTATAAAGCCAATTTGTCATAGTAGGACTAAGACCCCATTCATGTCTGTAGTTCTCCGACATATGTGCCTTGTTGATCCTATCCTCTATGTGGTGTCTCCATTTTAATTTCCGGTCGAAGATTACAACTAAGTACTTTGTCTGTCACTGGTATCTTCTTGACCAGGAAGCAAGCAATACGTAGAAATTTCTGTCTTTCTTGTGAAAAGACAGATTTCATTTTGCCGGGTTAACATTGAGGCCTCTCGGTTGAGCCCAGATCAAGGCCGTATTCAGAGCCTCCTCAGCTCTTCTGTTGATAAAAAAAACCAACATAGTGTTCACTAAATGTATTATCCTTCAATGTTCAGAAACTCAGTTTCCAGGCCGTAATTCCTAAGAATTTTTAAATCAGTGTTTATGTCTATATGGGCACAGTGTTTCAAAGTTTCCGACATATTCTGTGTCTGGTATGCGA